>NW_022111369.1:50695341-50736138 GCF_000313985.2 Echinops telfairi
CCGGGAGACCCGCAGCTGGCCATGCACTCCATCCGGGAGACCCGCAGCTGGCCATGCACTCCATCCGGGAGACTGCCTGCACCACGGGCGTGCTCCGGACCCTCACGCTCTTCAAGGGCTTCTCTGAGCTCTTCCCCTCCCTGAGCCGGAACCTCCTCGTGGAGTGAAGCCGCCTGGGAACTTCCTTTCCACCCTTGGCCCCAGAGGGCGGTTCGCAGCTGAGCTGGCGCTGGAGGATTAAAGTGGATTTTTTCACTCACGCTCAAAAAAAAAGCTCATCATTCTGTTAAAAAGTACTTTGTTATTTGAATTTACCTATAGGGTGTTTTTTTCCCCACATCCAGTAAAAAATATCTTCCATTTGATTTTTTTTTTTCTTCTATTCCCTGAAGATGATTTGTCTGACTTAAAATGCCCAGGATGTTGACTTATGGAATAGTATAAACCCTTTCCCAGTTCCCTAGGGATACTGTCTAGAGAATTTTATAACTGGTGGGGGTAGATCATTAAGTCCTAACATAAAACTGACCGTTTATTTTTACTCTTTATTAATGCTGTGAACCACTAATGATATCCTTTTTCTCTTTTATTTTTTGAAATAAAAAATGCTAAAAAATAATTTAGGATATTAAACCAAATAAATCTATTATTTTACTAGGATGTTCAACTTATAAATCAAGTATAATCCTTTGGGTAAGAAAAGTGTCCTGAAATCTCTTTTATTTTCTAAAAGCCTATTGTGCGTTTCTGCTTCAATTTAACTCGCCTTTATTAGAAAACGGCCCTCAGTTACTTAAATTTAAGTATGCTGTGCTTACAGTAATTGGATAATTACTCTTTATAAGTATTTTCTAAGAGAATGGTGCACTGTGGTGTGAAACTAATTGTCACAAACTGGAAAAGAACACATTTTTCTGAAATATTTCCTTTGAACTTTACATTTTTTTTAAAAATTGGATTTGATTTGGAATTTTTTATCCATCAAAACCAATTATTTTTAAAACATAAATTAGTTTGATGTTACCAACTCTTGATTTGTAAATTCCAGAAAATGTCCGTAAATTTTGACTTATTATTTAGAAATAAATCAATTTAATAAGTACTTATGGAAATAAACACTTTCTCTGTTTTAGTGGCCTGTGATTTCCTGGTTTAATAATGTTAAGAGGTGACAGAAGAAAAAAGAATACCCAATACTTTTCTTACACTATGAAAATATGAACGAGACCCAAAAAAGCCAAAACCAAATTCACTGCCATTGAGATTGCAATGCCAACTCATGGTGACCCTATAGGACAGTGGTTCTCAACCTTCCCAATTCTGCGACCCTTTAATACAGTTCTCATGGTGTGGTGACCCCCAACCATTCAATTATTTTCATTGCTACTACATAACTGAAATTTTGTTACTATTATGAATCGTCATATAAATACCCAATATTCAGGATGTATTTTCCTTGTTACAAATTGAATATATGTAAAGCATAGTGATGAATCACAAAAAATTATGTAATTATATATTGTGGAATACTCATTGCTAATTACAAATAAATGAAATTTTGTCTTGAAGCATGATGCAGCATGAGCAACAGTCTTCCGGGTACTCGTATCTGGGTGTGTCTGCATGTGGGTGGACCTGCCTGGAGATCGATAGAGGAGCCGGGTACTCGTATCTGGGTGTGTCTGCATGTGGGTGGACCTGCCTGGAGATCGATAGAGGAGCCGTGTCTTGGTTCCTAAGACTTTCGGAAACATGTTTCCAATGGTCTTAGGTGACCCTGGTGAAAGGGTCGTTCGACCCTTAAAGAGTCGTGACCCACAGGTTGAGAACCGCTGCTATAGGAAAGGTAGAACTGTTTCTGTGGGTTTCCAATGTTGTACCTCTATGGGAGTAGAAAGCCCTGTTTTTTCTCATGCAGTGCAGTTGATGGTTTCAAACTGTGGACCTCCTGGATCACACAGCCCAACACGAAATGACTACACCACCAAGATTCCTGATGAAAGAGGTGAGATTATAGAAATGCATCCTGAATAATTCCCCAACTATAGGCTGTGGAAATATGGTTGATATTTATGCCTAAACTTAATCCCATAGATAAATACTTATGCTTACATTTAATCTTAGGAAAATGACATGAGTAGTTCATTCATGACTTCTAACTCAACCCTTACTTAGGTCATTGCTAGGTGCTACTGAACACGGTGTGACCCGTGGCCCCCTTGGCCACCACAGAAGGAAACAATGTCTGGTCTTGTGCCTGCTCACAATTGCCCCTATGCCTGAATCCATTGCTGCAGCCATTGTGTCAATCCATGTCTTCAGAGCCTTTCCCCGGTGTCATCCTTACAAGTTCTTTTCAAAACCATTTTATTGGGAAGTAATACATCTATCACTTCATAGTTCAACCACATCAAGGAGTCTTGTACAATTGCTACCACAATCAGTTTCAAACATTCTTTTCTTTTCTGAACGCCTTGATATAGGCTTCCTTTTACCCTCCCGCCACCACCACTGTATCTCCCTCGACCCCAAGAAGCCCTCACTCTACTTGCTGTCCCTATCGATTCGTCATGCCTGGGTTTCATATACTGGAAAACATAACAAGAACGTTGAGTCCATTTTTGTAGTCACTGTGTCAGTCCTCTTTTTCATTAACCTTCGACTTTAACAAGAATGGTTATTTTGTCATCCAGAATGACAAAATAAATAGCTTTGTAGAGGATCTAGGTTTTGTCTTTTGTTTAGGCAGAACTGCAGTGTAAACTGCCTATTCTTTGACTAAAATTACTGCCATTGGAAACCATTTCTGTGGCAACAGCTGAAACACTAAAAGTTGGTCTCTGGTTCTAATGGTTGAAGACAAATTAATAGTCTCACATAACCCTATAGTTTCATCATGTAGCTATTAAAACACAGATTAACTTTATAAAACAAGATATCCTTTTCCACACACTGGTTTCTCCTGATAACATATCAAACAGACTTGAGATGAGGTCTTGCCATTCTCACTTTCAAGTAGGGGTGTGTGTGTGTGTGTGTGTGTGTGTGTGTGTGTGTGTGTGTGTGAAAGGAGCTGCAAAAGTTCATGCAAAAATGGAATTGAAAGTTTGTGGATTTTTCTATGACCGTTTTGAAGCCCCATTGTATATCATATACACAATGCTATAGCCTTGAATCCTAAGATTTATAGATCAGGTAACAGAAAGAATGCAGCTAAGTGAGAGTATGGACAATAAAACGATTTTTAATTTGGAGGCAGAAAACACATTAAGAAAATTCCTTTTTCAACTGACTGATCAATTACATTTTATTAGATTGCATTATAGGAAGTAATTCCATTACATGTGAGCTCATGATGTTACATTACAGGCAGTCCCCAGATCATGCACATCAGTTCCTACTGTGTCTTTGAAGAATCTGTGGGTAATTCAGAACAGGTGCATGCAATTCTTGTGGCCTTACTGTGGTGCAAGAAAGACACTCTCAAGACTCAGTGGGTTAAGTATTGGGCTTCTAATTGAAAAACTCAGCCCTATGAACCCATCAGCTGTTCCCTGGAGAAAGATGAGGCAGTCTCTTTTGTAAAGATTTACAGCCTTAGAAACCTTAGAGAGCCTTCTACTACTTCTATATGGTTACTCTGAGTTGGAATTGACTCAAAAAGGGTTGGTTTGGTTTGGCATAGATTTGTACAAGGAGAGGCTTGTAGACGGTTCAATTATTTATTTATTTATTATCACTTTATTGGGAGCTCTTACAGATATCGTAACATTCCATAGTTCAGTCGCATCAAGCAGTATTGTACACTTGTTTCCACAATCAGCTTCAAAATGGTTTTTTTTCTTCTTGACCTCCTTGATAACCACTTCCCCTTATTCCCTCCCTCCCTCTCCCGCCCCCACGAACATGTTATTATATATATAATTTTTGGCCGTATCTTACACTATCTAATATATCCATTCACTTAAAGTTCTGTTGTTCACCCCCCTCAAGTGGAGTTATACAGTCATCAGTGCTATCAGCTTCCTCTTGTCCCTCCCCCATCTCAGCCATACAGCAGGAAACAGTTAGTCCTGTTGCTTTTTCTGGGGGGTTAACTATGTTGGCTTTCTGCATCAAATGATCTTAATTTTACCAATGACAGTACACACGCCGAACAAGGTTCATGAGGTAGTACTGAAACCATAATAATAGGAGGGAGGAAATGTTAAAGAACTAGAGTATAGTTATGTGTTTCATCAGTGCTATACTGGACCCTGGATATATCATCTCTTCCTTTTGGCCTTCTGTAAGGGACCATCTGATTAGGGGTGTAACACTTCTGGTTGTTTGGGATCAATCGAAATGTTATCTGAGAGAAATTACTGAGAGGTGAATGATGGATAAATATGTAGTAGGGTAGGAGGAAAGAAAAAAGAAAAAGAGGAAAGAAGAAGAAAGAAAACATATACTTATATATAGGTAAGTACCGTATGTATATATGTAAATATTTAAATATATAAATGTAGGTGTGCTTGTTTATATATATATAGATACAGTAAGGAAGCAGATGGACTTTGGGCCTCTCCTAAAATCTCACCTCAGTACAATGACAGTCTCTCAATTATTTAAAAGCTTCATATGCTGCAAGTGAAGGTGATGGTGATGAAGAATTTGTTGGTTAAATGGTTTCACATGGAGTGAAAATTTATATAACATTAAAGAGCAAATAAAAGTTGTCTCTTAATTTAACATTCATAATTTAGGGACTGCTTGTACACTACATTGTATTACATAATATTATCACACACACACAGAAAAGCCCAAACTCACTGCCATTGAGTCTATGCTGACTCATAGTGGTCCTATATGACAGGGTAGGAATTTTGCAAAAATTGTTACAGCAGTAAATCAACGGTGTTCTGCCCAAAATGCAAGCCAATTTCAGAAGAGAATGTAGAATGAATGATATCATTGGAGAAGTCAGGCGGATCTTAGCTGACAGCAGATAATGATACAAAGATGTCTGCTTGTATTTGATTGATTATGCAAAAGTATCTGACTGTGTGGAATCATTCAATATTTTAGATCCTAACAAAATATAGATGGCATTATGAATAATGGGTATCAAACAAAATGTGTTCATAAGAAAACTCTCCATAGACCAAGAGGCCATCCTTCAAACAGAACAAAGGGATATTGCATTGTTTTAAAGTCAACAAAGCTGTGCATCAGGGCTGTGCCATTGTATTATACTGAGAAAATGAACAATATGAAGAATAACACAGCATCAGGATTTGAGGAAGGCTCGTTAACAAACTGTAGTAGGCAGATGACACAACCTTGTTTGCTGAAAGCAAAGAATAATTGAAACACTTACTAATGAAGACTGCAACTCAATGTAAACACAGTTTCTCCCTACTGGGCCAATAGACAACCCCATGGTCAATGGAAAAAGGTTGAAATTGTCAAGGATGTCCTTTTACTTGGACCCACAATCATCGCTCATGGAAGCAGCAGTCAAGAAATCAAGCATCTGGCAAATTGAAAAGAATTGATGCATTGTACTTACCATGCTGGCAAAGAATATTGAAACTACCATGAACTGCCAGAACAAACACATATCTTGAAAGAAGTACATCCAGAATGTTCTTTAGAAGAGAGGATGGCAAGATTGTTTTTCTTGAATGCTGGGCATTTTGTCTGAAGGGAGCAGTCACTAGAAAAGAGCGCCATGTCTGATAAAGGAGGTCAGCAAACAAGCCAACCCTCAGTGCGATGGATTGCACAGTGACTGGAACAATGGGCAATGATGGTTCTGTTGTACATAGAATCCAAATCCCATATCTGATGTACCTGACTGGGTACCTAGTAACTAACAATCCCGAAACTGCAGCTGTGCCGTTTATGGGAACACATTCAAATGACAGTAATGAGTCTGAATGGAGTTGTGGATCTTCTAAGACAGGAAATGATCCCTCATCTCTATCACCCTAAACACACACACACACATGCACACACAACACACACACACATCTAGTCAATTCCAACTCATAGTGATCCTAAGGCATAGTAGAACAGCTCCTGTGTGTTTCTAAGACTGTAAGTCTTAGCAGATGAGCAGTAACTCTCATCTTTCACCTGTGGAAAGGTTGGTGTGTTTGAACCAATGACCTTATAGCTAGCAAGCCAACACACAGCCCTCCCTCTACATCTCTTATTTTTACTGGACTCAAAACAATACTTATTTGCCTCATAAAAGAAGTTATTTCATTTCTGACGGTGGTTCCTTTCCCCCACATGACTGAGAAATCAATTTTCTGCAATGGGCTGCTACTCAAATTCTGGGTCAGCTGTCATGCGATGCCTCACATGATACACTCTAAATGTATTTCTCTCTAAATTTATCCAGTATTCCTTGTTCATATAAATTCCTACTTATTTTTTTATCTTTTCCAATCAATTTTATCTAATTATCTAGGTACTTTGAAGCATACTCAATCCTGCTGCATATATCATACTGAGCAGGCATGTCTTATTAAACAAGAATTTAACATAACAGCAACAAGCAAATATGCGGACAAGAAAAAGCAATACAAGAAAGCTACAGATTATATATCAAAAGCAAATTTGGAAAAAGCCTAATAAACTTCTTCAGTCTTATAAGTGTGTACATGCATTCTCAATCATTTAAAAAAGTATTTTAAAGTGGAGAATCATTAGGAATCAAATTCTCTGTTTTGTCTGCCAGTGGTCTATGGACTAATATCTCTGTAGGTATCTTGGAAGTGGCTCTTTTATCCTCCAAATAATTTGACTTTTTAAAGGAAATCCTGTTCTATTTGTCCATCTGTCTGTACTTCCCTAAAACAAAAATAATCTTTTCTTTGGGCCTTTCTCCACCAACCTAATTTTATCCCTTTTAATTATTCTAGTAATGGCAATCCTTAATAGCTACTTCATTCTTAATCAACAAAAGTCTGATATATAAAATATATCCAGAATTCACCTAGAGCAGAGGTGGAGAAAACTTTTCATTTGTACACTTTAACATCATTCACAGGCCATACAAAATTGCCAACTTAAAAATTAGCCTGGTATATTAAGCCAAACATTTACTAGTTCACCCCTAATGTGATGGCTCAGGAGAAAGATGAGATTTTTTTATTCCCATAAATGTTTATAGTCTTGGAAATCCACAGGGGCCAGTCTAGTCTGTCCTATGTGGGAAGCAGAGAATGGGAAGAAAGTGTATATGGATGAATCCTTTATTCTCATATATTAAGAAGCCTGGCAGACTGGGTTTCTGGGGTGGAGGGAGGCCTTCCCCCCTGTGAGTTGGAGAAGACTCCCAGTCACATTTTCATAATTTATATTGGTTCCCCACTATATCCTCCCATAATCGTGCTACCTTAAAGTTACCTCTTGTAAGCACATGGCTGATTGCCCTCTAGCCAGCGGCTTTAACTATAGAGGCAGACAGGGCCTATTGCTCTCTAGGCTCTGAAGGCAGCCACGCCCCTTACCTGCCCCCAGCACTGGTGTTAGGTTACTCCTCCAACGTACTCAGGGACCTGTAGGGTTGGGGCACACTGTGTTACATATGTGGTTACCTGTAATTAGGGGGGGTTCCATGCCCCTAGAGTATATGTAAGCCTTGATTGTAAATATGTTCTCTCTCTCTGCAAGGATCTGGCTCCTGAAATCATGCCCTCAAAGGTGAGCCCTTGTCTGAGGTTTCTTTCATTTACTCCGCAATTACACAACCGCCCTTGGACCCATTCGATGTGAGGGCTGGGACCCCCCATTGTCGCTTTGTGTCGGAATTTACTCGATGGCAATGAGAACGTGATGACTGGAACTGCCTCTCTTTGTGAGGTTAGCTGGTACTGATTTTATGGGACGGATTCAACCCAAAGACCAGAAGGTCCCCACCCCTGTTCGAGAAGGTACTCCCTGCGAAAACATAAACATGCATACCCATGTATGTTTTTATACATGCATGCACAGACACATTAATTATAGATGTGAGTTCTTTCTAACTGTGATAGGTAAGTTTATTGTGCCAACCTGGCCAATAGGAACCTTTGGGATCAATCAGGGCAAAGAGACAAATGGCTCTGCAAGGGCTGTCTGTCTCTTCAGCTCTTCATACTCTCTGGTGGTCAGAACATGCCAGAGGATGTGTGCTGCTGCTGTAGCTAGTTCTCTGGCTCAACCTGAGTGCTACACTACCTGTACTAGAGCTGTACACTCATGTCACTTGAACTTGAGGTTCCTTTGAGACCTGCTTTGCCATGCCACTGGTGCGCACATCGCTTGAGCTTGAAGCTGCTGGATTAATCCTCTCACTGCAAGGGTTCGATAGACCATTTGAGTCAGCTTCGCTAAGCTCCTGAGCTACAGACTGTTGGTGACCCACCCTGCTGCTTGCTGCCTGGGGGCAGACTCTGCTTGCCTTACCCCAGGACTCTACAGTCTGCTTCTTCGACCTTGGACTTGGAAGCCCACGTGAGTTGAAGGACTTCCAGTATATTAATTGTTCCACAGAAATGAATTGAACTGAACCTTCTGTACTGCTGTGGACTAATAAGCTGTTATATTCTTTCTCAGTGTATAAACCTATCCTCTTAGATATGTACAGAATCCTAAGTGGCCTGGTTTCGTTTCTCTAGAGAACCCTGCCTAACACATGTACTATATAAAAGATGGAACCAAAAAGAATTTGTTGATAGTGCATCATCTCAGAAGGTAGCAAACGACTGAAGGAAGAAGTTCAAAAGGCACTAATTCATTAGGCAAAAACAAGTTTCCAGAAATTTATGGAATACCAATTGAAATGTTTCAACAAGATGATGAAATACTGGAAGCACTCACTTATCTATTCCAGGCAATTTGGAAGACAGCCACTTGACCAACTGACCGGGAGAGATCCATATTTGTGCCCATTCCAAAGAAAGGTGACCCAACAGAAGGCTCAGATAATATCATTGATACCATACACAAGGAAAATTTTGCTGAAGATCACCAAACAACAACAATTGCAACTGTACGTTGACAGGGAACTGCTAGAGGCTCTGGTCAGATTCAGAAGAGGATGTGGAACAAGGGTTATCATTGCTGACATCAGATGGGCCTTGGCGCAGAGAATACCAGCAAAATGTTTTCTTGTGTTTTATTGGCTATGCCAAGGCATTTGACTGTGTGGACCATAAAAAAACTATGGATAACCTTGGGAAGAATGGAAATTTGAGAACACTTCATTTTACTCATGAAAAACTTGTACATCGATCAAGAGACAATTATGTGAACTGAACAAGGAAATACTGCATGGTTTAAAAATCAAGAAAGGTGTGTGTCAGGGTTGTATCCTCTTGCCATATTTGTTCAATCTGTATGCTGAGCAAATCATCAGAGAAGTTGGCTTATAGGGAAAAGAATGTGGCATCAAAGGCGGAGGAAGGCTTATGAACTACCTGCGATATGCGGATGACACACCTTGCTTGCTGAAAATGAGAAAGACCTGAAGCACTTGCTGATGCAGAACAAGGATTCCGGCCTTCGGTACAGATTACAATTCAACGTAAAGACGACCAAGATCGTCACCACTGGATAAATGGAGAAAAGGTTGAGACCATCAAGGATTTTGTCTTGCTTGCATTTATAAGCAATGTTCATGGAAGCAGCAATCAAGAGATCAAAATACATGTTGTCTTAGGTAAATCTGCTGCACAAGATCTTGTTATGGTATTGAAAAGCCAGGATGTCACTTTTAGCACTAAAGTGTACTTGACCCAAGCCATGGTATTTTCCATTGCCCCATATCCCTGTGAAAGTTGGACATTGAATAAAGAAGACCAACAGAGAATAGATTTGAATTATGGTAAAACGACAAACCAATCTGTCTTGGAAGAAGCATGGGCAGAGTGCTCCATGGAGGCAAGGATGGCAAGACTTACATGCGTTGGGCATATTGTCAACAGAGACCAGACCCTGGAGAAGGACGTTATGCTTGGTAAAGTGGAGAATCGGCGAAGGAGTTAAAAGCTCTCGAAACAATGGATTTACCCCATGGCTGCAGCAATGGGCTCAAGCATGGGAACAATTGTAACAATGGCGCAGAACCAATTGCAGTGTTTTTGCAGTGTCTAGGGTAGCTATGGGCTTTAACCTACTCAATTGCACCTAACAACAAAGTTTAAAAGGTATAACCCAAACCCTTTAGTAAGGCAACAGTAAAATAGCATACAAACAATTGTAAGGATGGTGCAGGGTCATGCATTCTGTTATGTATCGGGTCTCTATGGGTTGGAGGTAACTCAATGGCACCTTACAACAACTTTAATAAGCTACTCCATGATGTTCTCAATTTTATTCCAGTCCATCTCTCCGGTTTTATAGGCTCTGCAATTCCTGTGAATGACTCAGCCCTAATTCTCATCACTTTTTTCCCTTTTATTTCTTAAATATACAATTCTATTTACAGCCAAGACATTTAACTGCTATTTTATCTGCTAGACATTATTCTAAACATTTATCTAGACATTTTCTAAATATTATCACTCTTCTAAAATTTATTTTAACATTGTCTAAACATTCTCACTCTTCTAAATATTTATCTAGATGTATTGAATCCCATTCAATCCTTCTGCATATATCATACTGAACAGACAAGTTATGGTAATCAGGGGTCTAACATAAATATAATAACAACAACAGAATAAGCAAATAAGAAAAAGCAATAGAAGAAAACCATGAATTAAAATCAAAAACCAAAATTAGAAGAAGTCTAACAAAGCACTTCATGCTGGCAAGGGTCTATCTGGTGCCTAGCAACAGCGCAGTAACTTAGGAACCGAGGACCAGGTACACTCAGTCTTTACAGATGCCACATGGGAAAAGTCAATCCGATCCTTTAATCACACAACCAACACTGAAAAAGAAGACAGATGTTATCCAATGTTTATAACTCTGTGTCAGATTTTAAGAAAAGATGAAATTAGGGCTTTGGGTAAGCCTTGACTTTGTTAAAATAATTTTTATACATCTTTTATTTCTGTCACACAATTGTGTTTATACATATTATGTAAGTGAAAATTAATTGAACAATGTTTACATATAACCCAGTATGACTTAAATCTGTGTTTTCCTTTGCTTTTAGTGAAATCACATTTGTCCAACTATGTTCAGCCTGGTCCTTACATGGGTTCCAAACAGCTCTCTCCACGTGGGACACAGAGAACAGAGTCTAATAGCCAGGAAACAACCTATGAACCTGTGAATATATTTTTCAATAAAAGTATTTGGAAGCATCATCTAACAGCCATTGATAGTATAGCTTAAACATCTATAGGCTATATTTAATATTTTATTAAATAAAAAAATTATGTTTAACATATTAGTACATTAAACATTCATTTGTTTTTATGTAAGTATTTGTAGGTATCTAAGCATAACTGGAGCATCACAAAAGCTTGATATAGTTTATAAATACTTATAATGTAGCTTATAAAGCTAGCTTATAATATATCACATGATCTCATTATCTGGCTACAATATTGTCACTTTGTAAATCTTAATCCCTTTCTTATGTAATATGAGGAGGGCACATCAAAAAGTTCATGGAAAAATATCATTATCTTTTCATTTTACTTTATTGTCATTAACCCACATAGAACACATGTATTTAAAAATGTCTACAGATGTATTCTTTCCTTTTATAGATGGCATTATCAATAAGTACAAATAAAGCATTATTAAAGTTTTACTTCAAAAAAGATTATTTAGGCATGCAACACAAAATTTTATTCTTCCCATCAAAAATGCAAATGAAGTTTAAGTGTAGTGGATCCATGGAAAGCAAGTACCCACTCAGTATCATAGGATTATTTAAGAATTTAAGAATTATTTAAGAAATCTAGGAGATGATACATATCAGACTCCGATTTTATCCTTTACTGGTATTGATGACCAGTTCTTGGTAGGGTTTCCAAACATAACTTCTAAAATAAAACATGCCTTAGTGATTTATCCATTCTGTTTAGTGGTAACTCTGTAACTTAGAATAGCTTGAAACTAAAAAGAATCTTTCCCAAGAAATGACTGAACAGCTCAGACATATGGAAAAGAAAATTAACCCTTTTCAGAAGGTATGCCAAATCCCAAGTTTGTGTTTAGCCGTAAGCCACACTTCCAGATAGGAGAAATTACCAGTGAGTATGAGACGAAAATCTAAAATGTTTATATATAAGGAAACTCTTCTTTTATACTTTTCATCTCTGCATATAACTTTTCCTTTGCATTGGAAATAATTTACTCTTCTTTTTGTTGTCATTGATTATATTTTATGAATTATAGGTAACTGGATTAATTATTTCGCCATGGCTTAAAATGAGAAATTTGAAATCATTTATAAGAAGAAAGTCTGGAACTTAAGCTCAGTTCCATATAGAAATGTATTTATTCTAATATTCATTTTGTAAGTTTATTGGTAAAATGCCTTTCCTCATAAGCTTATCAGTTATGCAATAGGAAATGGATGAGGCCTTTTTCTTTTTTTTTAATCATTTTATTGGGCCACACAGAAATTGAAAGGGCATAAAGAACAGACAGTTAGAAGTTTGCTGAGACAGGGACTGTTAGGATTTCCATCACATGGGCAATAAAACGAGTTTATAAAGGAGAAATTATACTGTTTAAAGTTTATTTCCTGATTTCCTTCATCAGACCCCAATTTCGTTCTTCTGACTGTGTTTCCAAGACTAAGGCCTCTCCAGAGAAGACTGTTTCTGTCTTCTCCTGGGCTCATTCTGTTTGAGAAAGTACTCGTTGCATTCAGTTTCCCAAATATTACGGCACAGAATCAGATATCCCTCTCTAGTAACATGGCTCAAGGAATGCTGTTCAGACCGTGAGGCTATATTCGTTATCACTGGCCCAAGGACCTTTATGCAAATCTTCCCCAGAACACTGCGTTCCACTGCTGTTTCCCGGATTTCCAACCAGCCCTTAAGTCATAACTCATCTGGCGCTGGTTTGTGTCACAGGGCATGTGATTCAGATTTTGTGATGTTGTTTCTATACGTTCTTTACTCTCCCCTTCTCTCATGACTAGCGGTCTGCATGCATCTCATTAGGACTCTTCCTTGGGGACTGGAATCCTGTGTGTTTTCAGGGCTGGAACGTGTTTCCTGTAGCATGCACTCCCAAGTCACAGCTGACCCCTCTGAACTCTCCCAACTTCTGAGAATTGTCTATCGCCACAATCTTACCATCATTTGGGAAGCTGAGTTACTTTATCTTGTGCCGACAGATTTTGTTTTCTTAGCAGCTTTTTGGTGCTCCAGATAAAGTCATACATGTGCTAACATTTTCCCAGTTTACTGTGCAAGGGAGACTAGCTAGCTGAATCTCTAGTACGTGCCCTACCATATAAGTCAACAACTCATTCGTTTTGTAGAAAAAGCTTTCCCACATATGTATATTTTCTTTTTCTTAATGGTACTTTAAATTTTATATCATTGGCTAGATTAAGGATATTATTACTAAAATTAACAAACGTCTCATGGAGGACACTTAAATTATTTCTCAAGAAGCTGAAAATGCTGCTCCACAGTGGACCAGGAGTCTATATAAACTGAGATCTCTGAACGCATTTGAGCTGTCACTTAATTGCAAACGCCCGTCTAAGAACGATTGACTCTTCTGTTATGGCCCAGCTCAAAACTTGCTGTCGTGACATTATCACTGAAGACATGGGTGCTGTAGTAAAGTGTGATGAAGACATCAGATAGTGCTCAGTTATGAGAAAGAATACTGTCTGAGCATTGGACTTCAGTGCCCTTTTGACAAGGAGTGCCATGCCATTGTTCTTTTTTTGTCTTATTTCTGGCATAGTGAAGCATATGGTTTTCTTATTTAAAATGGCCAATACCAGTTGATTTCAGCTCGCTAATGCTTAGGATCTCAATAATCTTTATGCATTCCAGTTCATTTTGATGACTTCTGATTATCCTAGATTCATATGATGTATGAAGTTCTGATCATTTGCAGATTTTTGCAGCTGTTGCTCTTGACCTGGAATCGCTCCCCATAAGCAAACTAAAATCTCAAAGGATCCACTCCCAAAGTCTTTATTCCATTCATGTCACATGGTCAACTGCACTCTGAGGAATTAGCTCCTCCGCCTTCACATTCCTAGTGCCCTCCAACCCAAGGGACTCATCTTCGGGCCTTTGAAAATGTCCGTTAGGTCTTCGGTGTCTGACAGTGTTTCTAAGCTGTGCACAAGGTGATCAGTGGCTACTTCCTCCTAAGAGGGGAGCCGACTCCTTCATTGTCGGTTCTTCGTCTGGAATTCCTCTAAAACCTGTATACTTTGAGTGACTCTGCTGGCAGAGGAAACACCAGTGACATCACATATAGCATCACCGCCACACACAAGTCAATGCAGTATGACAAACTCACAGATATGTGGTGGGATATACCAGGTACTAATTTCCTAATTGGACATTTTTTTTTTTTAGTTTAGTTCATTTATTTATTTTTTAATCATTTTATTAGGGGCTGATACAACTCTTATTACAATCCATACATACATCAATTGTGTAAAGCATATTTGTACATTCATTTCCCTCATCATTCTCAAAACATTTGCTCTCCACGTAAGCCCCTGGTATCAGATCCTCTTTTTTTCCCCTCCCTTCCCGCTCCCCTCTCCCTCATGAGCCCTTGATAATTTATAGATTATTACTTTGTCATATCTTGCCCTGTCCCACATTTCTCTTCACCCACTTTTCTGTTGTCCATCCCCCAGGGAAGAGGTCACAGGTAGATCCTTGTAATCGGTTCCCCCTTTTCAACCCACTCTCCCTCTACGCTCCCAGTATCACCACTCACACCACTGGTCCCGAAGGGATCATCTGTCCTGGATTCCCTGTGTTTCCAGTTCCTATCTGTACCAGTGGACACCCTCTGGTCTAGCCAGACTTGCAAGGTAGAATTGGGATCATGATAGTGGAGGGGGGGGGGAGGAAGCATTTAGAAACTAGAGGAAAGTTGTATTTTTCATCATTGCTACATCGCACCCTGACTGGCTCATCTCCTCCCCAAGACCCTTCTGCAAGGGCATCTCCAGTGGCCTACGAATGAGCTTTGGGTCTCCACTCCACACTCCCTCCCTCATTCACTATGGTAAGATTTTTTGTTCTGATGATGCCTGATACCTGATCCCTTCGACACCTTGTGATCACATAGGCCGGTGTGCTTCTTTCATGTGGGCTTTGTTGCTTCTGAGCTAGATGGCCGCTTGTTTTTACATTGCCCCTGCACAGTCCATGCACTATAGACTTCCAGGACTTTAGACTCTGTATTTCAAGACTCAGAATGTCCTTCATAGGCCACATCAGGACATGATATTGAGATCTTACTAAGTAAACTGGGCTTTAACCTATAGACATAGGAGTTAAGGCTGAAACTCCCTACTGTGCGAAGAAGCAGATGACTATTAACCCAAGGGCATAGAACTAGTGGACGTTGCACTTTGGTTCAAAGCTCTTGCCTTGAGGGTGCTCAACGGAACAACGATATATTTACTATTGCAATTGCCTCCTTGCTTCACTATGACATTTATTAATCTGGTAGGCATATTTCTGCTGATGTGAATGAATATTATTACCAAGCCCTGTTGTTTATGTAAATAGTGTCAAGTCACTTAAGAGTTTAATTTGTACAAGGCAACAATTCATGAATTGTGATTCATAGCTGTTCTGGTGTTAGGTTCCATTGAGCCATCTCTAACCCATAGCAGTCTTCTGCACAACAGAATGAAACACTGCATGATCCCCTTCCATCATCACAACTGTTCCCATGTCTGCGTCCATTGACGCAGCCACTGTGTCAATCCATCTCGTCCAGAGCCTTCCTCTTTTTCATTGCCCCTCCACTTTACCAAATGTGCTGCTCTTCTCCGGGGACTAGTCTCTCCTGACAATATGTCCAAAGTAAGATGAAGTCTTGCCATCCTTGCCACTAAGGAGCGCTCTGGCCTTACTTCTTCCAAGACATATTGGTTTGCCCTTTTAGCAGTTCACGGTACATTCAGTATTCTTCTCCAGCACCACCATTCAAATGCATCTCTTCTTCTACAGTCTTCCTTATTCAATGTCAACTTTCACATGCGTGTGATGCAGTGAAGAACACCATGACTTAGACCATGCACACCTCAGACCTCAAAGTAACATCCTTGTCTTTCAATACTCTCAAGAGGACTTCTATAGCAGAATTGCTTAATTCAATACATCTTTTGATCTCTTGACTGCTGCTCCCATGAACATTTGATTGTGGACCCAAGTAAGACAAATTATTTGACAACTTCAACTTCATGTTATCTGTTGGTCCAGTTGTGAGGATTTTGGACTTCCTTGCATTGAGGTTTAATCCATACTGGGGGCTAAAACCCCTCAGCTTCATCAACAAGCACTTCAGTTTTTCCTCACTGTCAGCAAGTAGGTTGTGTCATCTGCATACCACAGGCTCTTAATAACCCTGATGCCACACTCTTCTTCATATAATCCAGCTTCTCTGATGATTTGCTCATCGTGCAGATTAAGTGTGGTGAGAAGATACAACCTGACGCACACCTTTAGTAAGTTTAAACCAGGTGGTATTCCCTTGTTCTGTACACACAACTGCCTCTTGGTCCCGGTACAAGTTCCTCGTGAGCACTGTTCTGGAATTTTCTGGAAGTGTTCTGAAATTTCCATTCTTCTCAAGGCCATCCACAGTTTATTATGATCCACACAGTTGAAAGTCTTTGCAAAGTCAATGAATCATGAATAAACATATTTCTTTTATTCTCTGCTTTGAGCCAAGACCCATCTGACATCCGCAATGATAACCCTTGTTCCATGACCTCTTCTGAATCGGGCCTGAACTTCTCACACTTCCCTGAAGACAGTTCCCTGAAGAAGGACTCCAATCACCACTTTGGAGGAAAAAGTTGCTGCAAATCTTATGCATAGCTGGCCTGTATTTGTGTAATTGTTTTTCTCAACAGTGTTTTAAATTCTATACCATTGGATAAACTGACACTGTCAATGCATAGTGGAACACATTGGGCTATTAACTGCAAGGTCAGCAGTTTGAAGCCATCAGCCAGTTCTGCAGGGAAAGGATGAGGTTTTCTACTCCTATGAAGATTTTTAGGCTCAGAGACTCACAGGGAAGTTCTACTCCACCTTACAGGGCCACTATAAATCAACATTGACTTGATGACAGTGGATGTTATGCCCCAGGGGGATACTGATAATGTTCTGTAACATAGAATGACAATGATGTCTCTATCATATGTAAGCCATAGATGAAGGAATGGATTTTGCCTTGATTGCATCCACAGTCAATGTTAATTGAATCAGCAGTCAAGAGATGAAAAATTCCCAAGATCTCTTTGGAATATTGAAAACCATGGATGTTACACTGAGTACTAAGGCATGCCTGAGCTAAGCCACATTATTTTTAATTGCCTCGTATGCATATGAAAGTTGGACATTGAATTAGGAAGACTGAAAAATCAATTTGAATTATGGTGCTGGATAAAAATTTTGCAAGTATCATAAACTGTCAAAAGAACAAGCAAATCTGTCTTGGAAGAAGAAGTACAGTCAGAATGCTCCTTAGAGGCAAGGATGTCAAGAGCTAGCCTCATACTTTGGGCATGTTGTCAGGAGAGAGTGGTCCCTGAACAAGGACGTCATGCTTGCTAACAGAGCGAGGCAGCATAAAAGAAAGAGAATTAATGGATAATTCTAGCCCCAATCTAAGAAAAATTAATTCATTTGACATGGCTCTGTTTGATGCCAGCCCTCATGAAGAGATCATTGAAGATATCATTGCTACAGTAAAGTGTGGTCAAAAAACTAGGTGGTGCCCAGCTGTCAGAAAACATCGTGTACAGGGTCTTAAAGGCTTGTTTTCAAACAAACAACCATAAAAGCTAGACATCAACTAAGTCCACAAGGAAGAAGCACACCAGACTTTGGAATCAAAGAATTGTAAATATGTAATCCAAATTTAAAGGAGGAAATGGCATTGGAGCTTACATTGTGAGTACTCTGTTTATAGAAGAAGCCTATCGGTGACAGGGGAAGCCCAAAATCCATTTTCAGGGTCCACACATGGATTAAACATCCGGTGAATTTCCTCTTATCTTAGTTGAGAGATGTGAACAACCTTGTTATCACTCAAAAAGCCTGGCAAAGTCAACCATGGCCGATGTAGTTGAGTAAAAATGTAATATCTTACCATTTGATCTCCCTTTTGACCCATTTTAAAGCTGTTTCAATTAAAAAAAAAAGTGAAGGGGAGCTACACATAAATTAAGCCCCTGGTGAATACCCTCTGATTAGGGATTAGGGATGTGAATAGCCTTGCTAACGTGCAGAAAGCACTGCAAAGTGAATTGTTGCAGATGCAATTATGTTAAAATTTATCACCCTACCATTTCATTTCCCTATGATCCATTTGAATTGGCTCCAGGTTTTTATTATTTTCTGTTTATTTATTATTGAGGTTTTTATCTGTTTCCCTGTTTTCCTTATTTGTTTGTTGTTTTTAACATTTTTAGGTATATGAAATCCAGGATAGGTAAATTTATAGAGACAGTAACTGTATTAATAGTTCCATAGGGGTATGGAAGGGAGGTTGGCGGGGTGTGTTAGTCCAGGTTGACTAGAGAAACAAATTCATAGACATATGTGTGTAAGAAAGAATTTTATATAAAAGAGTAATTGCATGTTGTGAAAACATCCCAGCCCAGTTCAGATCAAGTCCATAAGTCCTATATTGGCCCATATGTCTTATACCAGTCTATAAATTCCTCTTCAGACTCATGCAACACATGCAATGACAACGAACACAGGAAGATCACAGGCCAATGGGAAAGTCTTGTGGATCCAGTGGCAGTGGAAGCAGCTCAGTGCTGGTGTGAGTCTCCATGTGGCTCTTTCAGCTCCAGGGCTCTGGCTCCATCGGTGTAGCTCAATTTGACTTTTCATGAGGAACATGTGTGTGTCCAGGGAGGAAAATAGGAGTTCCCAGAATCCTCAGGAGAAAGCCATGCTCACACAGAGGCATGATTGTCTATGACCCGATAGACAGGCTAGATTCCACCCCTTCACTCAAGTTGCCAGGAGATTATGTAACTCACATGGGGGAAATAGGGATCTGATAACAATGAGTATAAGAATAAAGAACTGTTTGTGGTGGAGATTGTACAACTCTTCTTGATGATATTGAATTATTGAATTGTATGATATGTGAATTATATGTCAATAAAACTGTTGGGGGGATTAAAAATAGGTAAGCCAACTGAAAAAAGGAAGGAAGGAAGGAAGGAAGATTAGTATCTGGAGTCTTAAAGGCAGCCATCTAAGTGAGGTGTTAGCTAAGTCCACGTGGAAGGAGCACACCAACATGTGCAATCCAAGGATTGTAAATAATAAAATCTAAGACCAGAAGTGGGAATTACATTAGAGCTTAGATTCTGATAGCCTGATTTACAGAATGATATGAATGGCAGTAAAAGCCCAAAATCCATCTACAGAGCCCTCATAGAGATTAAGTCTCCATTGAATACCATTGGACCCTTGACCAGGACTGTGAATAGACTTGCTCTCAGAGTACATTTGTAAATGGATTACTGCAGCTGTAACTGGGTAAAAACTTAACATATTATCATTTTTCTCTTTTGACCCATTTTTAATTTGTTCTTGTTTCTATTATTTGTTTTCTCTTGAAGCGAAGTTCATTTTCCTGTGTTTTATTTTGTTGTTGTGGGCGATGTTTTCTGTATGATTTTTTGTATATGACATCCAGGATATGTAAATCTATAGAATCAGTAACTAGATTAATTGATCTTTGGAGTTAGGGCAGGTGAGGTTGGGGAGTAATGGGGAGCTTATAGTAATAGGTACAAAAATTAAGAAAATGTTCTAAAATTGATTATGGTGATTACTGAACAACCCCTTTGAATGTATTTTAACCATTGAATTGTATCATAAATGAATCATATGTCCATAAAACTATTATTTTAAAAGTAAGCACGATTTAAAAAATAAGTAAGCAAGACAATCTTCTGAGAAGCATTCTTGCTCGGCTTCATGTAAGATTGCTTCTGTAAAATGCACTAATGGATTGTATTTCTTCCATCTGCTAAAATCCTGTGGTCATATTGGCTTCCTTGGTTTTCATCAGCTTCTTGTATTGTATTTCCTGCACCTGCACTTTTGTTCACATTATACCCTTTCTTCACAATTCATTGCCACACACCTACAAAATGATGTTTTTCTATTTCCCCAGATTAAAAGTCTAATTCTAATTTTATCTTTATGAAGATTTCGCTTACAGCCCTGTCACAAGGTAACGTCTCCTTTCATTAAGTCTTCTGTAGAGTTTATCTGGCAGTTCCTGACTCATAAGCAGTTTGCCTTTGGATGAATCAAGGTGGGAAAGTCTGTGTCCACAGACGAAACCCTACTTCTGGGCCTGAAAGTGAAAGAGATCCAATAAGCAGACTCCCATTGTGTGACCACCTGGATGCATGCGTTGAATGGAAGTGGGGGAAATGTAGCAATAAACATAACAGAAACCAGGCAAAGGAAGACAGTGGACAGTGCAAAAAGCTAAAACTTAACAGTGATAAATAATTTTAAATACATAATCCTGCAATAATAGTAATGCATTATAATTTACAAGGATATATAGGTAGACATGTAAGCTGAACAGATGTGGTATAGCCAATGTATACACCAATATATGCAGGTTTAAGAAGGCCTGATGGTGCTATTGGGTAAGCATTGGACTAAAAGCCACAAAGTAGGTGGTTCAAAGCCACTGTGATTTGGTGTGGACTGAGATGGGATGTATGCTTCTTGATATATTATTACTTCTTAATATAAAGCTCTCTCTTACACATATATAAATCTCTCTGGATTTGTTTCTCTATCCAACCTGACCTCACATACGGTCCATGGTATTTTCATATTTTTGCCAGGAACATGGACATAACATATTCAAAACAAAATGTCCAGCACTGTGGACATAAATATACGGTTTATACCCACTATGGTGTCTAACAACTGGGACCTCAAAAGTCATCTAAGATAGAACTGTTGGTTCCTCCTGATCCTGAGCAAAAGGTGTGAAGAAAGTTCAAGACTGAAGGACACTATTAATTAGTCCAAAGAATTAAACCACACAAACTACAGCCTCCAATATCCTGAGACTGGAAGAACTAGATAATGTGGGGGTACCACTACTGACCGCTTTGATCTAGATCACAGTAGAAGTTCATAGGGTGGGAGAAAAATTAAGACCAAACTATAAAATCATTTTTTTTAAGCCAGACTTACTGGTCTGACAGGCACTGGTGGAACCTTTAAGACCATGGCCGTTAGTTATCTTTCAAATCTGAGACTGAAGCTACACTCTGGGATCCCCTTTAAGCCACACAATAGTCAGACCTATAAAACAAACAGTAGCACTATGAGGAGGATACTCTTCAATCACACAAAATGAAAAAGGTAGTGTTTGCCCCCAAAGCTTGAATATCAACAGGGGTGCGGAGGACGTGTGGGAAGAAGTAAGTGGGAAAAGGGTCTTCACATTGAGAGGATTGCAACTCAGGCATCATCTTGTTGAAACATTTCCATTTGTCCCATCAATTTCTGGGCCTTTGTTTTCGGATAGTGCCGTCAGCGCTGCCTGGACGTCTTCCTTCGGCACCCTTGGGTCTTGTTCCTGACATGGTGGCATGTCGGCTACCTCTTCCCGGTGTGGCGACTGTGTGTTCTTTCCATCTTCTTTTGATGCTTCCTGCATCATTCTTTCACTGCCCATAGAATCTTTCAATGCTGCAACTCAACTTGAACTTTTCAGTTCCTTCAGGTTAAAATATTCTGAGTGTGTTCTCCCCCTTTAGTGGTCTAACTTCACGTCTTTGCACGTTTCGTTATAATATTTTACTGTGTCTCCTAGGACTGTCCCATTAAGTGATCTTTTCAGCTCTTTGACTCCATCTTTTCTTCCATTTGTCTTAGTTACGCTACAATTAAGAGCAGGTTTCAGAGTCTCTTATGCAGTCCATTTTGATCTTTCATTTCTTTCCTCTTTTGGATGGCCTCTTTCTTTCTTCATGAACGATGTTCTTGATGACTGACTGCAGCTCATCAGGTCTTTTGTCGTTAGTTTTCAATGCAGCAAGTCTGTTCTTGAAATGTTGTTGGAATTCAGGTAGGATAAACTTAAGGTCTTTTTTGCTCTCTTGGACTTATTTTAACTTTCTTCTGCTTGTACTTGAACTTACGTATGACCAATTGATGGTCTATTCCACAGTTGGCCCTGACCTGTTTTTTTGCTGATACTGAGCTTCTCTTTTGTCTCTTCCCACTTGATTTCTTTGTATTCCATCTGGAGAAGTCCACGTGTATTTGGGGGTTGCCTTTTGGGTTGTGGAAAGAAGGTATTTATAATGAAAAAGTTGTTGAGCTTGCACAATCCTATCATGAGACATCCAGCTTCATTTCTATCAACATGATGGTATTTCCCAAGAACTTTTCCTTCCTCTTTGCCTCCAACTTTTGGATCCCAATCACCAATAACTATAAATGCATTTTGATTCCATGTTTGATCATTTAAAGTAAAGGTAGAATTCTACCATTTCTTCATCACTAGCTTTTGTGGTTGGAGCATACATTTGAATAATAGCTGTATTGATTCAATTTCCTTAACAAGGAATGTACTGCATTGTACTTCAAGCTAGATCTTGAAATGTCCTTTTTCATAATGAATGCAGTTATTCCTCTTGATTGCCTCATTCCCAACATAGCAAACCATATCATTTTCAGATTCTAATTGGCCAGTGCCAGTCCATTTCAGCTCATTAATGCCTAGGATATCAATCTTTATGTATTCTGTTTCGTTTTTACAACTTTGAATTTTCCTAGATTCATTTTGCACATTCTAGGTTCCAGGTATTAGCAGACTTCTTACAGCTGCTTCCTTTCACCTCGAGTTGTGCTCCAACCGCTAATGAAGATCCCCAAAGGCTCCACTCCCACAGGCTTATTCCATTCATGTCGCCGTGGCCCACTCGACTTTGAAAAGACAACTCCTCCTCGGTCATATTTCCAGTGCCTCTGACCCACAGGGCCCATCTTCCTACACTCTCTGTTACAATGTTCCCCTTCCACGCACTGTCTTCAGGACCTGACAACACTGCCGTGCTATTCCGAAAGTTTTCAGTGGCTCCTTCTTCCAAAGTCGGCAGCCAATTCCTATAATGACTGTGGCTATTTCTAAGTGGTGAAGAGATATTATTTTTTAAGCAGCTTCCAGATAGAGAGGTAGATACATAAAATAGCTACCAAAACACTATTTTTATACAATTGCATTCCTGTTTGGAAATGACCCAAAATAAAGCCATAAGTGAACAAACTTTAAAACCAACAGCTTTAAATGAATTTAAAAGAAGGAAGTTAAACTATACAGTTCCACCCTGGGCCTTTTGCCAAATAGTTACTCTGTTTAAAATAAAAGGTATGAGTCATTTCCTAGTATACTTCTCTCAGCGTGTGAACTATGCATTAATGTAGACAGAGTATAGATTGGAGTTTTGTTCATTTCCCGGGCTGACTTCCTTCCATTGTGTTATGCCTATGGTTTTAAATAGATTGCACATATGAGAAAGCTATATTCTTACAATGCTTTGCTGAAGTGAGTCTCATTTTTATATTTTGGGATCTTAGACTGGAAACATAGATCTCTGCAACAGAGTCAACACTGGTAAGGGAAGTAAATGATGAAAATGCAGGAAAGGGTAATTGTCCCAGACGTCAAGCGAAATCTGGTGAAAGCAGCCAGCTAATCCAATGGACAGAACTTGAGCAATAAGACTGGTAAGTGTTGCTCCAATTTCAGAATTTTCTATGGTCAGCTCAATTTACTTACAAAAACACAACAATTCATATGTAGCAGAATATACAACTCATAAGTATCCCAATAAAACTTCCCAAGTAAACATCATCGGGATAATCAAATCACTGTGTCAACACTCTCGGGCCCTGTTCCAATCAATGTTCCCCATGATAATAACCACAATCTTGATTTCTGGCAACATCAAATATTTTTCACCCTTTTTATATTCCTGACATCTTTCCCTCAACATCATTCAATGAAAAGGGTGAGATGTGGAACTTTACAGGAGTGGCTTATGTTTCCATGTTATCCAAACTCTCCACCTTTGACGGAGTAAATTCTGACCATTTTTCTATTTTAGTGAAGATTATCTGCGCTCTCTTTCTCTGACAGGTTTCTATCTTACACACAGTTAGCCACCCTCACCCCCAGCCGGTTTTACTATATTTGCCAGATCGACAAGTTGTCCAAGTAGTAGTTATTCAAGCAGTAGTTTTTTAATTTCCACTGCTATATAGTATTCACATACTTTTTTTTTTAACATTTTATGAGGGGCTCATACAACTGTTATCCCAATCCATACACACATCAATTGTGTAAAGCGCATTTGTACATCGTTTCTCAAAACATTTTCTCTCCACTTAAAACCCCGACATTAGGTCCTCATTTTTCCCCTCCCTCCCCGCTCCCCCCTCCCTTATGAGTCCTCAATAGTTGATAAGACATGTTTTCAGAAGACACTGAAGGACATCTTGCTTGGAAAAGTAGAGGAGCAGCAAGAGAGAAAGTCCTTGGTGAGCTGGCTGCCCGATGGAATCAACCATGACAGCGCTTGTGAGGAAGCGCAAAGCCAGGCAGGGTTTTGTACTGGTCGACACCCGGCTGCTAGCAGACCGAACAACGGAAACTAACTGAGAGATATAGTATTCTACTGTGGGATATAACAATAGTTGTTTATTTTACCGTCACCTTTTGGTTGGTATTTAAAGTGTGTAGTTAGGCTTTTATACATAGCACTGCCATGCACCATCTTGATCTAGTTTGGGGTGCATTTTCCTTAAGTTGAATTATTATCCACTGTGTGCCGTGGAGTGGATCTGCATGGAGATATGGTCCCAGGTTTACAAAGTGGATATATTGATTGACACTGACACTGGCAGTACACGACAACTTCAGGTCCACATTCTCCCCATTACTTAGTCTTCTAATTTTCAATTTAACTATGCTGTGAGGTGTGTATCATTTTACAATTAAAATATGCATTCCTTGAGAGTTCAGCAAATTTCATGTTAATTGGTCCATTTTGATACATAATTGCAAGACCTGTGCAAATAGTTTTCTTGCTTTTCTACACTGTTTTCAGATATTGTCTACCTTCAGGCTTAGCAATTTGAAGAAACTGTATATAGGGTCACTTAGTACATATTGCTATCTGTTGTTGTTAGGTTCCTATGAGTCTGTTCTGACCCACAGGGACCCTGTGCACAGCAGAACTAAACACTGTCCAGTCCTGCACCCTCCTCACGATTGTTTCTATGCCCGTTGTTGCAACCACTGTGTCAGTCCATCTCCTGAGGGTCTTCCTCTTTGTGGACCTCCCTCTACTTTACCAGGTATGATGTCCCCCTTCAGGCACTGTTCTCATCTGATGACACGTCTGAAGTATGTCAGCCCATCTGGCCCTACTTCTTCCAAGACAGATGTGTTGGCTCTTTTGTCCGTCCACGGTACTTTCAGTACTCTACTCAAGCAGTATAATGCAAATGTACAACAGAAGGAAACGTCGCCTGGTCCTGTGGCATCCTTACGACTGTCCTGTGTTGGAGCCCATTGCTGCAGCCACTGTGTCAATCCACGTTGGGGTCACCGTGAGTCTGAAGCGACTCGATGGCCCCTCACACCAGCACGTCATGAGCACGGCTCCTTTTCCAGCTTTGCTTGGACTTGCTGCATCTGGCACATGTATTGCCGTCATCCTCACCTCTGGGGCATTTCCCAGGGCCTTCACGTACCATGGCCATTCTGTGTTCAGTAGGCACTCACATTGTTGTGGTTAGGTGCCGTGGTGTCACAACTGGCCCCTAGGGACCCTAAGCACAACACTTGTCTGTCTCCCTGCTCCCCTTTTCTGAGTTCGCCTTAACTGTTCAACGGCTCCACTGCCATCTGGAGTTCGGATGGCTTCGTATGTGCTTATTCAGCGGGTTCGATGCTGGAAGATAAACGCCATCTGTGTGCATTAATACTTCAAATAACAATTGTTATTGTAAGATATGTCAGGGTTTGCGTTTCATATCATCAACCCGGTATTCAGCAGTTTATACTACTGATCAACCCCGCCCCCCGCCCCCCAGTATTTTACCCTTTACCCACAACTTGTTTTTTTGGTCTTCCTCTTACCAAGGACTATCTTTCATTTCACCCAAGTTCACACCCATCAACAGTCTAGTCAGTAGCTTCATATTCTCTTCCTTTGCCACGGTCCTACCTTGGCACTCTCCGAAGTCTGTTCCCCGTGGTCTGAAAGCCTTTGTCTTGATTTTTGTTGTTTTCCCTTATCCCTTTTGTTGTTTCCCTGGTCTCATCGGTTTTTCCTTTGAGATTGCCAAATTTCACCCAGCATGTTTTCCGTGCCCACCCATAGCACGAGGTGTTTCCTGGTTTGGGATTGCTTTTCAGTGATGCATCGTTTTCCCTTGTGTGTATATACCAGAGGCTTTTTATCCATGATTCTAGTGATGGGCGTTTGGGCTGTTTCCGTCTTCGTGCTGTGGTGAACAGCGCTGGGTCTCCACACGTCTATTCAAGTGATGACTGACTGTTTCAGCGTGTGCACCCAACAGAAGCGTTTCTGGCTGATAGGGGATTTCTCTTCCCAGTTGTTTGAAGTAGCGACATGTTGCTTCACAGTCCCATCAGCATGTCAGAGATTCCAATCTCTTCACAGGCTCTTGGAGATTTATTGTTTTCTGTTTTGTGTGTTTGTTTTGTAATTGGCTGTCGTTGTTGATGTAAGTTGACAGGCCATTGTTTTGATTTGCATCTCCTCATGGCTAGTGATTATGAGTATTTCTTCCTATATTTGTTTGCCATTTGGATCTCACCCTTGGTGACCGTTCTGTTCATGTCCTTTGCCTGCTTTTTAATTGGTTTATTCCTGTGTTTCCTGTTGGGCTGTTGCCGTTTTCTCTAGATTGCCGCTATTACTCCCTGGTCCAACGCCTTGTGCTCAAGTGTTTCCCACGCCGTAGGTTCTCTTTTTACTTTTCTGATGAAGTTTTCTGATGTACACAATTGTCTTGCGTGTAGTAGGTCCCAGATATCTATTTCATCTTCTGGGGTGTGTGTTTCCTTCATTAGAATTGATAAGTTGTCTTTTTCCTGTAATAGGGCTCTTAAATGTGTCCCTATGTTCTCACTGATGATCTTCATAGTTCTGATCTTTGATCCACCTTGAGTTTGTTCTGGTACATGGGATGGGGTATGCAAATCTTTAATGCAAATCTTTCATGCAAATCTAATTTTGTCAGCACCATTTGTGGAAGAGGGTGTCCCTTTCCCATTTAATACTTTTTTGGTTCGTTGTCAAAGATAAATTGTCTGTAGGCGGATGAATTTATTTCTGGGCTCTCTATTTGGCTCCGTAGATCTCTCTATCTATCACTGTACCAGAACCAGGCTGTTTTAACTGCTGTGGCTGTGTAGTAGGATTTGAGGTAGGGAATTTGAGGCCTTCTACTTAGTCATTCTTCTGATTAAGTTCTTTGCTTAGCCTGGGCTCTTCTTTCTCCATATGAAGTTAGTATGTGTAGGCAGGTTTTCCTAGAGAAAAAATCCAGTGACATTCATCTCTGGATAAGAAGTCATGGTATCTCAAGAAGGCATCCCAGCCCAATCTAATTCAAGACCCTCTTCAGACTCACATAGCCCCATGCAGTGATGCAGGTGCAGAATGGTGAACCAGGAAACAGAGAGATCACAGGCCACGCACTGCAGAGGCACAAGGATCCTAAGTTTGTGGAGACCTGGCCTGGCCCTGGCAGCACTCAGTTTGGGCCACAAAGCCCCAGCAAGTAGGAAGGGGAAGGCGCAGGGAGAGCAGCTCGCAGAGTCCCTCCCTCCATACAAAAATAGTAAGTCTCTAAGAAAACGTGCTTCCTTTGTGTGATCCACTCGAAACAATAATGGCAAAAGTTCAGATAAACTAAAGTCTGATTTTTGCTGTAGGTAAAGAAAAGACATTGTACTGGTCAGTAGGTGCAAGTGGCCAACCTCTATAACTCTAAGACAACCTCTGTCACTCTAACTCAACCTCTATAACTCTAGCAGAAACAAATCCACTATTCAGCAGATAAAATGGCACAAGTATTTTGCTTTGTTTCGTTTTTCCAAATGTACCTACTCATTCTCTACCAGGTTGGACACCCATGGTCCTACAGCTCTGCTTTTCATCTCGTCTTATGTGTATCCTTCCAGAATCCTTCCTTTGCTTTTGAGTGTTATTTCAGTTGGTAGATCATGTTCTGGTAATTCACTTCTCAGAGTGGCAAGCTGTAATGCACCCTGTTCTGGTCTTTCTCTTGTTCCACTGCTTACATAGGGATTCGAAGATGGTTGGAGGCCTGGAGTGAAAGCCAGATAATATCTCTCCTTTTCCAGATACTTATTCAGGATCCTTAAGCCCTGGAACTCTCTTTTCTCCTAGAACACAATCAGACCTGCATACCTCTCTTCCCAAGTAGTTCTTTTCAAGGGCAGAATTCTACTGTGGGCATGTGTGCTCCTTAAGGCTGACTTTTTCAAATAATTTGGCATGTACACAGAATAAGTTTATGACTTGGATTGTCCCAGTATTTTATGTCAAATCCTTTTTGATGATGGATGGAACTGGCTCGAGTCCTCCATGTATATTTTTGTCTTGACATCATAAAAGTTAAATGTTGAAAATGAGCATGCCCCAGACTGTTTTGATGTAATTTTTTTAAGTGATAAAGTATAAAGTGCCTCTTCTTCCCATCTTCATCACTCCGATGTATAAATTTATATTTCTTCCACATGAGTTGAGTCAGCAGAGATGGGAGTTACTTTATTTGAGCTTAGATGTGTTAACATTTGTCTGAAAGAGAGGAACAGGCTGTTCAATAATCAAATACAATCACTCATCTTGGCACATCTACTTGGAATTCTCAGTGCACATTCTAAAGCTATCTTGTTGCACAATATTTAGGGATTATAAAATGTGCTTTAACAAATAGATTCTGGTTAAAGCAGAGTTATCTTAAAAGTTGATGAAAAACAGTTGATGAATGAACTATTCTATACATTTTTAAAATTGAAGAATGAAATGAGAATATCTGAATGATAAGATTGGTTCTTCATTGATGAGAGTTTAAGAAAATTCTCAGAGAAATAAATGAGGGGAAATCCACAGTAAAATAAATAAATGTCATTTTATTGTGAAGAATAATGGACTGATATTTGGGATCTCAAGGATACTTCAAGTTCTCAACAGAATTTAAGCAACAGTAGCACAGACCGGTATACTTTTCAAAATTTTAAGAACTATAAAAAAGTTGTTTTGCTTTTTTATCAAATAGGCTGAAGTTGATTTTTTTTTTTAAAAAGAAAAATCTGGCCACTTTGGGATTCTTTATTTGGAACTATTTGGAACTTCTTAAGAACCTCTATCTTGCAGCTGACAGCTCAGCCCCTACCCCACAGTGTCACCACGACTAGGTAACAAGTGGTTACCACATTCGGCTGTTAACTAAAAGACTGGGTCAGCTTATACGCAACTTGGAAGAAACACCTAGCGATGTACTGCTAAAGCCCCAACCTTTTCAAACCTGTGGAGCCACGTTCTCCGGTGACAAATGTGAAGACATCATGAGTTGGAGTTGACTGACCAACAAGGAGTTTTATTAAACTATGTCATATTTCTCTTCAGCCTCTAGAACCTTCTCCTTTCACATGAATGAGACAAAAAGAAACAGATCCCCACAAATTCCCTTCCCAGAGCCATGAAGTTGATTCTGACTCATAGTGGCCCTGTAGGACGTCTCCAAGGCCGTCAGATGGCCGATAGCTTCAACTTCCTCCCAAGGAGCGGCTGGTGGGTTTGAGTGTCCGACCTCCCCCTTAAAATGTCCACAGACCACCCTCTTTGTATCTGAAGCCATATGCTCAGCCTTCTACTGTTTTCTGGATGACCCACCCAGGTTTGCTGTAGAAGGTAAAAACCCCTCTGAACGACACTAGCTCTCCAGCCAGTGAACCGCTCCCCTTTCAAGACCATGTCACTCCACCGGTAATCTCCTTTCTTACATGATGTTCCCTCCGCGCATGACTATTTCATAGCATATGAAAATGAAACCTCTTTACCCGCAGACACTGTAACCTCGCTTTGCCTCCCTTTACAACAAAGCTCTCAGAGTGTTGGGTGTCCTCCCTCTTCCAGATAGTCTTCTACATGAACCCGCTCGGGTTAGGCTGTCGTCTCTACCGCTTCCGCAAATTGGTCTTGTGGAGTTCATGAAGTTGTTAATTCTGTGGCCAATACTGGTTGGTTCCTCATCAGCATGGACACGGTTAATTACTCTTTTATCCTTGAAAAAATAATAGGTCTTTCGGGAAACTCCTCCTTACTGCTTCTCATGTGCCTCTGCATCCTTCTCCTCGGACGTTTTCTGCCTGCTCCTCCTTAGTTTCCTTTCCGGCTTCCCCTTCGCCTGTTCAGCCTGCAGTCTTCCTTCCACACCGTAGTTCTCCTCTGCCTTCTCCACCCCAACTCCATAGGCAAACCTATCCAGTTTAATTGCTTTTAAAATCACCAGCAATTCTTTTTTTACTTCCATTCTGGCTTTTTCCTAAAAATAACACTCAGCATGTCCATAGAATGTATGAGAAGGATTGCAAATCTAATGTGTCAAAATGAACTCTTGCTATTAACTCTATATTTGGGGCAAACCTTCTACAGTTCACCTTCAACTCAAGAAGCAGACTGTACTTATGAAGGGGCAAACTGCTATCACCCATTGGCCAAAGCGCTAGTTGATTTCCCAGTCCATTCAGAGTAAAAGCCAGTATTGTTACTATTGCCTGCAAGACTGTATAAAATCCGTTAGAGTGTTCTTTTTACCCCACCCCACCCTGCTCACTCCAGCCTTGCCAGATGACTAGTGTTATTCAAACATGGGTGATCGTTATCCTGTCTCAGGGCTGGAGGACCTCCCTGTGCTTCTAAAACTCTCCCATGGCACCCCAATGCTTTCCATTGCCTCAAGTTTCATTATTTGAGAGGTTTGCCCTGACCACCCTATAAAGCCTTACAGTCTGCTTTCCAAATTGCTCCCCCTTATCATGTTTTGTTGTTCCCCACATCACTTACTAGCATGTAACTTACATATTTTATTATTGTTTGCAATCTTTCTCCCCAGCAATTTAAGCTCTATGAGGCCAGGGCTATGATTTGCCCACCATATAGCAGAGTTAATAGCAGGTACTCAATATCATTCACTAAACAGATGAATTAATATATATTTTTTAAATACTCAGTCAACCATACTAATAGTTCATTCACTGCCATCCAGTTGGTTCCAACTCATAGTGGCCTATAGAACAGAGGAGAACTGTCCTGCTGGGTGTCCAAGGATGTAAATCTTTATGGGAGGAGAAAATCTCAGCTTTCTCCCCGTAGAGCAACTGGGGGTTCAAACTGCCAACCATGTGGTTAGCAGTTCACCACTAACCTACTAGCCCGCCGGGGCTTCTACACTAGTGGTAGGTGTCATTGAGGCTAAAGTAAAATACTATTTCATCTGACACAATGACAAAGAAAATTATTGTAGCATCTATTGTAGCTAGTGGAAATACAATCACACACAAAATGTATAAAGCTCCCTGAAAACAGTTCTTACAATTAAAAATAATATTTCTTTATCCCAGAGATTCTACTATTGGAAATCCCTTCTCGTTGCTGCATTATTTCCAGTGGTAATAAGGTATATAATTTTGTGGTTCATTGACACAGATATGAGGGAGTAAATTATGGTAAGTTTGTGGTAGTTACACAATTTCATGTCAACCTGATAAATAAGAGTGAAGGAGTGGAGTCTAGCCTGTCAATCAGGTCACAGCCTGATCCCTCCTTGCGAATGTGACCTTCTCATGAGGATTCTGGGAACCCTCTCTCTTCCTCCCTGGAGGCGGGACACCCTCTGTCTCTGCTTCACATACCTGCTGACAAGCCACATAGAGTCACGCTGAAGGCAGCCGGACCGTGGAGGTGCGTTCACTGACATTGGACCCACAGGACTTTCCGCCCACCGACCTGTGCTCTTCCTGCATTCGACATCATTGCATGTGCTGCGTGAGTCTGAAGAGGAATTCATGGGCTAATATTGAACTTATGGACTTAATCTGGACTGGGCTGGAATCTTTTCTTAATATACAATTGCTCTTTGATATAAAGCTCTTTCTTACACATACATTAGTGTTCCTGGATTTGTTTCTCGAGTTGACCAGGACTAACACAAAGTTATACTACAGAATGCACCAATTGCATAATGTATAATGCTATTCATTATGTTATATATGCATTATTTGATGTTACATAATGTATTGTACTTACGTACATTTTGAATGCCAAAGGCCACCTGTCAAATAGTTTTGTTGGGTGATTTGAGACTAGTTCAGGAAACTGAGATTTTCCCTGGATTGGGGAAGGCAGAAGAGGAAGCTGTTCCCTGGCTGCTTAATGCTTTTAAGTAGGGATTTTCCAGCCAGGAATGGAATGAGGCTAAACTTATCATTGATATCAGTTCAAATGCCCGTCCTTGTTGCAAGGACGCAGCCACAGCTGGTTTGACTTGCGCACAGTGTAACTTTAGCTGTTGTTCTCGGACCTGATTAGGGGAATGAACATGTGTGTCATCAGTAGGTGACCCCGTCGCATTCGGGTGTTAGGAGAAGTGTTTTGTTACTTCAGGAGCACCGCGGCAAAGGTATTAGAGCCAGGTCAACTACCAGCTGATGATGTCAGGCTTAGCTTTTTCTTGTTCAAGACTAATGTACACAATGTAACTTTTTACTGAAAATGTGTCACACAATCTCAACAGATCATGTATATACTGTATGTTATCTATCTATGTAGGCACACAGATACACACATGAAGTGCAAAAAAAAAGTTCTGAAAGAAGTAAAAGTCCATAAAAGATTTTGTCTTGTAAAAAGTAATTATTTGGTGTATAAAATTATGTATCTTAGAGAAATATAGATATCTATTTGACATCATCTAATATGTAAATGAATCTATAAAACAAGTTTTTAGATAATCTGGAGTAGCAAAAAATATCCAAAGCTAAATTTTAAAAATTAATATTGAAAAATTAGTCAGATAAGGAGAAAACTGAAGCAGGTAGAAAGAAGAAAAGAAAGGAAGAGAAAGAGAGGGAAAAGTAAAGATTCTAGAGGAGGAGACTGGGGAAGGGAGTGGTGAGCAAACAATGTCACATACAAGGGAACAACTAGGGAATTGAAATTGGAGCAACAGCAATCTAGTGGAGAGGAATTCCTAAGAGGAAGAAGAAGGGTGAGCATGATGGTGGGGAAAACGCAAGGTAAAAGGAAAGAGATGAAATCTCTAGGAAGCAAAGCTATGCATAGAAGTATAAACATAAGTGTGCACTTTATGCAAATATAAGAGGTAATGGCCTATGTGCATATACGTAGAAGACCCAGAATAAAAAAAAACAACATATTGTTGAGAACAAAGGGGGTCAGAGCAGAGACCCAAAACCCATCTGAGAAAATAGGACATCCCCTCACAGAAGGATCACAAGGAAGAGGTGAGTCAACCAGGGTGCCCTATAGCATCGATGAAACACACAATATTCCTCTGGTTCTTTGAGGCTTCCTCACCCCCGACTATCACGAACCCAGTCCTGCCTTTCATTCTGGCTAGCCCAGAGCATATACACTGCTACAGATAAGATCTCAGGAGACACAAACCCAGGTCAGATAAACCCCTCAGGAACAGAAATGGGAGTAGAGATACCAGGAGGGTAGGGAGAAGGTGGGGGATGGGGTGGAGGAAGGGGAAGCCAATCACATTGATTGCCATATCACACACCCCATCCCACCACCCAGGGGAAGAACAACAGAAATGTGGGTGAAGGGAGACAGCAGTTGGTGTAAGGTATAAAAGGGAGTGTGGAGAAAGGAGGTAAATAAGAGGAGCTGATACCAAAGGCTCAGGTAGAAAGCAAATGTTCAGAAATGATAATGGCAACATATGTACAAGTATGCTTGATGCAACTGATGTATGGATTGTTATAATAGCTATCAGAGCCCCCAATAAAATGATCTTTAAAAAAATTTTTTTAAGATGGTGACAATATTAACAGATAAAATGAGCATTTTCAATGGCAAGAGATATAATGCATATAGAAGACATAATCATAACATTTTAAGAGTCTAAAAATATTGTGTGACATATACAACCATATTAAAAATGGATATTGGAGATCCTAATAATAAGTTTAATGTGCTTTACAAGTTGACTAATGAACAATTTGTTATACAGTAGCTACAGCATTTTGATCTGTAGCCCCCATTACCAAATTGAGTATCCAAACAGACTAAAATAAAACATAAACATATTGCAAATTAGAAGTAGTCCACATTGTACATTTATGTTCAGGTACTAATTGTAGAAATTGAGCACTGGCAGTGAAAAACAAATCACTGCCACCATGAAATTTAACTAATAAAGAAGCACTCTTTCTTCTGAAATTGGTTCGCATTTAAAGTATCTAAGTTTCACAGTATTAATCTTACAATACTATGCTTTCCATAAGTCTTTACCTATTTCATGCTCAGTTGGTTTTTTCCCCCAAAGGTAAAGGTGGAGGGGGAAGCAGGTATAAGAAAAATGATTCAAACTACTAGCTATGATTTTTTACAGAAGAAAAAAACCTATGTAAAAAAGAAAATTACATAATAGGCATATTAATGATAGAAAGGGGCTATTTACTTTCTATTATATGATTTGTAAATTACTTTCCAAACCTGGGGATCCATAAGAAAAATCTTCCCAGATTAATTAGAAAAAATTAATATTAATATATTAAGGCATATTTTCTTTTTTAAGGCATCTTTTCATTAATACTTTGACAATAATTATAATCTTTCTTTTCTGAGTGGAATTTACTGAATTTATAACATATGTCTTTATGAATAAATATTTTTAAAATAGAAAAAACATTTACCTAAGTGGTAGCATTTTTAACACAAACAGGCAAAAATTCTCAGAAGCATAAAGAACACACCTTATTCAAAAATTTGGAATTATAGTTTAAAATTTCATAGAAATCTACTAGTGTGCCCTACCACAAATTTTAGGAGAGAAATGAAACTAGAAAATGTATGATTTTATCATCAGAATGGATTCTGAAACAGTTTATTAAGAGAATAAAAACAGAAAAGTGCAAGCTACAAATCCGTCCATCTAGCTGGGATGGCAGTTACCAATAACAACAGAAATCATAGCCTAATTGTGGTGATTTACCGTTTTGAATTATCAAATTTTAGGTTAAAGCCAGGTTTCACGATAAATTCTTTCGTTTTTTTGCTAATCTGAGACGTGGATATGCTGCCACCATGTGGTTATCAGTTGAAAGTGGAACTAGAAAACTCCCCTCCAAACCAAACTGACTGCCCTGGAATCAATGATGACTTTGAGAGACCGTGAGTTTCCGAAACTGTGACCTGTTAAGCGAGTTGACAGCCCATTCTTTCGCCCACAGAGCTGCCGGTGGTTTCAAACTGCCAATCACACAAATCGCAGCGCAACGTATCAAATACATTGTACACGTGTTGCCATCATTACACCACCAGGGCTGAAATTAAAGGAAGTGGATTTTTAGTTTGACTGATGGAATAAACAGAGTACACGTACAAGTACGTGTACTTATTAGGTATTTTGCTATCTATAAAAGTGCACAACATATGTAGCAGGTAGGTAACTGTATGAATACAAACATGATATAAAATCTGTTTTGTTGTTGTTAGTGTCCATAGCGACCCTGTGAACAACAGGATGAAACACTGCACCATCTTACACCTCCTCACTATTGTTCTTACCTTTGAGCCCATCGATACAGGCGCTGTGTCCCTCTATCTAGTGGAGGCTCTGCCTCGCTGCTTTACCAAGCATGATGTCTTTGTTCAGGGACCAATCTCTCCTGACAACACACCCGAAGTACGAGACTTGACGGCCATGCCTCGAAGGAGCATTCTGGTTGTACTTCTTCCAAGACAGATTTGATGGCTCTTTTCACAGTTCATGGTACCTCCAATACGCTTCTCTAGCACCACGATTCAAATGTAGCCATCCTTATTCAATGTCCCATTTTCACATGCGTACAAGGCAAATAAAAATATCGTAGCTTGAGTCAGGTACACCTTAGTCCTCAAAGTAACATCCCTGCTTTTCAGTATTCCAACGAGGTCTTGTGCAGCATACATCTTTTGATCTCTTGACTGTTGAGCTCTGATTGTGGATCCAAAAAAGACAAAATCCTTGACAACTTCAAATTTTTCTCTATTTCTCATGATGTTACCTATTGGCCAGTTGTGAAGATTTGGTCTTCTTCTTCTTTTTTTTAATCATTTTATTGGGAGATCCTATAACTCTTATCACAATTTATACATCCGTCCATTGTGTCAAGCACATTTGTACATTTTTTGCCATCATCACTCACAAAACATTTGCTTTCTACTTGAGCCCTGGGTATCAGCTGATTTGGTCTTCTTTGCATTCCGTCGTGATCCATTCTGAAGGCTGCAATTCTTGATCTTCATCAGCAGGTGTGTCAAGTCCTCCCCAGTCCACCTCCTTGGAGGATTTGCTTCAGATAGAATGAGTCTGATGAGAGGACAGACCCAGAGGCACACTTTTCCTTACTTTGAAACATGCCGTGTCAGTGTGTCCGTGTTCTGCTCACACAACCGCCTCTGGATCCAGGGACAGGTGCTGCATGAGCACCAACGCAATACTCTGGGGTTCTTATTGTTCTCAGTTATCCATAGTTTTGTTTATTATTAATAAATCTTTTTATTGGGGATTCTTTCAGCTTTTATAACAATCCATGCATCAATTGTATCAACCATATTTGTACCTATGTTGCCATCATCATTTTCCAAAAATTTTCTTTCTGCTTGAGCCCTTGGTATCAGCTCCTCTTCCCCCCCTCCTCCACCCTTCCACACACGTAGACCCCTGATAAATTATAAATTATTATTTTCATATCTTACACCATCCGCTGTCTCCCTTCTCCCACGTTTCTGTTGTTCGTCCCCCTGGGAGGGGCTGGGGAATTATATGTTGGTCATTGTAGCCAATTCCCCATTATTCCCCCTACTCCCTCCTCCTTTCCCCTACCCTCATGGTATCACTACTCCCATTGCTGTTCCAAAGGGCTTTATCTGTCCTGGATTCCATGTGTCAAGAGCTCTTATCGGTACCAGTGTACATGATCTACTCTAGCCAAATTTGTAAGGTAAAACTAGGGTAATGATATTGGAGAGCGGGGGAACATTAAAAAACTAAAAGATTGCTTGTTTTCCATCGGTGCTTGCTGCACCCTGGTTGTCTCATTCTTTGCTTGTAAGCCATTTGTAAGGGATGTCCAACTGTCTACAGATGGGTTTTAGGTGTCCACTCCAACCCCCATCACTTGCATCAGCATATTTGTTTGTTCTGGGTGTTTTGATGCCTGAAACCTGATCCCATCAACACCCCATGATCACACAGGCTGGTGTGCTTCTTCCATGTGGGCTTTGTTGCTTCCCTGCTACATGGCAAGCTGCTTTTTTTTTTTCAAGCCTATAACACCCCAGATACTATATCTTTTAATAGCCGGGCACTGTTAGCTTTCTTCACCACATTTGCTTATGCACCCATTTGTCCTTCAGTGATAGTGTTGGGAAGGAGAGCATCACAAAATGTCTGATTATTAGTAAAGAGTGTTCTTGCATTGAGGGAGTACTTGAGTAGACACCCAATGCCCATCTGCAACTTAATACTTAACATTTAAATATATGTACATTGACCTACATCTCTATTGTTATATATTAATATATTTAAATATATGCCTCCCTATATTTATACTTCTATAAATGGCTTTTACCTTCTAGTTATTTTTTAATGGTGCACATAGGCAAATACCTAGCGTCGTCAAAAAAATGCAAGTAAACATATTTTGTGTATCCTTTGCTTTCAGTCAAGATTTATTTGACTTCAACAATGATATCCCTGTTCCACATCCACTTTTGAATTGGGCCTGAGCCTCTGGTAGCTCTCTGTCAATATATTGCTGCAACCTTTGTCGGATGATCTTCAGTTCAGTAAAAGTTGGTACAGATAGGAACTGACAATACAGGGAATCCAGGGCGGATGAGCCCTACAGGACCAGTGGTGTGAGTGGCGAAACAGGGAGGGTAGAGGGAGAGTGGTTAGGAAAGAGGGAACCGATTACAAGGAACTGTATGTGACCTCCTCCCTGGGGGACGGACAACAGAAAAGTGGATGAAGGGAGACGTCGGACAGGGCAAGATATGACAAGATAACAATTTATAAACTATCAAGGGCTCATGAGGGAGCGGGGAGTGGGGAGGGAGGGGAAAAATGAGGACCTAATGCCGGGGGTTTAAGTGGAGATAAAATGTTTTGAGAATGATGAAGGCAATGAATGTACAAATGCGCTTTACACAATTGATGTGTATATGGATTGTGATAAGAGTTGTATGAGCCCCTAATAAAATGATTTTTTTTAAGTTTACTTGCATATGGTATTATTCAATAATTTGAGAATTCTGTTGCACAATTTTCTTTGGAATGGATACAAATATGGATCTCTTCTAATCAGTTTGCCAAGAATCTGTCTTCCAAATTTTCTGGTATTGATGAGTGAGAGCTTCCAGTACTTCTTCAGCTTATTGAAACATTTCCATTGGTATTCCATCAATTCCTGGAGGCTTGTGTTTGCCTAATGCCTCTGTGCAGCTTGGAATTCTTCCTTCGGCACCATTGACTAAATCAGATGCACTCACTTGTCCATACAAGAAAGTTTGGAAGACAGCCAAGTGACTAGAAGAGTTCCATATTTGTACCATTGCAAAGAAAGGTAACTCAACAGAGTGCTCAAACTATAGAACAATATCACTGCTATCACCCACAAGTAAAATTTTACTTAAGAACATCCAACAGACATGATGGCAGTACATTGACAGGGAACTGCTAGAAGGTCAGGCCCGATTCAGAAGAGGATGTGGAACAAGAGAGATCATTGATGATGTCAGATGGATCTTGGCTCAACGCAGAGAATACCAGAAAGATGCTTACTTGTATCTCATAGATTAGGCAGAGATATTCGACTATGTGGACCATAATAAACTGTGAATTACCTTGAGAAGAATGGGAATTTCAGATGACTTAATTGTGCTCATTTGGAACTTGGACAGGGATCAAGAGGCAGTTGTGCAAACAGAACAAGGGAATACTACATGGTTTAAGATTACTAAAGTTTTGCGTCAGGTTGTAACTTCTCACCACACTTGTTCAATCTGCACGATGAGCAAATAAGCAGAGAAGCTGGATTATATGAAGAAGGATGTGGCATCAAGACTATTAAGAGCCTGTGGTATGCAGATGACACAACCTTGCTTGTTGACAGTGAGAAAAACCTGAAGCGCTTGTTGATGAAGCTGAAGGATATATGAACTGATATATGAACTGTTATAAGAGCTGTAAGAGCCCCCAACAAAATTATTTATATAAAAAAAGAAAATATCAAAGGATAACTCAAAAAGACAAAGTCAAACATTATGATGAAATGTGCAAAGACCTAGAGTTAGAAAAGTGAATGGGAAGAACAAGCTTAGCATATTTGAAACTAAATGAACTCAAGAAAAATGTCAAGTTGAAATATTAAAAGATTGTATGGGCAAAATATTGAATAATGCAGGAAGCATCAAGAGAAGATAGAAAGAATACACAGATTCACTGTACCAAAAAGAACTGAATGACGGTGCACCATTTCAGCAGGTAGCGTATTAATAAGACGTAAGAAGTTCAAGCTGCACTGAAAGCATTAGCCAAAAACAGAGCACCAGGAATTGATGGAATGCAAGTTGAAATGTTTCAACAAGCTGATGAAGCACCGGAAGCACTCATTCATCTATGCCAACAAATTTGGAAGACAGCCATTGGCCAATTAACTTGAAGAGATCCAAATTTATACCATTCCAAAGAAAGGTGACCCAAGAGAATGTTCAAACCATAGAACAATAGCATTGATATCATATGCAAGTAAAACATTTTAAGGTAATCCAACAGTGGTTTCAGCAGTGCATTGATGGGGAGCAGCCAGAGGTTCGGGCTGGATAATGAAGAGGATGTAGAACAAGGGATGTCATTATTAATGTCAGTTGGATCTTGGCTCAAAGCAAAGAATAGCAGAAAAATGTTAACTTGTGTGTTATTTACTATACTAAGGCATGCAACTGTGTAGATCATAACAAACTGGATAACCTAGATAAAAATAGGAATTCCAGAAAAAACGATCATGGTGCTCGTTCAGTACTTGTACAGGGATCAAGAGGCAGTTGTGAAAACAAGGGAATGCTGCATGGTTTAAACTCGAGAAAGGAGTGTAACAGGGCTGTATCTTCTCTCTTTTATTTTTGTATTCATTTTATTAGGGATTCATACAAATCTTATCACAATCCATACATACATCAATTGTGTAAAGCACATTTGTACATTCATTGTCCTCATCATTCTCAAA
>NW_022111369.1:50737974-50793586 GCF_000313985.2 Echinops telfairi
TTTTCTCATGTTTGTTGGCCATTCGGATTTCTGCCCCTGTGAAACTTCTGTTCAGGTCCTTTGCCCACCTCCTCAGTGGGCAATTAGTTTTTTTTCTTTTTGGAAGCTAGCTATTGTAGGTTTTATAGTAAGGCCTTTTTCTGATGTGTCATTGCTAAAGATGTTTTTCTAGTTCGTGGACTCTCTTATTACTCTCTTGGTGAATTCTTTCAATGTACACAGGTGTTTTATCTTCAATATATCCCATTTGTTAATTTGTGCCTCCTCTGTGTTTGTGTTCTTCCCTATTTCTGATAGCCTATGTATTCCCTGTGCTAAAGTTTTCAAGTTGGTCCCAATTCCCTCATTGATGGCCTTAATAGTTTGGGGTTTAACTTCAAGGTCTGTGTTCCACCTTGAGTTTACTCTTGTGCATGGAGTGAGATGAAAGTCTTGCTTCATTTTTCTGCAGGCAAATATCCATTTTTCCAGCACCACTTGTTAAAAAGGGCATCTGCTTCCCATTGGATATTTTCTGAGCCCTTATCAAAGATCAGTTGCTTATATGCTGATTTTATTTCTGGGTTTTCAGTTCTTTTCCGCTGGTCTGAGTATCTGTTATTGTACCAATACCATGAGGTTTTGACAACTGTGGCTGTATAGTATGTGCTAAAGTCAGGTAAAGCAAGCCCTCCCACTGTGTCCTTCTTCGTGAGGAGTTCTCTGCTAATTCTAGGCTTCTTCCCTCTCCATATGAAGTTGGTAAACAGTTTTTCCACTTCTTTGAAGAAGGATGAGGATAATTGTATCGGGATTGCATTAAACTTATATAGTGCCTTTGGCAGAACTGACATCTTGACTATATTTAGTCTTCCAATCCACAAGCATGGGATATTCTTCCATTTGTTGAGGTCACACTTGGTTTCTTGTAATAATGTTCTGTAGTTTTCCAGGGCTGTATCTTCTTACAAACTGTGTGCTGAGCAAATAATCAAAGAAGCTGGATTATATGAAGAAGAATATTGCATCATGTTTGGAGGAAGGCTTATCAACAACTTATGATAAGCAGAAGACAAAACCTTGCTTGCTTAAAGTAAGGAGGATTTGAAGCACTTTCTGATAAAGATCAAGGATTGCAGCCTTCAGTATGGATTAAGACCCATTGTAAAGAAGACCAAATCCTTACAACTGGGCCACTAGTTAACATCATGATTAATGGAGAAAAGGTTGACGTTGTCAAGGATTTCATCTTGCATGGATTCACAATCAATGCTCATGAAAACAGCAGTCAAGAGATCAAAAGATGTATTGCATTGGGTGAATCTTCTGCACAAGACTTCCTTAGGGTATTGAAGAGAAAAGATGTGCTTTGAAGACTAAGGTGCATCTCACCAAGATATGGTATTTTCCATTGCCTCATATGTATGTGAAAGTTGTACATTAAATAAGGAGCCTGAAGAAGAATTGGTGTATTTGAATTGTGATGCTGGAGAAGGAAATTGAAAGTACTATGGACTGCTAAAAGGACAAACAAATCCATCTTTGAAGAAGTACAGCAGAGGACTCCTTAGAGGTTAAGACAGCAAAACTTCATCTTACTTAGGGCATGTGGTCAAGAGTCTAGTCCTTGGTGTACCTTACCTGCTTCATGCTGGGTAAGGTGGAGGGCAGCAAAAGAAAGGAAGGCCCTCCAGGAGATGGTTTGGCAGAATGGCTGCATCAGTGGACTTAGGCACAGGAACAATTGTGAGGAGGCCCCAGGCCCGACAGTGTTTTGTTATGTCATGTACGGGGTCACTATGGGTTGAAACCAACTTGATTGCACCTAACAACAATGAACAGTATCCTGAGATTAGTCATCTTTACTGTTATTTCAGATACTGCCAGTCCTACTCAAAAGCAGTATTCAGTGTAAATCATTGCAAGGAGAACTAGCACAGCAGTTCTCAACCTGTGGGTCGTGACCCCTTTCAGGATCGAGCAACCCTTTCACAGGGGTCACTCAATTCATAACAGTAGCAAAATTGCAGTTACGAAATAGCAATGAAAATAATTTTAAGGTTGGGGGGTCACCACAACATGAGCAACTGTATTAAAGGGTCTCAGCATTAGGAAGGTTGAGAACCACTGAACTAGGAGAATACTGCACCTTTAACAAAAGATTAAACTACTTTACAGAGGCATAGGTAGAGAATGCTAAATGTAAGCAAATCTGTATAATCCTTTCTTCACTCCAGATCACATTTCTCATCAGATTACTCTTGCCCAAGTAGGATTTATTTAAGTTCAACTTCTTCCCAATGACAAAAGAGATATTAAAATTCCAGCTGGAAGTTTCAGGTAAGAAATTGAAAAGTTTGCATGATAAACAATATGCAATGTACAATTGTACTTATTTTATATTCTCTTCTAAAAATTTATCAGTCTTTAGAAGATTGTGGCTTCAGGTTTTGTTTCTATAATTATTTCCCTTGTAAGCATTTTCAGTTCTATTTTTAAATAGTTTGAGTTTTCCCCAGGTATTTTCTCTGCAGAACAATCATACAGTAGCAGAGGAGACTGTATTGTAAAGCAATAAGTTGAGAGTTGTGTGTAAATGTGAGCTCGTTGGCTTCTTCGGAAGGGCATTGACAGCAGGGCAGAGTTCATCTGCTCCTTCTCGACTACACAGACGATGACTGGTTTTAAAATTATACTGATGTATGGTGAGAGTAAAGATGATTCTTAAAATACATATTTTTAGATACCATGCATACCTTAAGATGCAGGATATTACCCTGTGGTGGGCCTTTTATTTTTATTACTATTTGATAATGGGTTTTAAAACAGTTATACTTTTAATTTTTACACACACACAAATATGGGTCTACCCGTTGTTGTTGTTGAGTTGATTTCACTCATTGAAAACCTATAGTTCAGACTAGAACTGTTCAGTAGGGTTTCGGGTAACAAGAAGAGGAGCAGACAGCCTCATATTCCCATCTGATGGTTTTGGAACCCAATGTTTTTCCTTTATGGTAAGGAACCCAATGTTTAACTCATTGCACTACTAGGTTTCCTTATACAGTATATAGATATTGGGATCTACATCTGTATGTACATACATATAGTCGTGCAGAATTATAAATGTATACAGATGAGTACTAGCAGCTTTGTGTTAAAATTTCTTTAGATTTTTCTTAAAATTGCTTTCTAGAAAATCGTGTCATAAACCTAAGGATCAAGTTTGTGATATCAATGTCGTGTTTGCTCCCATTTTGTGCCATCAGGCAAAGTACATTTTTACTATCACCATAGAGGATAAATATACACATATATTTGTGAATTTTACCTTGGCTTCAAATATCTTTTTCCCTCTAGAGTCATCTGCTTTTACAGATATAAGCAAATCACATTCCTTACTATAATCTCATTCAGATACTTTAATGAAAATAATAGATTAGCTTTTCAGTGACCTTAAAATCAGGGTAATTAAAAGCACACATTTGGTAAACTATGTTTTTGGTAGCCTTTTTACATCCCCAAGTCAATAACATGTCTGCTTTATTTTTGAATTGGAATCCAGAATATGCAGCCATGTAAAACTTAGCCTCACTAGTTTGTCCTAAAAGAGGAGATTTCTTTACTCTGGTCATATTCCTCAAAATGTGTTATAAAAGAATGCTTTTTTTTTGGTAAGGCCCAAGAGCTCATTTACAAAGTGTGTGTGTGTGTGTGTGTGTGTGTGTGTGTGTGTGTGTGTGTGGCCACTGGGCACAATGTCCCTCCATGAATGTGTTTCCCGTCATCACGCGTGTCCGTGTCCTCCGTGCTCTAGGATGAGTATCAGACACCACTGCTCTCCGGAAAATGTTCCTGTGGACATCCTCCACTTAACCAACTCCCCCTGCCCCTCCAAAAAAAATCTGGAAGCCCTCTCTACTCCTCAGAATTCTGACCGTGTTTATCTATATCATTTCATCCGGCAGCAATTGTCACTTTCTCGGGTTCAGAGAAGGAAAAGGATGAAATGAGAGAATACGTCTCTTTTGCTAGAGACACTAAACATGTGGCTTTAAAACATCATTTTCTTCATTTAAATTTATACTTATTTATATGTCGCTCCATAATAATATAAAGCTCTCCCTGTGCAGTTATTCATTTATTAAATACTGTGGTTGTTACAAGCCACTAAGTCAGTTCTGGCTCACAAGACCCTAAGTGCCATCGCGTGCAAGCACTGCCGCGTCTTCTGCCATCTTCAGAACCGTTGCTGACTTTGAATTTGTCACTGTGGTTGTTGTGTCAGTCGCTCTGTTGAGGCCCTTTCTCTTGCTCACTGACCATCCACATCCCCAAACCAGCTGTCCCTCGACAGGTGCCTACTAAAAACCTGTTTATTTTTATGAGGCAACCTTTCATTTCTAGGCAGCACTCTGGCTGTACCTCTTAAAAGATTTTTTCATTCTGGCAGTCCATAGAATATTAAATAGTACCCAGAAAAACTATACCATTCAAATACACCCATTCTTCTTTGGTTTTCCTTATTCCTTATCCAGTTTTCACATGCATCTGATGTGATTCAAAATCCCTTGGCTTGGATCAGGCACACCTAAATCCTCAAGGTCACATTTGTGTTTTTTAACACTTGAAGCAGATCTTTTGCAGGAGCCTTACCCAATCAGTATGCCATTTGATTTATTGTCTGTGGCTCTCAGAGGCATTCTTTCCAAGTAGAATTAAACCCTTGATCACGTTGATCCTTTTCCATTTATTGTGGTGTGGCTTATTGTCCTGTTGTGAGACTTTTGTTTCCTTTATGTTGAACATAATCCCTGTTGAAGGCTGTATTCTTTGCTTGCTGAAGCACATATCGAAGCCTTCAGTATGGATTAGTGTGCTTAGTAGGTACCTACTAGACACATATTAACTCAAAGAAAGGTGGTTTTACATAAAATTATATTTATTTCACTGCAAATAAATAAAAATTTTAAAATAGATGTTAACTCTGATTAACTGTTCATCCTAGTGCATCGCGACAACTGTGCAAAAGTCTCCAGCAAAATAAGTAGTTTGTTGGCTTAGCAGCTGAACACTTTGCTGGGAGCTGAAGGTTGGCAGTTAAAACTCACAGCCCACTCCGTGGGAGAAAGAAATCAGCCGCCTTGTGCACAGATTTCCCTCCTTGGAAACGCTTTATGGCAGTTTCACTCTGTCCTGCAGTGCTGCTGTACGTCAGAATCAATTCTGCTACAACCAGTATGGTTTTTTGGTTTGGTTTTGCAAACTAACTATGGACCCACTGTCCCCACACGTCCATCTCAAATCTTCCTGCAGAGGGCCTTGAACTGGACCACTGACACCAAAACAGAGAACCACTACTGGGAACATTCGAGTAATTTGCAAGTTCATATGATAACATTAGGAAAGGAGTCTAGGGTGGCAACTTTATGACCCTCTGGCTCCTTCCCACCCGAATTGGATGATAAATATGAGCAGTACTATTTTAATGAAACAGTCAATAGCATTGTCTTTGTGATTTAAGAAGAAGCCATCTTAAAACAAATAGAATTTCTCATTTCAACAGAATGGATGATTTCTGCTTATTCCCAGACAAATATGGATGTTGTCGTTGTTCGGTGCTCTTGACTCAGTTCTGGCTCATAGTGACCCAGAGTACAACAGGGGAACACGGCCCGGTACGGTGCCACCCTCACTATTGCTCTGACGCTTCAGTCCATCGATGCAGCCTCTGTGTCATTCTAGTCTAAGCCGTGGTCTTTTTCAATGTCCTCATGCTTTCCCGAGAAGTATGTCTTTCGTCCCCTCACAGAGGGTCACAGGGAAGAGATAAGCCAGTCAGGGGGCAGTAGAGCACCGATGAGACACACAACCTTCCTCTAGTTCCTTGCTGCTTCTGTCCCCCCACGATCATGACCTCACAAATCGGATTAGACCAGAACATGCACACTGCTGCCAATAAGAGCCCGCAACACAGGGACCCCAGGATAGATAAACCCCTCAGGGCCAACAATGAGAGTAGAGATACCAGGAGGATTAGGGGAAGGTTGGGGGGAAAAGGGGAAATTGATCATAAGGATCAACCTAGAATCCCCTCCCAGGGGGACTCACAATGGAAAAGTGGGTAAGAGGCAACAGAGGACTTATGTAAACTATGAAAATAATAATCTATAACTTATCAAGGGTTCATGAGAGAAGGGCAGGCAGGGGAGGGAAGGAGAAGAAATGGGGAGCTGATATCAGGGGTTCGAGTGGGAAGAGAATGCTTTGAAAATGATGATGGCAGCATATGTGCTTGACACACTGGATGAATGTATGGATTGTGATAAGAGATGTAAGAGCCCCCAATAAAAGTATTTAATTTAAAAAAATTATGTCCTTCTCCAGGGACTAGTCTCTCCTAACAATATGCCCAAAGTACAGCCAACAAAGCATCACCATTCTTGCCTACAAAGAGCATTCTGGCTGTGCTTTGTATTTTTATAAATATTATCATTATAACTTCTTCTAGTTCAATAAATATTGTAGTAATGCACAATTGCTGTTAAAACACTATATAAAATATAGAAAATGTTGAATAAATCTTTAACATTAGCGTTACTTCTTTTCTGAGTGAGTTCTAGCTCGAGCTTAGCGGACTCGTGCCGTACACAACAACTCTACATCTTCAAACAATTTAATGGTAAGAATTTAACAGGGCATGGTATAAAACAATGTGGAAAGCAAAGGAGGTGCTGAAGGGTTAAGCTCAAAAGAAGGATCCGAGAATAAGAATCATAACCGAAGCCAAAGCAAGAGGTTTCAAAGACACCTAAGCCTGTAGTTACCAGAAAATATGGAGTTACTCTAAGTAATGCTATTTGATAAAGTCAAAGCTCTCTTTGATAAAGTTAAAAACTCTTCAAAGCTCTCTTTGATAAAGTTAAAAACTCTTAGGATATCTGTGTATTGCATCAAAGCTGAGAAATATTTTTTACTTTTATTTTATTTAAAAGCAGAAGAATTCATTCATCTGACATCTCATCAAAACTGCTACTTCAAGCAACATGTTAAACAAGATTTTCCTGCTGCTGTTCCTTCAGCTGAGCATCCTAGGAACCACTCACGGTGGGAAAATTCTGATATGGCCAGTGGAAGGCAGTCACTGGCTAAATATCCAGATAATTATAGACGAGCTGATTAAAAAAGAGCATAATGTGACTGTCCTCGTTGCTTCTGGTGCCCTCTTCATCACACCAACTTCCAAATCATCTCTGACATTTGAAATATATAAGGTACCCTTTGGCAAAGATAGAATCGAAGAGGTGATCAAGAACTTTGTTCTGACGTGGCTAACACATAGACCATCACCCGCTACCATTTGGAGATTCTATCAAGAAATGGCCGTTGTCATCCAGGACTTCCACACGGTCTGCAGGGAAATCTGTGATAGTGTTCTACAAAACCCGAAGCTGATGGAAAGGCTGAAGAAAGGCAACTTTGAGGTCCTCATATCCGACCCAGTATTTCCTTGCGGTGACATCATCGCTTTGAAACTGGGAATTCCGTTTATGTACTCCTTGAGGTTTTCGCCAGCCTCCACAGTGGAGAAGCACTGTGGGAAGGTACCATACCCTCCTTCCTACGTTCCAGCTGTTTTATCAGAACTCACCGATCAGATGTCTTTTGCAGATAGAATAAGAAATTTCATATCCTACCATCTCCAGGACTACATGTTTGATACGCTTTGGAGCTCATGGGATTCATACTATAGTAAGGCTTTGGGTACGTAATAATTTTTGAAAACTTTTTATTGTAAACTACACGGGGGGTTACGTATCAGATCCTCGCTTTTGTATACTACAACTTTCATGGGTTTCAACCCTCCCTGTCCTCCCCCCACCTTTTTTCTGTCCTCCTTTTGTCACAGATGATCCTCCCCTTTACCGAGTCAACACCTGTCTATCATGTCTGTCATGTCTCCCCCATCCCCACTCCCCCACCATCCACTCCTGGAAAGCATGAAAGTCTGTTTGGCTTGTATAATAACTTTTATCTTAAAGGTTTTTGGCAGTGATCTTGTGCAAGATTGTTCAATTGTTTGTCTAACTTCACTCAACACAATGTCCTCCAAATCCAACCCTGTCAGAAGTGTTGCATAGTTTCATCGTTATTCTTCAGTGATGCTCAGCAGTCCACTGTGTGTATGAACCCAAGTTTATTTATCCGTTCTTCCCGTGACGTGCATTGGGATTGTTTCCATCTGTTTGCTATTGTGAACAGGGCTGTGATCAACATGGGTGTGCATGGATCTATTCATGTGCTGCTTCTTGTTTCTTTAGGGTGTACGCAGAGTGTAGGGAGTGCTGGGTCATACGGTGTTTCCATCCCAGTGGCGTGAGGAAGCTCCAGCCAGTCTGCCGCCGTGGTTGTGGTTTTACGATCCCTCAGCAGGGCACGAGGGTTCCAATCTCATTGCACCCTCTCCAGCATTTGTTACGTTATGTTGTTACTATCACTTTGCTGTCAATGCGGGTGTGTGGTAGCTCATTGCTTTTTTATTTTCATCTCTCAAATGACTAGTTAATGTGAGGATTTCTTCATATGATTGTTGGCCCGCTGTATGTCTTCTTTGGTGAACTGTCTGATTATGTCTTCTGCCCATATTTTGATTGGGTTATTTGCATTTTGTTAAGGTGTTGCAGTGGTCTATAGATTTTAGAGATGAATCCTTTTTCTAGTTATCATTGCCAAAATTTCTTTTCTGTGGGATTTGCTTTAATTCTTTGATTACGTCTTTGATGCACATAAGGGTCTTCCTTATAGGAGGCCCTAGTCATCTATTTGTTTTTGTTGTGTGTGGGTGTGTTTCTTTGTTGATAGTATGTTTGTGCCTTCAATTAGGGTTCATAAGTTTGTTGCTATTTTTTCATTAATTATCTTTGTAGTTCTAGGTTCTACATTTAGGTCTTTAATCCATCTTGAATTCATTTTTGTATGTGGAGTGGATATAGAAGAATTTTTACTTTATTGTTTGAACATAAACTTTGTTTCACCTCATCTCTATATCTCTATGACAATTCTTTACACTTATATATCACTAATCATTGCTCTATAAAGATGATGTTAATATATACTTCCAATTCATTTTCACATTAAGCTATATCATATTTATTTATAAGTGGATTTAAGAGAAATGACATCATTGGCCAAGATGATTTACAATTTTAAGCGTATTGCAATGAGTTAAGCATAATACCACCACATTTGCCTATTGAATGTATGTTTTTATTTTGTATTCTTCACTAATTGAAGTTTTTACTGTTTAGTAGACTCTCCTTAGATAGTAAGATTATAATAAAAACTAAGATGATATTCTTGTCTTTAATAATTTCACAAACATGAAGTCAAACATAAAGCTAATCTTTACAATGTAAGTGAGACCATGGAAATATGTAGCAGAGATAGTCATTGTGTGACAGGGAGAGCACACAGCACTGTGAACTGTGTAAATCACTGAAGAGACTTCTAGTATGTTCTTGTAGCAAAGTAAGGCTATTAAAACTATATGTACCTGTTCTGACGTACCTACAAATTCCTAAAGACACCGTTGGGAAATGGTCTGATCTGTCACCTGGAGACTGCCTTCTCTAGCTCAAAAAAAGAGGCAGGAAGGACATGTGCTCAGAAAGTAGCTTGTGACTGAAGAGAAGTAACACTGAGAAGACATTTATGAGTCTACATACTGACACCATTAGGACAGCAGGCTCTTGATACACACTTTCTGCTTATTAGAGTGTGACCTAATCTAACAGGATCGCTCAAAGCACTGAATTGGTTAATATCTGAAATAACTTTAGTGTAGTCTCTGGTATGTAAGTATTTAGTTAGTGGTTGAGCTCTACTAAAGGCAATTAATAGAAGTAAGTGGCTGATTTTTAAGAACCAGAAAGACACTCAAGGAAAATTAAAATAGTTTAAAGAGTTTTGTTTTACTTCAGTAAACAAAGAAATGACACAACCAGTGAATTTCATGAGTAAGAGAGAGTAGATTATAGGGTGGGCACAATGCATTGAAATTCGGATGTGGGTGTATGCATTGCTTTTGGAAATACTTGGTAACAACGCAGTTAGAGAGAAGAGGTCAGCTCTCAGCTGGACTGCCCTGGATTTGAACTAGAGATCTGAGTCTTGTCTACTTGAGGAGGCTATGTACTTTTGCCTTTCTGACAGTAAACTGCAACTGTTTTCTAAGTTAGGTTTTTTCTCTCAGATGCAAGCCCCTTTCTATTCTTCTGCTTTCATATATAAGGTATTCCTGAGGCTGTAAAGGATAAAGTAATTTAAAATCAATCTACTGCAATTTGTAAGTGTGACTGTCGTCTCAGACAACTAACAGCACTGCTCGGTTACTTACAGCTCGTAGTTGTTACGGAGCCTTAGGTACGATGTGTTCGAAATTTTAATTTCCTTTTTTGTTAAGCCTCATCAGCACAGACTTAAGTTGCTAATATAGAGATGAAGCAATTCCCAGATAGAGATGATACATTGCATTTCTTGGAAGGATTATGTTTCTATCATTATTAGCATCATTAGTATCAACACATTGATTTTTTTTCACTTATCTTTAACAAAATTAAAAAGCCAAGAGTCAACGGCTGTTTAAAGAATTGTGCATTGTTGGGCACACATTGCAATGCTGGTTCCTATGCAAAAGGTGTGAGACCTAGAAATGATTATCAGCTGACGAGTGGAAAGCTTCATGGAATCGGAAGCGATTTAAAGATGACGAAGTACACTGTGTCAAGCACTGGGCTGCGTAAGCCGGGCAAAGAGAACCTGCGGAGTCTCTGTTGTGATAGTTGTTGACACGTTCCCTTCATGCCTCCAAGCTCTGTTTGAAAATAATTATAAGATATAAGATCGATGAAAAGCAGATGTTAGGTTACTGTAGGGATGAGAATGTGAATTGTTACATGTGGACGGGAATGACGAAAAAAAGCTAGTTCAGCAATTGTAACTAACACTGATCATCTGCAAAAAGCAATCATCTCCCCAGACTGTATTAACTAGCTGCCCGTAAACAAAAACTGCTGCCATCTAGCGATTTCAACTCATAGTGATACTACAGGACAGAGCAGACTTGCTCCAGAGGCCTCCCAAGACTGCAAACCTTTATAGACGCAGATGCAATCAGAGTGCTGCATCGGGCTCCTGTGGCGCCTCGGGTAGTATTGCACTACCGACCTCATGGTGAGCTGCCAAGCGCCTTAACCACTGTGCCAGCCTCTGCCTTCAAAACTCAAAAGCAAACGTTCATCTCTTGGGCATTAAGGAAGACCTACGTGTTCTGTCAACGAGAGAGAACCAGTGTCACTCTGAGGACTATAGGTAACCTTGCGGGGCCCCATGAAGATACACGTTGGACAGGCAACATCATGAGGTTAAAATTGGACCTTACTGACTGAGCGAGAAGAAATGGACTTTCGTTGAAACAGAAGTAATGAAGGCTGTCGTGACCTGAAAAAACTCTGTCCATCCATCTCTTCAGGCAGGTACTAAACTGACTGTGACAACTGAGTGTGTGTAACAACATGTGTGTATATTTTTATCTCATCATTTGTGCTTTTATCAAGAAGCCTTGGTGGCATGGTGGACTGTGTATTGATCTGCTAAGTATAAGATCGGTGGTTCAAACCGACCAACAACACCATGGTAAAAAAAATGTTTTTTATTTTAAAAAGAGTATGTACTCCCATTAGGAATTTAAGTCTCAGCTATCCCAAAGGACAGTTCTACTCAGTCCTGAAGGATCTCCATCAGTCGGTATTGAGTCGATGGCTGTGAGTTTGTTTGTTTTCTTTTGTTTTCAATGTTAGAATAATAATTCTTAGGATGAAAGTGTTCCTTATACACACTGGTAAGTCACCCTTCATTTCCCTCTGCCCATGCTGATGGTTTCCAAATCTTGTATTCCATTGGATTGTGCCTGTAAATTAATACTGGTAATAAAATCACTCTATTCTTGAGTCTGAAACATGAGACTAATCTTCCCGCACAATTTGCTCCTGGGAAAGTAATGAGGATTTAGAAAGACGGTATTACCTTTCAATTCTGATAATATCATGTTTCTAATCACTTTTCTGACTTAGAATGACTATTTAAGTTTGTCTTTACTAAAACTGAATATTCTTTTTGATGCCCAGAGACACGAACACTCATTCAAAAGATCAGGTAAGAAAGAAATGTACTGATATAACAGAGAAATTCACAGTTGTAGAAGTCTTTTTTGATTTAGAACAATAAGTGTGGCTGAAGGGACTTTTTTTTGGGGGGGGAGGGTAACGCAACTTCTATACAACTTATAATTTGAATTTATCTTGTTCTAATCAATGATGTTACAACCAATCCATATGACCTTTCTCCTCTCATGGGTCAGGTCGGCACACCTGAGTAAATAAGTAGGACAGTGTTCTCTAAGATTACTTCTCGACAGTGGAATTCAGTAAGAACCTCACAATGAGTTCCTAATCTCTGCTAATTGCTAGGGATTGCATATTATGTTGTCAAAATTACTTTATTTCAGGTCATGAGTATTTGGTTCAACTTCATGACTATCACAATAGTAATGTCAGTTAGCATTTATTGATTTCATTCTATGTGCTAGACTCGGTGGTACTTGCTTCGCATGTATTTTCTCCCTCAGTCCTTGCTGCGAACTTGTCAAGAAAATGCTTCGGTCATCATTTTACTGATGACAGTAATAAAGCTGGGAAATATCAAGAATTACGTCTTTTTTTTTTTTTTTAATTAATCAATTTATTGGGGCTCATACAATTTATCACAATACATAGATCAATTGTGTAAAGCACATCTATACATTTGTTGCCCTCATCATTCCCAAAATTCTCTTGCAACTACCAAGAATTACGTCTTTAAAATTTACATAACTACTGTTCTCTTTACACCAAGCTTTCATGCAATCATCATAGTTCTAGGGAAAGGAGCAACAACAATGTCTCCTTTTTAAATTTTCAATTGAGATTGCAGCAGTTAATGTAGATTTAAAAGTCTTTGGGTACATTCTACTTCTTTTCAATGTACCATATATATTCGAGCATAAGCCGAGCCAAATAGCAGCCAAGGCACCTAATTTTACCACAAAAGCTGCATTTTAAAAATGTGCTGAAAAACTCAACTTATACACAAGTGTATATGGTATGCAGCTTTTGTGATTCTATTTGTAGACTTTTTTTTTTTTTATTTGCTGAAAGGCTTTTAATTAGGCCAGGCCATCACTAGGTAACCTGCTATTCCTTAAGGCACATGTTTCTATGTGATTCTGTTGTCTTGCTGGGTTGCCTGAGAATTTCTTTCAGGCTCTAACATCAGACAACTTCATAAGCAGCATCTAACAGAAAATAAGAAAAAGTTTCTGCAGATTTCAATATGTTTCCTTAAAATTGAAGCAGGTAAATTTAATTTTTATATTTATACTACCAACAACATGAAAAACCACCCAAATTACGGGCACACTTAAGGAGCGAACAAGAACATTTTAAAGATAATAAAATTTTCAGAATGTATTCGGCTTACGTATTGTTACCAATATTCTCTTATCATTTGAGAACAAGTTTCTCTTATCATCTTATCACACTGAGAACAAGTGGGAGGGGACAAACTAACAAGGAAACAGGAGAATCATCTCTAAGAAGTGATGCATCCAACGTAAAATTAGCATAACTTGCAAATATCATATATCAGTATTGAATGGGGAAAATCGCCCATCTTTAAAAAGAAAAGCTAGAATAATCGATCCCTAGCATGAACAAGGTGCCGACCAAGCACTGGGAAGTGTGTATTCCAAAGTGCAAGAAATACAGCTCACTTGATCACTCCAGTGTTTCATTTCTTGTAGCCAATTGAAAGCATTTTTTTTTCAAAGCTTAAAGTCCTTTCCCTTAAAGAGCAACAAATTTAGTGTTGAACCTTTCTTTTTATTTTTCCTAAATAGGTTTTTTCTAGCTTCTCTTCCTCTTCTGTTCTATTAATAAAATGGTAAATGAATCACCATTATTTGGATCTGTCACATGGCTCTCTCGTAGCATCATGTTCTTTCACCAGAACCCAAAGTCAGATGGCAGCCACAAATCGCATTGGTGGACTGCAGCCAGTATGCGATGGGCTGTGAGATGTGCATGGTTCTCAATACTGCTCACTTTTGTAAACCTACTTATTAATTTGCATTTTAATTCCTATTTTCTATCTTTTTAACTACATTATTTCTTCTGTACCATTTTTGTGAGCAGCTCCTAAAGATTTTAACTTCCAAATAGCATTTTTATATAGGCACTTTTGTTTAATTTGGATTCACTATAAAAATACCAATTATATCACTAAATCCATATCTAGTCAACCTTTTAACAATAGCTCACTGATTTTCTGGCCAGTAGTTCAGCTAATTTAGTAAAAATCTGCTAGCATTACTAAACTCTTGCTTGAAACCAAGCAGTTTTCATTGCAGTTTTACATACCTTATTGCTAATCTTCAAAGCAATATATCAAATTAGCTCCAACATCTTCTTTACAGATGAGAGCTTTGAGATTCGGAGAGTCTATGCCACTCCTCAGAGACACAATCTTTGTAAAATGTCAGTCAATGAATCTGAGACTATTAAGTTCCAGGATCCGCCTAATTTCACTCAGCCCTGCATAAAAATCTACTGGTTACTTCAGAACCTTGGCCACATCTCCTCAACTATGTCATATTTGAGAGTGAGTTCTCTGGTGCTTCTCCTATGGGGTTAGAAACTAAGGCCTCTTGCTTTATAGGGGTAGGAATCGATCTTCAATTAAATGTTCATTCTTCAACTCCTTTGGTCTTCAATATATAAATGAACATTTTTATTTATTTATTTTCTTCCTAATTTGAGCCATATGGAGATAACAATAATGCTGGTCCTTGTGAGTTTCCAAAGTTCCCAAAGTGTAGAAAGATGGGACATCATACTACAGACAACCTGTAAAGAATCATAATTGATTCACCCAATTGGACTACTTTGTCATATGTTGGGTGTGTAACTCAACATTAGTTTCGTTATCCATGAAATGGATTAAATAACTTCTGCTACATTGAGTTATTAAAAATAAACAATGGACATAAGTATGCCTTGTGAATTAAAACATCTAATTTGATGGTACTAAGTATTTTTGACAAAATGACTTTTGCAGAAAATAGCTGTTATTTTTATGTTAACTTATGTGGAAAATATATGTTAAACTGAATACACATTTTATAAATGATAGTAATTATAGCAGAGTACATATACATATCAGCATTATAGACTGCCTCTTTTTGTTTTCTTTTAAAGTAGGACCAGATTTTATTTCTATCATTGCAATAAAAATATTAATATGCTTAAGAATTTGAATTTTGTTTTCTTTTTAATCTATCGATAAGTTGAACTATGAATGAGTATAGCTATTATACTAAATTTTGTTTAATTTGAAAAATAATCTATATTCACTGTCAAAAATTTTGCTTTTGTTTTCATTTTAAAAGATTTACAGTAAGATGGTTTCCATCTTGAATATCACCATGCCTAAGAAGTTCTGCCAGTTACTGCTTTATAATTGGATTCTGACTAAAATTGTTCTAAGTGGAAATGTGTTAATTTGGCCTACAGATGGTAGCCACTGGTTAAATATTAAGATCATTCTAGAAGAATTAATTAAAAGGAACCACAGTGTGACTGTACTGGCTTCATCAGCTACTCTATTCATCAACTCCAAAATGGATTCTCCTGTGAATTTTGAGGTGATACCTGTTTCCTTCAAAAAGAGGCACATAGATGCTTTAATTGAACATATGATAATGCTATGGATAGACCACAGACCAACTCCTCTCACACTCTGGGCTTTCTACAAAGAATTAGGCAAACTCCTAGATACATTCTTCCAAATTAATATACAAATCTGTGAGGGAGTATTGAATAACCCCAAGTTAATGACAAAACTTCAGAAAGGTGGTTTTGATGTGTTGGTAGCAGACCCAGTAACAATCTGTGGTGATCTGGTTGCTCTGAAACTAGGAATCCCATTTATGTACACGCTGAGGTTCTCTCCAGCCTCCACAGTGGAGAGACACTGTGGGAAAATTCCAGCACCCACCTCCTACGTGCCAGCAGCCCTGTCAGAGCTCACGGACCAGATGACCTTTGGTGAAAGGGTTAAAAACACCTTATCTTATCCTCTGCAAGATTATATATTCCAATCCTACTGGGGAGAATGGAATTCGTACTACAGCAAAGTTCTAGGTAAGTCTACACATTTTCTTAATCATTTATGACTTAGGGTATCCTACATGCATTTATTCTTATTATTCGTGCAGTAAAATATTTAGGCCATGGCATGCACCAAACTGAAGCTAATCAATTGTAGTTTAGTTCTACAAAGTTCCTTGATCAATTTTTTGCGAGACATTCTTAGAAATGAAATGGTGATGTACGTTTGTGATAGTCCCTTAACTCAATTTATCTGTGCCTATATAGAAAATGGTACTTCATGTGCAAATAAATCTTTAATTATAAGTGAAATTACCTTTAAAAGGATAATTATGATAGTGTCCAGAGCCATCTGCCGCTCAAAATAATAATAAATCATGCACATAAGTGTGTCTGTGTATTTGTAAACAATAAAAACTGAATAACCCCTGGCAAAGACCTGCTGTATTACCTGATTCAAGATCGAAACTCTGGTGGCCTAGTGGTTATGGGTTGCACTGTGAAGTGGTCCAAAGTTCAAAACTAGCCTGAGCTCTCTACTCCTGTAAACAGTTACAGGCTCAGAGACCCACCATTGTGAGTTAGATTTGACTTGATGGCAGCGAATTTGGTTTTCTTTGTTCTTCTCCCTTTTCTTTGTTTTCCAAACACACACAAGCTCATTGCCATCCAGTCTCCATCAACTCATACATACGTAGTGACCCTAGAGGACAGACTAGAACTGCCTCTGTGAGTTTCCAAGACTGTAACCGTTTACAGGAGTAGAAAGTCCCATCTTTATCCTGCACAGTGGCTGGTGGTTTTGAACTGCTGTACCAACAAATGACCACTACAGCTATATTAAAAGACATAGTCTTGGGTGTTTAAAAAAAAAAAGTCTTGAGTCTACCCTGCCTCCTAGCTCTTCATCTTTAGGCCTCTCTGGGTCCTTGGACCAGCAGTGCATCCCGTTATCCTGCGGTTCTTTTTTCTGTATCCTTTGATTCGACTGCGATTCCTTGCCTCACAACTTCTTAGGACCGCACCGAACAATGTGAACTGTCTAAGGCAATTATGGCTCCTCGTGTAAATACGTCCCTTCCTTCCTTCCGAGTGTTTCTCCTCTCCTTCTTGCTTTCCTTTCTTTCTCCTTTTAGTGCTTCTGTTTTATTTCTCTTATCCCGTCCTTCCTTTCTCCCTTCCCTCTTTCCGTGTTGCTTTATGTGTTTAGGAAGTATTTAATGAGCACCCTTCCTGTGCCTGTCACCTTCCTCTGTACTAGGAACATGGCAGAAAGAAACAGACCCAAGTGTCTACATGACCTTCACGAACCCTGCATCCCAGTGAGAAGAAGCACGCGGTATCTGTAAAATGTTAGACAGCTACATATACAATGTAGTATAATAATAAGAAAGAGAGTTCCAGAGGAGGATCTAGTCCACTGAAGATCTCGATTAATAAGGTCATATTTAAGAAAAGACCTGAGAAAAGTGGACGCTAGAACTAATCCAACCTCAAACAGACAAAGAAATGAGGTGAAGGGGAAGGCAAGTACAAAGACCTGGGGCCTCCATGCGGGGTGTCCTTACTGTCATTTGGCATTAACCTTATCATTTGTAAAGAAAATTTGGGTGACATTTTCTTACCCTTACGTAGGAATTCCCCCCCCCCCCCCCAATTTTCTACCACTTAAACTCCTAATCTTTTTCATGCACTTGATCTAGGGGGAAGATGTTGAACATATCACACTGATAAATAAAATATATGCAAGGAAATTAAAATTACCATGAACCCTTGAAGGTATGGTAATTAGAATTTTGAAAGCCATACTCTGGGTTTTTACATTTTTATAGTGTGACTTAATTATGTTTTCTTTTTTCACCATTACAAATTTAATGTGTCTCAAAAATCTGTTTCCCTTAACATGTTGATATTATACACATGATTGCATCTCAAGACACTTCAAATAAGTTCTATGGTAATAATCACAGCTCACTGACGCTTACATGGATTGAATAAGAACAATCTATATTCCTCAAATAAGGGATTACAAAAGGTACCAAGGCAATAGGTGTTGGCCAGCACAAAGTGTCTGGATTCAAATGCCACTTGCTAGCTGTGTGATCTCAAGAAAGAACTGTAAATTTTTGAATCACAGTTCTTCTACCTTTTAAAAAGAAGGTAAATGATTTCGTGGAATTAGGAGGGTGGCAAAATTGCAAATGAAGAAATACTCTGTGCATTATAAAGTATTATGCTTTTCTGGAATATTACTTGCACAGAATGATAAAGCACTCATTACGACTACCATGAAGCTCTGTATGAAAAAGTACTAGATTAATGTCTGCTGGAAATAAATAGTTTTTGCAAACACCAAAGTTCCTTTTTATTTTTTTTAAATCATATTATTGGGGGCTCACACAACTCTTATCAAAATCCATCCATCCATCCCTTGTGTCTTGCACATTTTTACATATATTGCCATCAATTTTAAACATTTTCTTTCTACTTAGCCCTTGATATCAGCTTCACATTTTTCCCTCCCTCCCCGCTCCCCCTTCCTCATGTATCCTTGATAATTTATAAATTATTATTATTTCTTCAAGTCTTTTTTTTTTAATGGTGTGACTATATTTAGTGCACCTGGGCAGCAAGGTGAGGGGAAACCTGAACAGGAGAAACATAAGAGGCATGTCCCCAATAAAGACAGGAGGGCCTCTGCTTTCCCCATCACAGAATGAGAGCAGAGGCCCTCAAAAGATCAATCCCTCCGTCTCTCCCCTGGCTTCTTCAGCTTTGCGAAGTTCTTCAGGATGATGCCATACCACACAGCATAAGCGTTTGGATCTCCACGACCATCAGTTGGGTATCTCGGGACTCTGCCTCGTCCAGCTGAAGCACCAGCTGTCGGTAGTCACCCACGTGGGACCGCTTGGCTGCCATGGCTACTGCATTGCCCCGCTCTGAGAAACACCTGGAAATGTGGGTGTGGAAGCCTTCCAGCTGGGTGCGAAGGCTGGCCATCAGCTCAAACACCTTTTCCTGAACAGCAACTCCCAAGTTGTTTTCATCCTCAATCCGAGGGGGTCTGTAGCTGCACACAGGTGGGGACCAGGTTGAGCTGGTCAGTGACATCTTTGATCCCAGGCGTCAGGAGCTCCAGGAGCCCCACCATCTTCTCCTTGCAGTTCACTGGGCCCCGGGGAAGACTTTCACCTTCATCTTCCCCTTTCTTTTTTTGATCCTTATCTTCCTTCTCCTGCTGTTTCCTCCCTCCTCCTCCTCCTCCTTCTCCTTCTCCTTCTTGCCTGGATCAAGCACTGGGACGTCCAATGGAGCCTTGAGTTGGCTCAGGTTGGCTTCATTGAGAGCTGGCTCCTTTATAAATGTGTCCAACTCAGAAATCTTGGGGGTATAGCTCCCATGCAGGTTTTCTTTCCTGGAACACATCCACCTTGGCTGGAGCACCAAGGTGGACCCTCAGTGTGGTCATGGCTGGGAAGGGGCCCTTATGCGGCGCAAAGGAACAAAGAGCTATTTTTTCATGTCTTTTTTATTTTTTTAAAGGAACTTAGATTTTTTTTTTTTAACATTTTATTAGGGGCTTATACAACTGTTATCCCAATCCATACACACATCAATTGTGTAAAGCGCATTTGTACATCGTTTCTCAAAACATTTTCTCTCCATTTAAACCCCCGACATTAGGTCCTCATTTTCCCCTCCCTCCCCGCTCCCCCCTCCCGCATGAGCCCTTGATAGTTTATAAATGGGTATTTTGTCATATCTTGCCCTGTCCAACGTCTCCCTTCATCCACTTTTCAGTTGTCTGTCCCCCAGGGAGGAGGTCACACACAGTTCCATGTAATCGGTTCCCTCTTTCCTACCCATTCTCCCTTTACCCTCCCTGTTTTGCCACTCACACCACTGTTCCTATAGGGCTCATCCGTCCTGAATTCCCTGTATTTTCAGTTCCTATCTGTACCAGTGTACCTCCTCTGGTCTAGCCAGACTTGCAAGATCGAATTCGAGTCATGGTGGTGGGAGCGGTATTTTTTCATGTCTTACACTGACTGATGTCTCCCTTTAAATTTTCTTTTTAAAGGACGCCATGACAGATTATGTAATGTGTAGGAAAGTTTTTGTAAAAAGAAATTTCTCAACTTCTAATCCTTACAGGATAATTATTGAGTTACAGAAATCCCATATTTTGAGAAATTAAGTATTTTCTTTACTTAGAGATCTTTTGTGCCACTCGTGTTACTAAACATATCTGAAAAAGTAATATCTAGCATGGATTTTTTTTCAACTTGAGATATATTATCAAAAAGAGCTGGTAAAATCCATCTTTTGTTTGCAATTACATAAAGTATTGTGAATTGTAAACTCGTATTGCAATGGGGCAGGCACCTTCCTTGCACTGACTGTGTGTAGCGTTTTCATTACAAGACCTCTCCTCCAGTTCTGTGGGGGGAAAACAGATGAGAAAAGATGACATGTGGAAATAGGGCCAAAAACCCCCCAAATACTAATATTTGGATGAAAGAAAGGTAGCAAGGCAATGCCTGTGTGTGCTCATAAAAAGACAGATTTTGTCATCAGGAAGCCCGGTTGCTCCAGAGCATGTTACAAATCCTGGTGACCTCCTGTGTGCCGCAGGACTACTGGACCCCAGGCTGGGGCTGCTGAGAAGCCAACCTCCACACGCCTCTTCAGAGCTGCCTCTGGGCCACTGGCACTTTTGATCAGCATTTGGGCACGTGAACTATTGATACCAACTGGGAATCTCCAAGTGCCAGTAAAAACATGTCCCATTTAGGTATAAAGTTCAGTCTTTCCACCCATTTATATATCTCTATAGGCTTTGCTGGAGGTACAGGCTCTAGATCTCGATAGCTTGACTCCTAGAGAACCCAGTCTAAGACCAGGCCTTATTAAATAGATTAAAGAGAAGACTTTTAATATTACCCCTAATTCTTCTGGAGCTGATGTTTAAGAAAATGGTTTTGTTTATTTTCGTATGTATAGCAGCTTTTTGGATAACAAAATTACTCTTCTTGGGCAGAACATCCCAAAGGCTTCTGGAACCCAGCTAGGAACAAGTTATGAAAAACGTCTGTGAGAAACTCAGGCTTACTTAGTGAACACTTCCCTGAACATCTTTAGAATGAGCCTTCCTCCGAGCGCCCAGGAGGCTATTTCTCTCTCTTTCTTCCTTTTTTTTTTTTTTAAATAGATCATTTTGTTGGGGGGAGGGGTTCTTGCAGCGCCTATAAAAAATCCATACATCAATTGTATCAAGCACATTAGTACATATGTTGCCATAATCATTTTCAAAATTCTTTCTGTTTGAGGCCGTGGTATCAGCTCCTCTTTTTACCCTCTTTCCCCCACCCTCATGGACCCTTGATAAAGTATGAATTATTATTGTTTTCATATCTTGCACCACCTACTGTCTCCCTTTGCCCACGTTACTGTTGTTCATCCCCCTGGGGGTGGGGGTGAGTTATATGCTATTGATTGCATCTACTTGGCATCAGTTTGCAGACTAAAAACTAAAGGAAATTGAAAGCTACTTTCGCTCAGTGCACAACTGCAACTTGACGGTAGTTGCTGGTTGTAGATTCTTTTGCAATTCAAATGAACAATTATAACATTTGGAAGTAATGGTACTCGTGTGGCTTTCTTTCTAATCCTTAGGGCTTTAATATCTTGTCCTCGTTTTACCGCACTGGCTGACGAGAACTGTTCAAAATTAAAATGGATGTTACAGCACATTCTCACATTTGCTTTTAAAGCGAATACTTCCCCACACCCTTATGTGGTTTATTAAGGACATAATAACCAGGGGGAAAGACAAGGTGTTCTACTCCCGTCAAGAGTGACAGTCTCATAAAATCACAGGGGCAGGTCTTCCCTGTCCTGTAGGGTCACTATGAGTCGGAATCAACTCCCTGGCTGCGAGTTTGGGGTCTTGTTTGTTTTAATAACCAGGGTCTGACACCGGATACAATTTAGGATCCAGATCAACAGGCTAACATGGAGGAGGTCAGCGAAGTTGGATGGCTCCCTCAGGCCTTCTTCACTCTGCTGGCCTCCTGGCGGGCTCTCTTCTGAGCCTGTCACTGCTGGCCCTGCAGCGGGGCCCTGATGGGTCGGGCCTAGCCTCAGCAGACCAGCTACGTTCTTTCAGATTTCTTGCCTCCTCTCTCCTTCTGCTTCTTCTCTTTTCTTTCTTCCTGCTGCTTCTCTTTTTGTCTGAAAAAAGCAACGTTGCAGTCCTGGTTGCACATACAAACAACTCCTCGTCACTGTCAAGGCACGGCCCCTCCTAGGGGGTGGGGGTGGGCAGCACAAACGGACCCATCTCTTAGTGGGTAACAGTCACTTCATTTGCATAGTAGGCTACAGACACTTTGCTTGCTTTGTCTATTGATCACTTCTAGTCAAGGGACACATAATCCCAGGGCAGAAAATATCAAACCACAAGTTGTTTACAGCCTACTCAGTGTCAGTACTCAGTCGCATGGACAAAAATCATAAATCCTCTGGGATAGAAAATCAGTGTAAAGGTCATTCCTTCCAGCTTAGGGGGAAATCTCTTGCTGTTTTTCCAAAAAGCCAAGGCAAGACGCCAAATATTGTTGTTTGGTGTCATCAAGTCAGCAGCGGCTCATTGTGAACCTATGCACAACAGAACGAAACTTTCTTGACCCATTCTCACAATTGTTCCTTATGTCTAAGCCTATTGATTCAACCACTGAGTCAAGCCATCTCATCCAGAATCTCTCTTGTTTCCCCACCCTTCCGCTGTACCAAATATGATGTCCTTCTCCGTGATCTGACCTCTTCTGACAATATGACCCAACTATGTATGAGAAAGTCTTGCCACCCTTGCCTCTCAGGACCTTGATACCTGGCCCATTGACCACCCTAAAGACTACCTGAATTTGTTCTGGGTGCAAGTATCTCTTACTGGTTCCATGACAGACATTTCTTCCTTGGCTTTTTGAATATTATTAGAAGTCTCTTCCTTCTTATGTATTATTTGTATTTTTGTCTGTATATTATGTTTTCATTCTCACCACCTTAGCTGGATTTTATTTCTGTTGGGTCTCCCAGCTGTGAAGCACAGGAGGGGTGAGTAAATAATGAGAATAATTGATACAAGGGGTGATAGGGAATATGGGGGAGGGGGGTGTAGATGATAGGGAAGGTATGGGGATTTCGGGGGTAAATAATGAAAGTGGGAGGGAGCGTGAGCACTAGAATGGATTGTGATTGCATAACTCATCTAGAGGTTATTTAACCATGGATGGGGGAATGTTCTAAAATGGATGTGGGGGTGATTGTACAATTCCCCTTGATATGATTGAATGATTAAACTATTGAATTTTATGATATATAAATCACTTGCCAATAAAAGTGTTGAGGAAAAAGAGACCATCAGTCATGAAGGAAGTAAAATGTCATTAAAAGACAGGAAAGGAAGAGGAGATCAAAGGTGACGTCGGAAGAGACTGAAACTTGCTGTTAGTTACAGAGTAGCTAAATCAGGAGGAGGAAAGGATGAAGTCAAGGAGCTGAAGAAAACATGTCAAAGGACAGCTTGAGAGGACAAAGTCAAATATTATACGAAATGCAAGGACCTAGAATTAGAAAAGGCAAAGGGAAGAAAATGTCCTTTGTGACAATGAATGTAACCCATTCCTCTTGACTGTGTTATTCTCAGGATAGTAAATCATGATTTTTCTCATTCAAAAGGGCTAATACCAGTCCTTTTCAGCTCACGGATACCTAGGATATCCGTCTAGATGCTTTCCATTGCATTTTTGATGACTTCCAATTTTCCTAGATTCATACTTCACACATTGCAAGCTCCAACCATCAAAAGATTTTTTGCCGTTTTCTCTTCTTACTTTGAGTCTTGCCCCATTAGCAGATGAGCTATCTCCTGAAGTCCTTACGGCACCCACATCACACTGGTTGACCCCACTCCCAGAAAGCAGCCCCCCCTTACTCATATTTTGAGTGTCCGCTAATCCCCAGGGCCCATCTTGTGACACTAGTTCTGACAAGGTTCCGCATCCAGTGTCGTACAGTGTTCTGACACTCTACCTAAAGTTTTCCTCAGCTGCTCCTCTGAGGTGGGCAGCTGAATCCTTCATTGTCTGTTCTTAGTATGGAAGTTCGACAGAAACCTCTTCACTTTGGGTAGCCTGCTGACCTCTGAAATCCCAGGGACATAGCTCCCAGCATCACAGCAACACACACGTCACCACAGTATGACAAACTCACAGAGCAGTGGTGGCTGACAGCCAAGGAGCAGACTGTGGAACAGCCCATCAATTGCTCATATGTAAAAAAAAAAATCACTGCAACCAGGTAATGGCGACTCATAATGACCCTGGGGGACTGTGTAAACCTGCCCCTGAGAGATTCTGAGTAACTTGTTCGTGGAACTGAAAAGCCAGTCTTTCTTCCTCAGAACCACTGGGGATTTCAAACTGCTGGCCTTGAGGTTAGCAGCCCAGTACATAACCACGCTCCATAACTCATATGTAAATTCAGGGTGAAAATGAAGAAAATGAAAACACGTCCACAAGAGACAAAATGCAACCTTGAGTCTATCCCACCTGGATTTTCAGAATATCTCAAAAACAGATCTGAGCACTAAAGACCTGATAAGCCGTGAAAAATATCAAGAATATCATTCATGAAGAAAGTAAAAGGCCATTAAAATATAGGGGGGCGGGGACCATCAGGTTGGACATCAGAAGAGACTCTGAAACTTGCTGTTAATCACAGAGTAACTAAAGAAAATGGGAGAAATGATGAAGTAAGAAACCTGAATAGAAAATTTCAAAGGGCAACTCAAGAAGACCCAAAAAAAATACTATAATGAAATGTGCAAAGACCTAGAGTTAGAAAAACCAAACAGGAAGAGCATGTGCAGCATATCTAAAATTAAATAACTCAAGAAAAATTCAAGCCATAAGTTGCAATAGTGAAAGATTCTATAGGCAAAATATTGACTGATGCAGGAAGCATTAAGAGGAATGGAAGTACACAGAGTCACTGTACCAAAAACAAATAGTCTACCATTTCATGAGTTAGCATATGAGCAAGAATCAATGGTGCTCAAGGAAAAGTTCAAGCTGCACTGAAAGGGTTAGCCAAAAATAAGGTTTCAGGAATTGATGGAATACCAATTGAAATGTTTCAGCACTCTGATGAAGCACTGGAAACATTCACTTGTGCCAGGAAATTTGAAGAATAGCTACTTGGCCAACTGACTGGAAGTGATCCATATTTATACTCCTTCCAAAAAAAGGGTGACCTAAGAGTGTTCAAACTACAGAACAATATCATTGATACCACATGCAAGTAAAATTTTGCTGAACATTTTCCAACAACAGTTGCAACAGTACATTGACAGGAAGTGGCCAGAGGTTTGGGCCAGATTCTAAATAGGCTGTGGAGCAAGAGATGTCGTTGCTGACGTCAGATAGATCTAGACTGAAAACAGAATACCAGAAAGACATTTACTTATATTTTATTGACTATGCCAAGGCATTTCACTACGTGGATCATAAAAAACTGTGTATAACCTTGAGAAGAAGGGGAATTCAAGAACACTTGTGCTCCCCTGGGACTTTTACAAGGCGCAGTTGTGCAAACAGAACAAGGGACTACTGCTGGCTGGTTTAAAAATCAAGGAAAGCGTGTGTCAGTGTTACATCCTCTCATACTTATTCCGTCTGCAGAGCAAATAATCAGAGAAACTGGGTTATATGAAGAAGAATGTAGCATCAGGATTAGAGGAAGACTTATTAACAACCTTCAAAAATCTTGCTTTATGCAATTAAGAAGGGCTTGAAGCACTTGCTTCAAGATTCAAAATGAAGTATTGCAGCCTTCCCTATGGACTATGACTTAATGTAAAGAAAACCTAAATCCTCACAACTGGACCATTAGATAACATTCTGATAAATGGACAAAGAGGGGGAGGGGGGGAAAAAGGAAAATGAGCTGATTCCGGGAACCCAAGAGGCAAGCGAATTTGGGGAATGATGAGGGCAACAAATGTATAGATGTGCTCTACACAATTGATCTATGTATTGTGATGAATTTTATGAGCCCCAATGAATTGATTTTTTTTTTTAATGGACAAAAGGTTGAAGTTTTCCAGGATTTAGTCTTGCTTGGATTCATGATTAGTGTTCATTAAAGCAGCAGTCAATAGATCAAAGGCATGTAATATTAGGTAAATCTGCTGCCAATGACCTCCTTAGAGTACTAAGGTGCACCTGACCCAAGCCATAGTATTTTCAATTGCTTTGTAAATATGTGGTAGTTGGACATTGAATAAAGAATACCAAAGAATTGGTGAGTTTGAATTGTGGTACTGGAGAAGAATATTGTAAGTTTGATGGCCTGCTAAAAGGACAAACTGATCTATCTTGGAAGAAGTATGACCAGAGTGTACTTAGAAGCAAAGATGGCAAGTGTTTGTCTTACATACGTTGGACATATTATCAGGACAGACCAGTCTCTGGAGAAGGACATCATACTTAGTAAAGTGGAGGGGTGGTGACAAAGAGGAAGGCCCCCAATAAGATGGATTTTAAAAGAAGCTGCAACAGTGGGCTCAAGCATAAGAACAATTCTGAGGAGAGTGCAGGACCGGGCGATACTCCCTTCTGCTGTGCATAGTTATGACATGAGTCATACTGACGTGATGACGAGGGCAACACAGTAGTCATGGTCTTTGTGCTCGCCTCTTTTTGTGTTTCTTGTTTTTACCAGAGACATGGTCATGCTCTGGTTACTCAGCCATAAAGTGAAACACTACAATCACCTCTGATTTCTCATAAGTCACAAAATTTTTAGCTTTTCTCTCAAGACCAACATTCTGGCCTTTTTAAAAAAAACCAATTTCTTTATTGTTAATTAGGTGGAGATTTACATATCAGATCATCAGCTTTGTATTCAACTGTTTAACCTATTAATCAAACCCCCTAATAGTTCACCATTCAATAGTTCCTTGCTAATCTTCTCCCTCTTGTGGACTAATTTTTTCCCAACAGTTTGGTTGGCATATAGTTCACATATCAAGAGTCCAATCACATCAAGAAGAGATGTACAATCATCACCATCAAGTAACTATTACCTTTGATTTCACCCAAGTTAACACCCCATCAGCAATCTAATCCATTGCTTTATCTTTCCTTCCTTCCCCTCCCTACTGCTTGGCAGTCTCCAATGTCTTGGTATGAAATCTTTATCTTGTTTGATTTCTCATTGTTGTTTTCCCTTATATCAGTGGTCTCATATAATATTTGTCCTTTTGCGATTGGCTAATTTCATCCACATGCCATTATGTTCTCCAGCTCCATCCATGCCATGTGGTGCTTTGTGGTTTTGCCGTTGTATTTTAGAAATGCATTCCATTGTGTGAAAGTACCAGAGTTTCTTCATCCATTCTTTACTGATGGGAATGTAGGGTGAGTCCATCCTTTTACTGTATCCACTGCTGCATGGATAGGTGTGTGCTTCTGTCTGTGTTATGACTCTTAGTTCTTTAGAATATATCCTGAGAAGAGGTCTAGCTGGATCTTATGGAACTTCTATCCCAACCAACATTATAATATTCATGACACTAAATCCTGCTTCTAATATGCCTTTTAAATTCATTCCCCTACTTTTGCTTTACTTTCTCTACTATATATATATATATGCATATATACATGCCAGAATAAGATATCAGAATAGTTTTGTTGAAGAAAAACGATGATCTTCTGAATATGAGTTGACAAGTTATACAGATATGTGTCTATAAAGGTTAAAATTGAGCCCAGAGAAAACATTTGAGATTCTACTAATCCTGCTATTCTAATTAAAAGTTCTCTTCTATGCACCAGTCCTATGTTCCTGCTACATGCATATTAAACTGATGACTGTTCACTTACATGACAATGATTTCCTTATCTTCAATCTTTATATCATGTTCTCACATTCACTTTCAGTATCTTTCTTTTGCTAAGTTTGCTCTTAGATTCACCTAGAGTGCCTTACTCATTCAAGAATATTTTTTAACCCCTGTTACATGAGAGTGACAATTGCTTCTTTTGTCCTAAAACACTGTTTTATTTTCTATTGTACTAATAATATTCATCCTATTTTTTGTGTGTTGTATGTGTCTTACGTAGAACGATGCCTTTTTGTTTTATCAATAACTATGTTCAATACATGTTTGCTATGAGTTGAAATCAATTTGTGGCAACAGGAATTTGTTTCAGGTTCAGCAAAATGTATCACGCTGTTCAATGACTTAATAAATATAAATTGTTCAATCAGTTGTGTTTAGAAATTATCAAATTAAAAATATCTTCTTTAACAAATTTAGAACAGCTCTATGAGAACGCTAGGACCATTTCCTTCATAAGTTTAACATATTTCTTCTTCTTTTCCAAACAATGTCACGTAGTGCTGCACCCAGTCAGCAGCCATATCAAAGTTCTCTGCGTTAAAGTCCCTTTCATATCTCTGAAAGTTAATTATTATTTTTTTCCTTATCTGTGTTGCAATTTCTATTCATGCCCAACAAAAACGCAAACGCCTGTAGGGCAGTGTCTGAAGAAGTCGCCGTCATGGTGTCTGAGAAGTGGGTGTCTGCATTTCTCCTGTTGCAGCTGTGTTGGGCTGGCCATGGGAACTGCGGGAAGATCCTTGTGTGGCCCTGCGACATGAGTCATTGGCTCAACCTAAAGACCATTCTGGAGAAACTCACAGAAAAAGGACATGAGGTGACAGTGTTGTTTTCTCCAAATACTTTTCTCATTGACAAGAGAAAATCTTCTACACTGAACTTCGAACTGATTCCTGAGGAGAGAAACCCACATAACGCTCTAAATTCTCTAAATGAATTTTTGGATTTAGCTGTTAATGTTATGCCAACCTTGCCATCCTGGCAATCTACAATCAAACTGCATGATTTCTTTGTTCAAACTATTCCATATATGAAACAGCTTTGTGACAGTGCGATCTACAATCAGACTTTCATGAAGAAGTTGAAGGAGAACAGCTACGATGTGATGATTATAGATCCTGTACTGCCCTGTGGAGAACTCATAGCTGAAGTGCTTGCAATCCCTTTTGTGTACACACTAAGGATCACCACGGGCGGCACAGTGGAGAAGTATTGTGGGCAACTTCCAGCTCCGCTCTCCTACGTCCCTGCTCCTATGCTGGGACTATCAGATAAAATGGCCTTTCTGGAAAGAGTGAAAAATGTAATGTTCTCGCTTTTCGTTGACATCTGGCTCCAGCAGAGTTATTTTCAGTTTTGGGACCAGTACTATAGTGAAGCACTAGGTAAGAGATTCTGCTTTTTATTCTCAACCAGCTGTCAAAAGAAGCATGGCAGATCTTTTAAACACCTAGAATCTAGATTCTAGATACATGAAAGGAAACCATTTTGAAAAAATCTTTCTTTCACATAAAATTATAATAGTAACAATTTACTGATTATTAATGACTATTCAGTAAAAGAAGGCAAAAATCTTTTACTTTAATGATTTTTTTATTTACAGTTACCTAAATTTATAAAGTAACTTGATGCTTGATAGATTGCTCTAATACATAGAACAATATTCATGAATTCAATGAAAGATGTATTGTTTTGCCTGGTATAGGGGCTCACAAATAAGCCAGTCTGGTGAGTTTTCATTTCATTAAGGGCGTGTGCCATTTGTTTTAAGAATAAATCCTTTCTTGCCTGGCACCAGTATCAAACTGAAATAGCCAAAGGTTAACAGTGAGATTAAGGATGGTATTTACTTAACCTGAACGTTGCTTCACAAATTTTAAAAGTCTCAATTTTATAAAATTCCTGTTGGGTGTGGACAGCTTTTCCCTCACATACTTTTTGAGATGAAAGCTGAAAAACTCCATTGTGGACCTAGCATCCCTGAAACTGTATTTCTTGAAAAAGCTTTATACAGAAAACTGAGGAGCTAATTAGACAACTTAAAAAGACTAGGTCTTGAGGAGTTAAAATATTAGAGTTCTTCCTCTAGGGATTTAGGCATATTCCACTTCTTAAAGTTTTTGCCAAAATGTAGTATCATTTTACTGTTTTTATATATCTGCTTATCATCTGAATCTGTCAAATCAAGCAGGCTTCCATTTTGCCTATCTTTGGAGTTATGCAGAAATATAAATTAACAAATAAGTCATCATATTGGGCACTCACTTGTTAGTTGCTTCCGAGCATATATGCTTAAAGAAATTCCTTTCAAAACTTCTTAGCTTCAGTTCTGTGAAACAACACATCTACTGGAGTGCCTGGTTTTCTGAAACGTACAGGTGAAAACTTCGTATGAAATACTGGAGTTGACTTTGCATTCCTAAGAAATTCTTGAAAAACAGTGAAAAAAATCCTTAAGCTGCGTCATTAAGTGAAAAATAAATGCAAGTGTTAGTAGCACAAAGGAGATATATATATATACCAGAAAACTTAAAATGGGGTTTTCTTCCCTGAACCTGGCCTGGTTCCAGTTCAATGTTTTTGTTTTGGGTTTTTTTGGTCGTGAAGTCACATCGTTTAGATAGCAGAGGCTTTTTGTGATTTCATTGAGTTTTTGATAAAAGAATATCTTTCTTTTTTGTTGTTGCTGTTGTTGTTTTTATTTATTTATTTTTAAACATTTTATTAGGGGCTCATACAACTGTTATCGCAATCCATACACACATCAATTGTGTAAAGCACATTTGTACATCATTCTCAAAACATTTCCTCTCCATTTAAACCCCCGACATTAGGTCCTCATTTTCCCCTCCCTCCCCGCTTCCCCCTCCCTCATGAGCCCTTGATAGTTTATAAATGGGTATTTTGTCATATCTTGCCCTCTCCGACGTCTCCCTTCATCCACTTTTCGGTTGTCTGTTCCCCAGGGAGGAGGTCACACACAGTTCCATGTAATCGGTTCCCTCTTTCCTACCCATTCTCCCTTTACCCTCCCTGTTTTGCCACTCACACCACTGGTCCTGTAGGGCTCATCCGTCCTGGATTCCCTGTATTTTCAGTTCCTATCTGTACCAGTGTACCTCCTCTGGTCTAGCCAGTCTTGCAAGATAGAATTCGAGTCATGGTAGTGGGAGCAGAATATCTTTCTTGCTCATGGTAGTTCACTAAATTTTTCTCCTCAAGGTGGGGAGCATTTTGTTCGTCATAGATCTAGCAGGATTAAAGTGAAGACTCTGGATATCTTTTATGAAGTTCACTAAAGTTTCCAAGGTAAACCCTAATGGTAAGCTCTAATAGGATTTCAAATAAGTCTTCGTAACACGACTGCATAAATGCCACGTGTTATAGATTGAATTGTGTCCCTATGAACTCTGTGTGGTTTATCCTACTTTCTGTGCTTATAATTAGTCTCACTAGAGAATGGATTGTCTTTGGTATATCAATAAGACAAAATTAGTGTTGGATATATTTTTAATCAATCTCTTTGGAATATAAAAGATATTTGGAAAGGCAAAGGATTTACAAACCTGAGCATGAGATATCAATATATTTCAAAAAGCCACTGCCACTGAGGCCATTCCAATTCATTGTGACCGTGTGGAGGGTTTCTGAAGGTCATAGTTAAGGTTTTGAGTCAATTCGGCAGGGCCAGGATTCTCAGCACGTTGGCAGTACAGTGAACCCTCGTTTATCGCGGTTAATCGGTTCTAGACCCTACCGTGATAAATGAAATTCCGCGAAGTAGGATTCCTTATTTGTAAATCAAATATTTTCGTAGTTAGAGCATAGAGGACATGAAAAAACACCCTTTAGTCACCATTACACTCGTATTACCCAATTTATTAAATGAAAAAGGGAAAATACAGTAAAACATTTTGGACGTTACAATTATCATTTATTATTTATTATATTATTTATGGCATCAAGCGTGTACGTATGAGCCAATCAGTGGCAGTAATGACAGAGCATGCGCTGTTACGCAAAAACCGCGATAGAGTGAAGCCGCGGAAGTCAAAGTGCGAAGTGGCGAGGGTTCACTGTATAGTCCTAGGAACCCCTGATGGTATGATCTTTCTCAAAGTAATCAGCCCATAATGGGACCTGCTATTGAGCCACTAATCAGTGTTAGGGAGATGTGGAGTGGAATGCAACCCTCTTACTCAGATCACAATCCTAATCCAATCAACGGAAAGACCATTTCCTCAGGGGTGTGGCCTGTTTCCATTCAAAGGGGACAGGACCTGGTAGAAAAACTTGCTTGCCGTTTGTTGGATCTGGATCCTGTATGTAGCTCATCCTCCACCCTCCAGCTCTTTGGACTGGAGCCAGTGCTTTGATGTATCATTGTCTCCAACAATCAAGCCTGCTAGCGGAGCCTAGTGCTCTCCGGCACTGGTGTCATCCAGGTTCACAAAGAAAGAGGACTTTGTCCCAGGATCGAATAAACCTAAAATCTCATCTCTGTGATCTCAGTATTTCAGAAGATGAACTTTTGGACTTGGGGTTGCTTTAGGACCTTTGGGGTGCATGTGCTCCACCTGTGGGAAGGACGTGATTTTTGTGAGGCAGACGGGTGGAATTGACTTGATATGGATTGACTGGTTCCTCAATGTGTGTATCAACACACGGATTGAATGCAGTCCTTAGGATACCTGACAAATTTGTAACTCTACATTCTTTTTTTTTCCATATGGTGAAACAATTTTATTTCAGTTGTCTTTCAAACCACAAAGACACTTTGTTCTTTACATAAAAACAGTCGTATAGAAACCCTATACTTTCTAGAAAATAATTAGATGGACCTTTTCAAGAAAAAAGAATCTATTATATGGTTTCAATTAGGTTGCCTTGAGGAAGAAAAAAAAAATCACATCTGGACTGGTGCCTAAAATACATCATTCTGCCACTCTGCATCTTTTGGTTGTTAGAGTACAGGTACTCTAAGAGTACAGAGTACTGTCATTCAGCACCTGTTCCTGCATTCCTGCACATTTGATTCCATGTCTACGGATTCATCGATCATGTAGTGCTCCATTGGCTCACCAGCCTTTCCTGCAGGTTTGTCAGAAGGCTGAACAGGCTGGGCCTCTCTCTGTGGTCTTTCTTCAACACCTTCCAGGAATGGAGACACATCATCGTCATCGTAGATTGTAAACTCCAAGTCTTTGCCAACAATTCCAATGCAGACATTCTTTGTTATTAGGTTCTGCTCTGCAGGAAGGGCTTCTCATAAGGCATGCAGGCCATTTTCAACCAGTCCATTGAAGTTGCACTCCACAAACCCAGACATTTCTCTCCAAGTAAGTACAAGCTGATTGAGAGGCACACCAATGGGCATAGCTTTGCAGTCCAAATAGTTAGCAGATGGACAGGTTTGGAAAACGCGAAGGCCCAGATCATCAAAACCAATGAGCACCCTATACCACAGGCATCCGGCCATATCATTGAGTTGGTGCCTGGGTTTTGCTTCCAATTAGGCACACAAGACTAGATAGACACAGGTCTATCAAAAAAAAGAAGAGGTCTGTCAAATGCAAACCTCGAATCAAAACACTCCTGGCGCATGACATTACCTAACAGTCTAGCATCACAGTAAGCCCTGCAATTGAAATACCAATATGGTTGTCAACATGGAGAATTTTTTTCTGATAAGCACCAACCTCTGACTGTGCCCTCTTCGATGCAGATAACAAACACTAGATGTTTTTTTAATTTCAGACCAACTGTGGCCAAACCTTGTTTAACAGCTTCCATTGAATATTCAATTTGATGGATCCTGCCCTGCAGGCTCCAAGCAGTGACACCATTGTCGTACTGGTTTCAAAGCATGGTTCCCGCTGGGGCTTCGGGCTTCCCAGTGGCCTCCCACAAAGCTGCAGACCAAGAAGTGAGGCCAACACTGCTGTGCTGCTGAAACTCTAGTCTTCATTAGGTTTTCCTCCGCTCATGAGTACTGTCATTGTCCTTTTCAATCCTGAATTTCCCGTGATCTTAGTAGGAAAACCTGAATTCTCCATCGGTATTATTTCATATGTGACAATCAGCATGCAAACACATTTTTTTAATCGTTTTATTAGGGGCTCATACGACTCATCACAATCCATACATATATCAATCGTGTAAAGCACATTTGTACATTCATTGCCCTCGTCATTCTCAAAACATTTGCTCTCCACTTAAGCCGCCGGCATCAGGTTCTCATTGTTTCCTCTCCCTCCCCGCTCCCCCCTCCCTCATGAGCCCTTGATAATTTATAAATTATTGTTTTGTCATATCTTGCCCTGTCACACGTCTCCCTTCACCCACTTTTCTGTTGTCCGTCCTCCTGGGAGGAGGTCACATACAGATCCTTGTAATCGACTAACACATTTTTAATAAATCATTTTTGTTTGTTTTTGTTTTGTTTTTAGCCATTTTATTGGGGCCTTGTACAACTCGTATCACAACCCATCCATCCATCCACTGTGTCAAGTACACTTGTACATTTGTTGCCATGATCATTTTCAAAACATTTGCTTTCTACTTGAGCCCTTGGTATCAGCTTCTCATTTTTCCCTTCCCTCCCCCACCCTCCCACCATCGTGAACGCTTAATAAATGATAAATTATTATTTTCATATCTTACACTGTCCACTGTCTGCCTTCACCCGTTTCTGTTGCTTGCCCTCCTGGGAGCAGGTGGTCTTATATGTCAATCATTGTGATCAGTTCCTCCTTTCTCCCCTCTCTCCCCCCACCTGCCCCTTACTCTCCTTGTATCCCTACTCCCATTACTGTTCCTGAGGGGCTTATCTGTCCGGGATTCTGTGTGTGTCAAGAACTCTTATCTGTACCAATGTACAGGCTTCGGTCTAGCTGGATTTGTAAGGTAGAACTGGGGTCATGATGGGGTGAGGTGTGGACAGGAGGGGACCCAGAGGACTGTTGTGTGTTTATCAGTGTTACACTGTACCTTGGCTGACTTGTCCCTTACTTGTGACACTTCTGTGAAGGGATGTCCAATTGTCTATAGATGGGCTTTGGGTCTCCACTCCGGTTCCCCTCATTCATATTAATATGATATGAACAACAAACATTTGGGGTCTTCTGATACCTGATCCTGTCGACACCTCATGATCACACAGGCTGGTGTGCTTCTTCCATGGGGGCTTTTGTTGCTTCCCTGCTAGATGGATACTTGTTTAACTTCAAGCCTTTAAGACAATTTTAAATGACAGTCATATCATTTCCAAATAAAAATACTGATTCCCTTTAAAGCAAAGTTTAATTAAGTTTATCATTAGCACATTTCATTGACTTGTGTTTATCTTAATGGGAATAATCTCAACATTAAAAGGATGATGTTTGAGGAGGGGTTTTGATAGATGATTTTTATTAGAATGAGAGAGTTATTTTCTAATCCTAATTGGCTGATAGTTTTTTAAATTATGAATAAATGTGTGCCCTTATATTTTTATTGCTTAAGATGTTCCTGTTTCATTTTTTTCTTTAATAACAAAATTATATTTATAATTTATATTTTACATAGCCATTTTCCTACCTTGAACCACAATTGTTCACAATATCTTCTTTTAATATATTTTCATTTCTACAGTAAATTCGTTTATTACAATTTTTATATTGAGCAGTGTGATAGTTAAGGGTGCATGTCACCTTGACTAGGGCACAATTCTCAATGGTTTGGCAATTAAGATATCATCCCCATCATGTGATCTAATATAATGTAATCCCTTCCATGATGAGATTGGCAATGAGTAGCCAATCAATTAAGAGGAAGTTTTCTCAATATGTGTGGAAGCTTGAAAAAGCCTGTTTGCTTGTCAGTGGGTCTGGATCTTGCAGTTGGCTCATCATCTGACCTCAATATCCTTGGACTTAGCCAGAAGCCTAATTAATTGCCCCCTGATCCTAGAAGTAATCAGTAGAGGCAAATTAATCCATCATACCAGATTAATTTGCCTTTACATTGGGCTAAATTGCCTCTGTAGGCAGCAGTCTGTTGCCAGACCAGCTGATCTTATGTGCATTAGCCCTGGTAAACACATGAGTCAGAAGGCACCTCCCGCCTTACATCTGATCCAAGCACTTGGAACTTGCCCACCTCTAAAATTATGTAATCCATTTCCTTATAAACTTCTCTATGTATATATAAAAATGAGCCCTGGTGACATTGTATAAACATATGTAAATTCACCATTCCTGGTAACCATTAAAGAGCATGGTTTCCATATGTTTACTTGTTTTGTTGTTAGTTCTACAATGAACACAGATGTGCATACATCTGTTTGTGTCATCTCTTACATCCTTTGGATGTATAACTAGTAGTGGGATGGCTAGACCATGTTGTCGTTGTTGGGAGCCATCAAGTAGGTTACAACCCAGTGCACACCTATGCACAACAGAATGAAACACTGCAGGGTCCTGTACCATCCTTACAATTGGTACTATGCTTGAGCCTGTTGCTGCAGCCCCTTTGTCAATTCATATTGAGGGTCTGCCTCGTTTTTTCTGCCCTTCTACTTTTCCAATTATGCCCAGGACTGTGGCCCAGTCGTTAATACTGAACTTTGTAGGAGCCGCTGGGAGACAGCTAGCGTGGTCTCAAAGTTTCTGACTTTTTCAGGCCCTCCCCACCACGTTGGGAGTCGTGGTCAATGATACTGTTTGACCCTAATGGGATCCCACCTAGGTCTATTGGCTTTCTGTCTCCAAGACCTGAATGTGAGCATGCCCCCCTAGCCTTAAGCAGCTTCCAACTTCCTGTAAGAGGGGAGAGAGGCTTTCACATGTAGAGGGACATCCCCTAGTTCTGCCTCTACCTACCTAACAGTGCTATTTCCAGGTATCAGAGGAAGCACAACAGTTTTCCATAGTGATCATATAATTTCACAATTCCACCAGATATGGGAAAAGGTTACAATCTTCCTATATCCTCAACAGCATTTTGTATTCTGTTTTTGTTTTTCAATCAGTGCAATTTTTTCCAAGGGTGAGATGTCACCTCATTCTAGTTTTGATTTGTATGTCTCTAATGGAAGGAGCCCTGGTGGCACAGTGGGTTGCATGTTGGGTTACTAACAGGAAGGTTAGCAGTTGAAACTATCAGCCACTCCAGAGAAACACGGTAAGACGTTCTACTCTCAGAGAGATTAAGGATCTCAAAACCTTGCAGGGCAGCTCTGTTTGCCCTGTAGTGTGGATGTGAGTCAGAATTTACACAATGGCAGTGTTTGGTTTTTGCTTACTTTTGAATTGCTAATGATAGTGATGTCCCTTTGGTGAAGTATTTTGTGAAGTATTTCTTTGGTTTTTACCCATTTTAACTTGGGTTGTCATTTTGTTCTCTAATTGTTGAAGACATTTTCTATATATTTTAGAGATTAGATTCTTCTCAGATATGTAATTCCCATGTTGTCCATTTGTGGGTTGTCTTTTTACTCTTTCCATAATGTTTTTTTGATGAAAATAAGTATTTAACTTTCAGCAAGTCCTAGATATCTAATTAGCTTTCTGCAGCTCATGTATTTATTGTCGTGGTTGGTAAACTTTTTAAAAAAATTAAATCCAATAGTTTTGTCACCCTTTTACAAGAGCTTTATTGTTTTAGATTTAATATTTAGATCTTGGATCCACTTTGAGTTCATTTATGAGTATTGTGTTAGGTATATGAATGCTGTTTCATTTTTCTCTAGGGGGATATCCAATTTTGCCAGCTGCTTTAGAAATGGTTTTTTGATCCATGGAACAGCCTTTGACCTCTTGTTGAAAATCAGTTGCCATAGATGGATGGATTGGTTGGGGGGTTCTAAATTCTATTCCATTAGTCTATGTATCTGTCATTAAACCAGTACTTGCATGTATATGAGGCAACTGAAAACTCCATTGCTTAGGTCAGATGCATCAACATCTTAAAAGGGCTTTTGCAACAGATATGCCCAATACAATGCTCCGCTTGATTTCCGCTGCTTCCATGGATTCAAGTAAAACGGAATCTTGAAAGCGTCAATATTTTCACCATTTATCATGATGCTTTTAGGTGCAGTTGGGAGGATTTTTGTTTTCTTTATGCCTACATGCAATTTTTCCTTTAAAATTTTCCATGTAAAAAAGTCCATTAAACTAATATGCTGCCTATGCCTTTTGCCCACCTTTCTTTATTTCCTACAGGAAAACCCACTACATTATGTGAGACAATGGGGAAAGCTGAAATTTGGCTAATCCGAACATACTGGGATTTTGAATTCCCTCGGCCATACTTACCTAACTTTGAATTTGTTGGAGGCTTGCACTGCAAACCCGCCAAACCTCTACCAAAGGTAGCACTCTTTCGTGTCTTTCCCTTTGTACAGTGGTTTAATTCCAAGCTGTGTTAGTCTGGGTAGACTAGAGAAACCAATTCAGGGAGACTCATATGTGTATAGGAACGAACTTTATATCACAGAACAATTGTCTATTGAGAAAACATGCCGGCCCAGTCCAAATCAAGTCCATAATTCCGATATTAGCACGCATGTCCAATACTAGTCCATAAATTCCTCTTTAGACTTAAGCAGCATATGCCATGATACCAAATGCAGAAAGATCAGTGGGTGGAAAGTCCTGTGGATCCAATGGTGGTGGATACATCTCCAGAGCTCTAGCTGCCCTCAATGTGGCTCCATGTGGCTTGTCAACAGGGTAGTAAAGCAGAGAAAGAGTGTGTCCTGCCTCCAGGGAAGAAGAGAGGAAACTCCCAGAATGCCCAAGAGAAGGCCATGCTCACAGCAGCCATCGGGCAAGCTGTGACCTGGTTGACGAGCTAGATTCCACCCCTAGTACCTACATATCAAAGCATGAAATGATGTAACTACCACACATGCCTTTAGTATTAAATGCCTTTTATAATTTTTACCCATACCTTTCAGACTTACATTTCCCACTAACAATTCTAAATGATTATATACATCAGAATTCAGCACTAGTCTAGCGATGCCTTTTAACTCTTCACTTCATTCTTCAAGTTCAGAATCATAATGTTATTTTTCCTGTGATACTGCAATTTTATAATCTAGGGAATTTTGCCTCTATAGGAAATGGAAGAATTCGTCCAGAGTTCAGGTGAACATGGTATTGTGGTGTTTTCTCTTGGGTCAATGGTCAAAAACCTCACGGAAGAAAAGGCCAATCTTATTGCCTCCGCTCTGGCTCAGATTCCTCAGAAGGTCAGTACTACTCCACGCTGATGAGAAGTTACTTCATCATCAGAGAATTTCGCCAAGAGCACTCTTTCTGGATGAAGGTTGAATCTTCTTATATGACTAGCATTATTGCCCAGGGCTTTAAGTAAAAGGCACAAAAGAGTAAAATGATGTGTTACAGCATGGGGTAGAGCATCTTCTGCATTCAAATGGATATGCATCCTGTTTCTATTCATTTATTTGTCATGAATTACAGATTAAAACATTTTTCACCCCCATTGACCTCATATTAGTTGAGATATGAACACATCTCAAAGTTCTTGAACATTTTATCTCCACTGTACAGGAAAAAGGAGAACTGATGTGGCAAAGAACGCAGCAAATTATGCTCCAGAATGTGCACATCTCTAGACTATCTTGGGACTCTATCCAAGTGGAGTTGGGGTAGAAGTAGAAATCTATATTCATTTAAGTTCCCTAAACAGGGTTTAGCAAACCATTTAAAATTAATTAAAGATCCAACTAGTAGGGATCACATAATATGCATATTTCAATTTATATTATTCAGTCCATCTAAAATTGGTGGCCATTACAATTCTAGATTTCAGTTACTTTATTTACTCCTGATTTCAACTCTTGAATACTCCTATTCAAGAAATAGCTTGAAGATGTTTTATATTCTATACTTAGTAAAATGGATGAAGCATTATAAAACAAGTATGTAATTGGATATGTTGAAAGTGGATTTCTGTTTCTAGCCTTTTGTGTTAGGGGCTTGGGCATCTAAGACACCTTTTAGTGAATTTCCTAAAATCTGTCTTACAGATGTCCCAGACAGAAAGCATGGCATGGTTGCATAACAAATTGTGGGGGGAGGTCAGATGCACAGGCATTCCCTCCCGTGAGATCAGTTGCCAGACTGCACTGGGCCTGCTCCCAGCTGCTGGGAACAATGGACAGGCTCCTGTGGGTGGAGTTCGCATCCTACTGATAATGGTCAGTTGGGCCAAGAACAGGCCAAACCGGCTCTGTGACATCCGAAGTTAGGCTGCCATCCTGAATCTGGGATCTGCCCATCTTGTCACGTGTATACCCCAATCCCTCCTCTTCCTATTGCATGTATGTCCCTAGACCACCCCTTCTCATTGCTGTGTAACCTATAGTGCAGCCCCTCCCTGTGACGTATGTCTCTACCTGTAATTAGTGGGCTGGCATGCCCCCAAAAGGTATATAGGTGTGGGTCAGCAATATAGAGCTCTCTGACCTCTCACTCCCTGGTCGCCCCTCTCTCTTCCCCCTCTCCTCTCCAGTCCTCTCTCCCTTGTTCCCTTCTCTCCTTCCCTTCCCCCTCTCTCCACGTGGACCACCAAGCTGGGCTGAGGTGAGCAGTGCTACCATGTAATGTGTCTGACTGCATTATTGTAATAGCTCTCATGCTCTCAATGACTTTAATATAATACTTATATATCTCAACCGTGCAATTGTGCTTACTGAACCCATGGGTAGTAGCAGCGGGTGGGGCTGGCCCCTCACCCGCCCCCAAATTTAATTTCATACTACAACAAATATTTCCTTAAAAAATTGTATTACACAGATACCCTAACTTACCTTGCCCCAAAAATTAAGAAGAAGGAAAGGTAAAAGGAAGGATGAGGGGAAAATGTAAGGAGGACGAAAAAATTACCAGTTATCAAAGTAACAGATGCACCTAAATTAAAGCAAATTATATTTGTGTAAAACACTGAAATTGAAAAAAATTAAGCTAACATGGCCCAGGATTACATACATACACACACCTACACAGAAGTCATGTTTTTTTTAATGTTTCTTTTTTTAAAATCGTTTATTAGGGGCTCATACAACTCTTATCACAATCCATATATACATCAATTGTGTAAAGCACATTTGTACATTCATTGCCTTCATCATTCTCAAAACATTTGCTCTCCACCTAAGCCCCTGGCATCAGGTCTTCATTTTTTCTTGTCTCTCCCCGCTCCTCCTCCCTCATGAGCCCTTGATAATTTATAAATTATTATTTTGTCATATCTTGCTCTGTCCGACGTCTCCCTTCACCCACTTTTCTGTTGTCCATCCCCCAGGGAGGAGGTCACATGTAGATTCTTATAATCGGTTCCCCCTTTCCACCCCACCCCACCCTCCCTCCACCCTCCCAGTATCGCCACTCAACACCACTGGTCCTGAAGGGATTATCCATCCTGGATTCCCTACATTTCCAGTTCCTATCTGTATCAGTGTACAGCCTCTGGTCTAGCCAGATTTGTAAGGTAGAACTGGGATCATGATAGTGGGGAAGGAGGAAGCATTTAGGAACTAGAGAAAAGTTTTATGTTTCATCGTTGCTACATCACACCCTGATTGGCTCGTCTCCTCCCGAGACCCTTCTGTAAGGGATGTCCAGTGTCCTACAAATGGGCTTTGGGTCCCCACTCCACATACACACCCTCATTCATTATGATAAGACTTTTTGTTCTTATGATGCCTGATACCTGATCCCTTCGACACCTCGTGATCACACAGGCTGGTGTGCTTCTTCCATGTGTGCTTTGTTGCTTCTGAGCTAGATGACTGCTTGTTTACCTTCAAGCCTTTAAGACCCCAGACGCTATATCTTTTGATAGCCGGGAAAAGTCATGTTTTTAAATGATGTTTAAACTCATCCTCTGATGAATGACTCATACATATCTTTCATTTCTAATTCTTCACTTATAATCTCACTCGAAAGAAGTTTCAAATAATTGTCAAAATAGCAGTGTACTTTAAAGACGATTAGAACACACCCTTTATTTTAAAAGTTCGTGTACAGAAATAATAATGACCTGGGGCACAAAAGAGGCGGGGAGGGGAAATGGGAGGTCAGCAGCAATGGGTACAAGAAAGAAAAAGTGTTTCAAAGCTGATGGTGCTGATGATTGCACAGCCTTATTAATTATTGAGTTCTTGAATTGAATGTTATGTTAATTATAGCTCAGTGGAAATACTTTTTAAGTGCGTGTAAATAATTTTATTCTTCCAATGTTTTCAAACAATTTCAAAATAGGCTTACAGTTTTACATTTGACATTGCAAAGTACATTCTGCGTTTTTACCTGAGAAATAAATGTGTTTCTTTGCACAGGTTTTATGGCGATACAAAGGACAAAAACCAGCTACATTAGGAGCCAATACTCGACTCTATGATTGGATACCCCAGAATGATCTTCTTGGTAATGTTTAATAATTCACTGAACAAACACTCAAATCTGAGACTGTCACAATTTGCTCTCAGACTTAGAAGATACACAGTGAAATAAATAACCATTGATTTTAGTTACATTTCCTATAGTAAAAGTAAAAGTTTTCAGTGCAACATCTCATAACTTTCCTGATGTTAGCTCAATGAAGGTCACATATCTTAAGTAAGATTTCCCATGCAATAAGAAACTAGTTGATTCCCCCATCTCCTAGGACTGAAGTTTTCTGAGCTAGCAGCGATCATATTTCATCATTCCTTCGTGTGCGTGGGGGAGATAGGTTCCAGGACTGCGGTGGATGCCCCAAACCCTAAATGCTCAAGTACTTTATATAAAATGCAAAACATTTGCATACAAGCTACACACATCCATCCATCTGTTTTGAACCATCTCTAGATGACTTTAAAACTTAATACCATGTAAATACAAGGCAAATAGCACCTTATGCTCCTTCTTAGATGACAGGGATTGCTTTGATGACTAAATTGCTTCTTAGGAGCCACCTTTCCTCAAGACCACCCTGCACCCTAGTATGTTTTCCAGCTAAATCTGCAGATGTATAACCCACAGAGGGAGGGTCAACCATACTCAGCTTTCATAGAAAATTTGCATTCTTCAGTGAGTTATCCTATTTTTTCCTTTCTCTCTCTGAAACCCTGTTAATTTTTATAATGAAATCCTCACCCACTTTTTTCCCTACCCTCAAACTAGGTCATCCCAAAACAAAAGCTTTCATCACTCATGGGGGAACAAATGGACTCTATGAAGCTATTTATCATGGGATCCCTATGGTGGGGGTTCCCATGTTCGCTGACCAGCCTGACAACATCGCTCACATGAAGGCAAAGGGAGCCGCTGTGGATGTGAACATGAACACAATGACAAGTGCGGATCTGCTCAATGCTTTGAAGGCAGTCATTAATGACCCTTCGTAAGTATACCTGCTTTCTACAGGGCCACCATTGATTGTGTTATTCGTCATAGTAGGAAATGTTTCTTTGGAATTGATTGGTTGTTTAAAATAACTTTATTGTGGCTCATACAACTCATCACAATCCATACACACATCAGTTATGTAAAGCACATTTATACATTTGTTGCCCTCATCATTCTCAAAATTCGCTTTCCGCTTGGGTTCCTGGAATTAGCTCCTCATTTTCCTTTTTCCCCTCCCCCTCCTTCCCCCCTACCCCCTCCCTCATGAACCCTTAATAATTTATAAATTATTATTATATTTTATCTTACACTGCCCGGCATCTCCCTTCACGCACCCTTCTGTTGCCCATCCCCCAGAGAAGAGGTTATATGTAGATCCTTGTGATCAATTCCCCCTTTCTCCACCCCCCCCTTCCCTCCCGGTATCACCACTGTCACTGCTGGTCCTGAGGGGTTCATCTGTCCTAGATTCCCTGCGTTTCCAGTTCCCATCTGCACCGCTGTGCATCCTCTGGTCTAACCAGATTTTCAAGGTAGAATTGGGATCATGGTAGTTGGGGCAGGGGGAAGCGTTTAAGAACTAGAGGAACGTTGTGAATTTCATTATTGCTATAATGAACCCTGAGTGACTCATCTCCTCCCCACTACCCCTCTGCAAAGTATGCCCAGTTGTCTACAGATGGGTATTGGGTCCCTATCACACGCTACCCTCATTCACGATGATATGATCACACATGCTGGTGTGCTGCTTCCACGTGGGCTTTGTTGCTTCTGGGCTAGATGGCCGCTTGTTTACCTTCAAGCTTTTAAGACCCCAGGCGCTATACCTTTTGATAGTGTGCACCATCAGCTTTCTTCACCACATTTGCTTATTCACCTGCTCGGGAAGGTGAGCATCATAGAATGCCAATTTCATAGAAGAAAGTATTCTTGTATTGAGGGAGTACTTGAGTGGAGGACCAATGTCCTTCTGCTACCTTAATACTAAACCTATAAATATATGCACATAGGTCTATTTCCCCATCCTCATATTTATATATATTTGCATATGTACATGGCTTTATCTAGACCTCTATGAATGCCCTTGGCCTCCCAGCTCTTTCCTCTATTTCTCTTAACTTTCCTCCTGTCCCACTATCATGCTCAGTCCCCACCAGGGTTTCAGCAATTCCTCTTTGTTATATTCCCCTTGATCATGCGCTACCAGGCCTCCCACACCCACCTCACCACCAATTTGGATCACTTGTTGTTCCTTTGTCCCTGGGTTTTTTAACACCACTTCCTTTCCCCTACACCTCCCCCTCTCCCATGTCCCCCAGGAACTGTCAGTCCCGTTGTTTTCTCCTCCAGATTGTTCATCCAGCCTATCTTATTTAGACAGACCTGCAGATATACTAACATGCACAAAAACAAGACAGAGCAAAAGCAACAATATACAACAAAACAACAATAAATCACTGACAAATAACAAAACAAAACACAACAAGAAAGAAAAGCTTGTAGTTAGTTCAAGGATCGTTTGTTGGCCTTTAGGAGTGTTTTCCAATCCAGTCTATTGGGTCACCATGCCCTGGTCCAAAAGTCCACTTTCAGCATTCCCTGGGGACCTTGCCGCTCCATTCCCTTGCTGTTCTGCTGCATTCCCCCAGTGCTTTGCCTTGGTGTGGCAGGATCATATTGGGCACAATTCCCACACTGTGTCTCCGGTGCTGTTCCCCACAGGGCCATGGGTCAGTGGGGGTGTCATGTCTCATAGTGGGGCTGGCCATGTGGTCCTCTCTGTGGACTGGCTGCTCTAATTGGGATCATCCTCCTCAAGGCCTGGTGGGTCAGGATGTGCTCCACTCTCTCCTACTCCCCCTTCATCTGCTCCCATGTGCTCCAATCAGATATGTCTCTCTCCAGGAGCTGCAGTTTCAATGCCGTCCTTTGAAATAAATTATTCTGAGGGAGGAGCGGGCATCCACTTAGTATTTGGGACTGGGGCCAGCCCCGCCGCCCCCCCACCTCTCCACTGGTTCCCTACTCCACGCCGGCATGTTGCACTCACACCTTGGGGCTCTGGGTTGAACTCTGGTCCCTCTTTCCCTGTGGAGATATAATATGTCTTCAAATTAATAATGAGTTTTCATCCTGAGTGCTGCCTACTATTTTTAAACTCTTTATGAAGTTTTTATAATTGAATTTACTTCAATAGTTTACCAATCCTCATTTTTTATACCTGTTGTTTTGAAATATAATTTTTTAAATTTATTCACTAATTCACAACCTCAAATCTTCTCTGTGATAAACTATATATATTAAGGCTGCCTACATTCTTCATCTCTTTGTTCGTGCAGGTATATGTAGCTGAATTGCTCTTAAAATTGTTTCAGACTCAAATAACTCAGAGACTAAATGTGAAAGGTTCATTCACTGATAAGGATGAAAGTGAATTTAGATGGAATTAGGTGCAGCTCATTTTAGTGAAATTAGGCTTTATAAATATCCCCAGGTGTTACAAGCAGTTTGACATTGGGTGGTAACCTTTCAACCTACCCAGAAACAATCCAAGAGAGAGGCCTGATGATTTACTTTTGAGAAGATTTCAGCCAAAAAAAATTCTATAAAACAGTTCTACTCAGTAACACAGGGTATTGTCATATGTTAGAAGGAACTCAATGGCAAGGTGTTTAGTTATTTCCATTAGGCTGTATAAAACCTCTGTAAAATTCCCCTTTTTGCGGGATTTTCTAGAAACCCCTCCCCAAATGTGTATTCATAGGGCAGACACTTTATATTTGACTTATATCCATCCTAAAGGATCAGCCCGGCTGCCTTGCTCATTTTCCCTCCTTACACAAGTTTCATTGATTGAGTTATTAATACTTATATATAAATAATAATTTTCAGAATGCTATGCTAGTTTAAAATGCCATTGGTCCGCTTTGGCTCTTTGTAACCTTATATACAGCAGAACAAAATGCTTCCTGATCCTGCCCCATTATCATAATGTCTGCTCGGTTTGCCCACTGAACCATACTCACTTAGTAGATTACGTGTTGGGCTGCTAACCGCAAGACTAGCACTTCCAAACCACTAGCCACTCAGTGGGGAAAGGTGAGGTTTTCCCTTCTGCAAAGATTTAAAGACTCAAAACCCCTTTAGCCCATGCTCTAGGACACTGAGCTTGGTGGGGTTTGTTTTGCCCGTTGTTACAGTCAATATGAGCATTTGTCTCATCAAGGGTTTTCCTCTTTTTAGCTGACCCTTGGAAGAGAATATAAATCATAAATGTAAGAACTGGATAAGGGTTTAGGAGTCACATCTAGCTTTGCTTCGGTGCTTTTTCGTAAATATTGACCTTGGTCTCTTGTTTATTGGGCTATTTCTAGACCCTGGGTTATAAAGAAACTCAGTCAGAGCAGTGGGTTAAGTGTTAGGAGTGTTAACCAAAAGTTCAATGTTTTTTAATCCATTGGCCACTCATCTGAGAAAGATGAGGCAGTTTGCATCCCTAAAGATTTACAACCTTGGAAACCTGGGAAGCAGTTCTAGTCTGTCCTATAGGGTCACTATGAGTCACAGTAGTCCCTACTGAAGCAGGTTGTTTTGGCTTAATGGGATTTGTTGTTATTGTTGTTGTTTGGGGAGGGAGAATTAGTTGTTGATAATTTTGTTCATTTTAGTAAAAATTAGAATAGAGAAATGTATGAGAGATATAAATAGATGTTTTTACTCAATGTCATAAAATGCTCGTTTTTAATTTTTAAAAATTTTGATAAAATATGTGCATTTGGATATTTTATCTCTTAAAATAGACTTATAGCTTCATTCAGTCTTCACACTGCTTATAAAAATATGTCCTTCAACCAGAAATTAGCAGTGTGTGCAAAATGAAAATTACCAAAATGCCAAAATCTTAGATCCTGGAACAGTAATTCACCCATTAGTCAGCAAAGTATGAAATATAGGAGTAATGAATCAAGGAAAATAGGAAATCATCACAAATGAAATAGAATGCTTGCAAGTCAGCCTCCTGGACATCAGTGAGCAGAAATGAGCTAATATTGTGAATCACACAATTGTACAGGGTATTATGCTGAGAATGACACGGTGAAGAAAAACAACATTACCTTCATTGTCTAAAATGACATTCAATAATCTATCCTGCAATACATTGCTGTAAATGATAAGTTACCAGCCAGACAGCTACAGAGAAGACCCATTAATACTAGCAGTTAAATGTACACACCGCTATGAATGGCAAAAATAAAATTTAAGAGTTTTAAAATGGCTGCAGTCTGAATTTGATCAATGCGCAATTGAATCTGAATGTAGTAGTGGGTGAGGGGAGGGAGTCACTATAAAGAATGAACGATAGTCATCAAACGTGGCCGTGGTGACAGGAATCAGGAAGAGATCTAAGGATAGGATTCGGCAAAAACAGTCAGTGACTGATTCACAAGACTGTTTTTGTTTTCAGCAACCCAATAAAACCTATGGGAGAATGAACTCTGCCATCGAGTCAATGCTGACTCATTGCGATCCCCTGTGGGTTTCCGAGACTGTAATTGTTTATGGGAGTGGAAACCCCAGTCTGTCTCCCACGGAGCTGCGGGTGGTTTTGAACAGCTGACCATGCAGATCACAGTGCAAAGTGGTGCAGATCGCACGACACCACCAGTGCTCCATACAGGAGAAGGGAGGTTTTTTATTCCTTTAAAGATTTTCAGTCTCAAAACCCCACAGAGGTCGTTCACATTTGTCCTGTTGGATCACTATGAGTTGGGGTCTACTCGACGGTGCTGAATGAGCTTGAAGGATGACTATGCAATGAGAACACCATACGGATGCTTGCTTGTGTTTTTTTGACAACACCAAAGCATTCGGCTGTGTTGTTCATAATACACTATGGCTAGCACTGGAAAGAATGGGAAATCCAGAGCACTCCATTGTGCTTCTATGGAATCTATGGACCAAGAGACATTCCTTTGAACAGAGTAAAGGAATCCTGTGTGATTTAGAATAAGGGAATGCATGCAGTAGAGCAGTATTCTTTCACTATGCTTATTCAATCTGTATACTGAGCAAATAATCCGAGAAGCTGGACTATGTGAAGAACAATATAGCATCAGGATTGGAAGAAGGCTCATTAACAACCTGTGATGATCAATAGAGAAAATCATTATAAACAGAGAAAACATTGAAATTGTCAAGGAGTTTATCTTGCTTGGACCCATAATCAATGCTCATGGAAGCAGCAGTCAATAAATCAAAGGACATATTGCACTGGGAAAATCATCTGAACAAGGTAGAAGACCAATAACGTACTTTGAGGGTTATGGTGCTCCTCTCCCAAACGCATGGTGCTTCAGTTACCTCATGTGCATGTAAAGTTGGGCGTTGGATAAGGAAGACTGGAGAAGAATGGATATATTTGAATAGTGATGCTGGCAAAGAATATTAAAATACTCTTTTCTTGTATAGGAATAGAATGCCTCATCTTTCCATCTGCTGGTGGACCAGCTAGTGGCTTCTAACTGCTGACCTTGTGGTTAGCCGTCCCACGTGTACCCACCGGGGCTTTCTACGTGAGGGTGGTTTGGGTCTAGGCAATGTTGTGCTCTGTTTTCCACGAGGTTCCCATCAGTCAGAGACAATTCTAAGGCCAACTAACAACAGCGTTTCAGTGTCAGGCGTCATCCATTAACCCAATATTAGAGGTCACACATATGCACCTTTAAGACAGCTTTCTAACACTTGGGGATCATTCATCATTTTACTCTTCGAATGTCTTAGAAACTAAACTTCAAATACTGTCAGCTTGTTCTTAGAAAATAGGCTACATATTCATAGGTGGTACTTTACATTTTTTGTGTTATACTTATTGCATTTTTAGACATTTATATATGTTTATGCATATTACAATTTTGTGTTAGCATTTGAGTGCACTCTGCTAAGAATATACTTGTTCCGCACTCTCCCCTTTATACTAGATAAAATCCTATTCAATGCTAATATTAGAGTAATAATTAATATTTTCCTTAATATCATATGGGCTTTGGTTTGTATGACTTTCGACACATAATACATATAACATGTGTCTCATTGTTAACTTTAATAATAAAAACATCATCTCTCCTCTTTTGTCTATGTATTTTCTTCCAGCTATAAAGAGAATGCTATGAGATTATCAGCCATTCATCACGATCAACCTGTTAAGCCCCTAGATCGAGCTGTCTTCTGGATTGAGTTTGTCATGCGCCATAAGGGAGCCAAGCACCTTCGCCCGGCTGCTCACGACCTCACCTGGCTCCAGTACCATTCCTTGGACGTCATTGGGTTTCTACTCGTCTGTGTGGCAACTGCTCTATTCTTGGTCACAAAATGTTGTTTGTTTTCTTGTAAAAAACTTGGGAAAAGAGGAAAAAAGAAAAAGAGGGAATAGATTAGTCCAATCTGGCAAATATTTGTGCATAGAAATTTCTGTTTATTTTAGCCACAGGAAGCTTAATAAAAATAAAAAAGAAAGTATCACCTCTATATTGTAGAATACTCACCGAATTAACATAACCAAACGACATGGTTCAAAAATCAGTAAGATCATTAACTGTGTCCCATTCTACCTTCATCTTTTCCCAGGATTTACCCTATTTTTTGTTTCCTGATACGGCCATTAATAGTATGTTCTATTCATAACACCAATATTTTCCTTTTTTAACCTTGAATGATATGCTAAATAACAGTACGGTGACTTCTGAGGAGAGCACAACATGTGAGCTGAATTTGGTGGATGTAGGAAATTCAGAAGAGTAAAATTCACAATTCTCCATAGATCATCCTAGCAGTAAACCAGCATCAGAACTGTTTGCTGTGAGACAAGCAAAGATTTGTCCTATTTGCCCTATGTTATTGCAGCTACTTTGCATAGGGTATTATATTTGGAAAGGTTAACATAATTTTATAAAATTCATCTTGATAACCAAAACATACAATGTCACCTTTAGTAAAGCAATTTATATCCTTTTGAACCTTTTTTGTACAAATGACAGTTCTAGGAGTGGCTTCAAACAATAGCATGAATAAATGGAGTCATTTTTTTCTTAGAGTTTCCTCAGCAATATGTCAAAGCTGAACCATAAAAGTACTTTATTAATTTTATGAAATTTTTCTTACCCGTGCAATTATAATCATAAACCTAAATATCAGTTCAATTCATTGTGCATACTGATAACTAAAATTTTCCATGTATATCCTCTATAGTCAATGGTAAAATTATGATCAATAATAAAATTACTGTAGGAAAATAAATATTTAATCTACTGTTTGCCAATCTATGTATTCTATACAGTCTATTCATAAATTAATTATATGCTGTAAATCTATAAGCTATTTGAAGACATACCTACTCAAGAATACAGTCAACTGTTTATCATGGAAAAAGTTTGTAATATTTATTTATTCATACATTAATAAGATCTACACTAAGTTAACAAATATATCCAAGTTTACACCAACACTACTAGATCTGTGCCATCCTCACAATTGTTCTGTTTAAGCGCACTGGTGTATCCACTGTATTGATTTGTCATGTCAAGGATCTTCCACCTTTTGTAGCCTCTCTATTTTACCACCTATTGTGTGACTGGCCTCTCTTATTATCATGCACAAAGTACTTGAGATGAATCCTAACCATCCTCGTCTCTAAGGAGCATTCTGGCTGTACTTCTCCCAAGACAGAGTTTTGTTCTTGTCCCAGTCCCTGGCACTTTCAACACCCTTCATCAGCACCGTAATTCACATGCATGGTTCTTCCGTGGTCTTCCTGAGTCAATGTGCAACTTTCACTTTCATGTGAGTCCATGTGGAACTTTCACATGCCTATGAGGCAATTGAACATACTATGGCTTGAGTCAGGCACACTGTAGCCCTTAAAATAACATCTCAGCTCTTCAACACTTTAAAGAGGTCTTGTGCAGCAGATTTAGCCAATACAAGGTGTCTTTTGATAGTTCGCTGTTTTTCCATGAGCATTGATTCTGGATCCAAGCAAGATAAAATCCTTGATAACTTCAATTTTTTCTGTAATTATTGCAATGTTACCTTGTGGTCCAGTTGTGAGAAATCTTTTTTTCTTCACATTACGTTGTAATCTGTACTGAAAGATGCAATCTTTGATTCATATCAACAAAGGCTTCAAGTCCTCTTCGGTTTCAGAAAACAAGATTGTGTCATCTGCACATCACGGGTTGTTAATAAGTCTTCCTCTAACCCTGATGCCCTTCTTCTTCATATAATCCAACTTCTCTGATTATTTGTTCAATGTACAGATTGAATAAGATTGAATAAATATGGCGACTGACCTTCCTTGATTTTAAACCATGCAGTATTCATTTATTCTGGTCACACAACTGTCTATTGATTCACATACAGCACAAAGAAGTGTCCTGAAATTCTCATTCTTCTCAAGGCTATCCATAGTTTGTTTTGGTACACAGAGTTGAATGCCTTGGCACAGTCAATAAAACACAAGTAAACATCTTTCTAGTATTCTCTGCTTCCAACCAACATCAATCTGGCATCAGTAATGATACCCTTTATTCCACCTTCTCTTCTGAATCTAGCATAAACCTATGGAAGCTCCCTGTCAATGTACTGCTGCAACTGTTGTCGACTAATCTTCAATAAAATTTTACTTGTATATGATATCAGTGATATTATTCTATGATTATATATTTATTGGGTCCCCTTCATCTTTCAATGGGTACAAATATGGATCTCTTCCAGTCAGTTGTCAAGGTAGCTGTATTCCAAATTTCATCTCATATCAACTTACAGCAACCCTATATGACAAGGTAGAACATCTCAATAGGGTTTCTAAGGCTATAATTTTTAACAAAAGCTATCTTAGTTATCTAGTACTGCTATAACAAAAATGCTATAGTGTGTTGTTTTAACAAATGAAAATTTATTTTCCATTTAGGAAATTTAGAAGGCTAGACACCCAATTCAGGATGTCAGCTCTAAGGGAAGGCTCCTTCCATTGTCTCTAGGAGAAGAATTTGTCTCCTTTCAATATCTGTGGAGATCACTCCTTGGTGTTCGCTATATGCCTTGCCAAAAATCTTCGCCTGGGTCTAGGAAGTACTCAGCTCCAAGACTCCAAGCTCCCCTTCTATCAGGTCAGTACAGGGAGTACAGGGAGCATTCAACCCTAACCTTTTACAACTGATTAGCTCATCATCTCAGGTCACATTATGGGACTAATTAATCACATCATTACACTAAAATTCATGACCCATACAAGATGATACATATTTAGGGGATATAAATGTCAAACTATGACTTTTCATGCTTTGGCACCCCAAATTTGGGGGCCCCAATCCATGCGCTTGCCACATGCAAAGCACTCCCACCACATCATATAATCCCAAAAGTCTTGAATCAACTCCAAGTCCAAAATTCCATCCTGAGGCAAAATTCCTCTTCATTTGTGAATCTAGAATACATGTTATCTTATCTGCTTCCAAAGTGTAATAGTGGAGCAGGCACATGGCAGACCTTCCCCTTATAAATGGGAAAAACCAGAAGAAAGAAGTGATAATAACTATAAGGCAAGTCCAAACCCCTGCAGAACAATTTCCATTGGCTCCCAAGGCTTGAAAATATCTCTGTCGTCTTTGGGGCCCTCTGGCCAGATCCTGTCATTCAGACTCTGGGTGTTGGCCATATTCTGGATTTGGGGTGGAGGCCTCTCAGGTCTAGGCGTAAACTAGGTGTCCCAATCCCACTGGGACAGCAAATCTGCTTCCTAGACTTGAGTAGACCCAGTCTTTCAATCCAGCTAAGTGGAACGCCCAGCTCCCAGGCCATAAAGGGTCTCATTCTTCTGCCCTTTGGCAGGCATCCACACTCAGTCAACTTTGGGCTGAGTATTCCACCCCATCCCCTGATACTAATGAATGGCATTAGTGAAGGTCTCACTATTTTAACTGTGGAAACTTGTGATCTTGCTTTCCAAAACTTCATCGGCCATGTCATCATTCTCAGATACCCCAGAGGTCAAAGCCCCACCTTTAAAGACCGAGGGACTCCACTTCCCATGCTCTTCGTTTCTTCAGTTTCTGCTTGTCTGTTCCTAGGCTTTTGACCCTCATACTCGTGACTCTCGAGCCAGCCTGGACTCTGTCTGCTTGATCAAGTGTTATGAAGCTCTTTAGCTTTACTGACAAATACCCTGAGACATCTCGCTCCACTGATAAGCTCGAGACCAGAGGCACTCAGCTTTTTAGCTCTGTGCACTGGCCTCCTCACCATCCTATGCTGGTCTCTTGGTTCTGCTGCCACCATGAATCTGCTGCTGCTTCTCACCATCTGCACCATTTGTTGGTGTTACAACATGCCTTACTCCTGTTGAAGCTTCATCAGAATCTCCTTGGATGGCCACATTTCACCAACATCCTGCTCAAGGCAGCCTACATTGTTACTATTGTTAGGCATCTTATAACTCTTCAAGCCTCTGCCCATTACTCAATTCAAAATCTACTTCCACATTTTAGGTACCTGTTAGAGCATAATCCCACTACTGTCTTTTCTATAGCGCTCTGCCATATATGTCATAAAGATTTGATTTTACCAAACAGAAATTTATTCTTTCAGTTTGGAGACTAGAATTGCAAATTCAAGAGGCTATCTCTACGGGAAAGCTTTCTCTTTCTTTCAGCTCTGGAGAAAGTCTGTTGTCTTGTTTTAGCATTTGTGTACCTGTGCTCCCTTTGAAATCTCCATGTTTGTTGATACAAATTGCCCCCTGAATCTAGGAGATTCTCAGTATAGGAAACCCAGGTTCAAAGGACATGCTCCCCTCCGGGCATTTTTGTTTTTAAAGGTTCTGATAGGCGAGAAGCTTAGGGAAAAGACAGCTGCCCTCTAAAGACCCAATCAGCAAAGAGTACTTAGCAATGCCCATAAGTAAAAGTGTCCTTCCAAAAATAAATCAGGAACACCTTCGAATGCTATGGGAAGAGACATACACAGTAAAAGACCCAAAGCTTTGATCTATGTAGAAAAGGACCAGTCAGGCCATACATATTCTTATGCATACCCACTCAAAGCTTGGACATATGCAGTAAGAGCCCGCAATGCTATAGTTCTATAAATCACACACATGTCTGAACACATCCACTAAGAGTCTAGCAATACACACAACCACATCGTCCAAGTGGATGTGGAAGGAGACCAGTCAGGGAGGGAGGGCATAAAAGCGGAGGCACAGCCTGAAGTCTCTGTATCTGGTTCCACCTCTTCTCACCCCATCTCTTGTCTCTCCCCCTTTCCTGAGATGGCACCTACTCTCCCTCTTTCAGTTCCACTGCCCCTCCTTTCCTAGTCTCTCCACACAGCCCTCCCTGTTTTCCAGAGATAGCCTATTTTTGTCTGTGAGAAAGTACTAGCAAAAGCTTTACTTTCATTCAGAAAAGGTTCCATTTGCATGCAATCATGCTCCTGGCTGTGTGGATTCTTCCTGCATAGAGAAGCAAGACCCGAGGAAAACCATTCCAAAACCTAACAAATCTAAGGTCCCTACTTCTCTGCTCACTCATCTGTCCTTTTACCTGTTTGTGGTAAAAGGTGATATTAGCCACACCTAGAGAAATGACCCTTGGGTAGGCTCAGGGCTGTGACCTGAATAAAGGTGCTGCATCCCACCCTAATCCCTTGACAAATGGTCAAATGATCACAGTAGATCACATCATGGGGAATGATTCCATAACTGCCAAGCCACTGAGAATGATGGCCAATTCAATTCAGTACGTCATTTTGGGGGACACAGTTTCATGACTGTGCTTGTCTGGATAGACTAGAGAAACAAATTCACAAACTCTCATATGTGTATAAGAGAGAGTTTTGAACTGGCTACAGGCTTTTCTTTCTTGGTATATTTTGATTTGTTCTTTGTCAGTGGCTTGATGTTGTTGCTATTTTGTTGTACATTGTTGCTTGGTTTTGCTCTG
>NW_022111369.1:50794988-50806415 GCF_000313985.2 Echinops telfairi
GAGGGGGAGTGGGGAGGGAGGGGAAAAATGAGGACCTGATGCCAGGGGTTTAAGTGGAGAGAAAATGTTTTGAGAATGATGAGGGCAATGAATGTACAAGTGTGCTTTACACAATTGATGTGTGTATGGATTGTGATAAGAGTTGTATGAGCCCTAATAAAACGATTTTTTTTAAAAAGAGTTTTATATCAAAGAGCAATGTGCAATTTCTCTTTGATAAGTGCAATTGTACATTGCTCTTTGATATAAGCTATCCTAGCCTAGTCCAGATAAAGTCCATAAGTCCAGTATCACCCGGTATTTCAATAGTAATCCATAAATTCCTCTGTAGACTCATGAAATACATGCAATGGCACTGAATGCAGGAAGATCATAGCCCAGTGGGTGGGAAGTCTTGTGGATCCACTAGTGGTAGAAGCATCTCATCGCTAGCATGGGTCTCCACATAGCTCCTCCAGCTCCAAGGCTCTGGCTGCCATCGACCTTTCTCCAACTGGAATGTCTCTCAGGGAGTGTGTGTGTGTTTCCCACCTCCAGCGAGCTATTGATCTCCTTAGCACCTCTGAATGAGGGCATCAAACTGCAACCTGATCAACAGGCTGCACTCTACCCCTTCACTCTTAAGTCTCAAATTGACACCAGACTATGTAACTACCACACTGACAGAAGCAAACCACTACATGTTCTACTGCAAAGCGCCTAGTGCATTCAAACAGCTAACTTTTGGTGATGAGTTAAGCACTTAACACTGCACCCCAGGGCTCTTTCAATACTCATTGCAATTACATTCAAATTGATCTCATGTGACATTCCATTATGGCCACAAAATAACACTGGACTAGAGAAAGTCTTTAAGAGTAACCATGTTATGCATTATATTTTTAATATTTGTAAGTCCAGGTTGAAATATCAGGTGTAGAATTCAATGAAATGTTCTGGGCTAGAAAGCAAACATGGAGGGCTAATATCTAACTCAGTATATAACCATAGGATTGGGCAAGATCATATGTTTAGAAAAGGATCTGGCAGAATCAGTATTTATCAAAGGTAATTCAACTGGAGAGACCATAGAATGTGACATCTGACAAATGTTGGCATACTTATGAAAATAAACAAGGTAAGGTAAGTTGCTACTCCCCAAAAAGGAAAGATATTATATCATTGATGCTGCCGTTATTATAACCTATCCCAAAAAGAAAAGATATTATGTTATTGATATGCTGTTATTATAAACTATGCAAAAAAGGAAAGATATTATCTTATTGCTACTGCTGTTATTATAAACTATCCCCCCAAAAGGAAAAATATTGTGTTATTGATACTGCTGTTATTATAAACTATCCAAAAAAAGGAAAGATAATATCTTATTGATACTGCTGTTATTATAAACGATCCCAAAAAAAGGAAAAATATTGTGTTATTGATACTGCTGTTATTAGGGGCTGTCACGTCAAGTTTGAGTCAGTAATGACTGTATGTACAACACAATGAACCACTGCCTGGGCCCAGGCACCATCTTCACAACGATACTGTATTTGAGACCACTGTTGCAGCCACTGTGTCCAGTCTTATCATTCAGTCCTTCTCCTTCTCACTAACCTTCTCCATTACCCAAAACAAGGCATCAGTCCTTCCTGAAGACATGTCCAAAGTACGTGAAACCATGTCTCACTATCCTCTCTTCTAAGATGCAGTCCGGCTATACTTCTTTCAACACAGATATGTTTGTTCTTATGCAATTCCACACTATATTTAATGTTATTTATAGGCACCCTGTTTCAAAGGCATTGGCTCTTCTATGGTATTTCTTATTTATTGTACAATTTTCACATACGTACCAAGTGGTTAGAATATTGTGGCTTGGACTAGGCATACCTTTGTCCTCAAAGTGAGATCTTTGCTCTCGAACTGTTGAAACACACCACTTGCAGAGATTTGACCAATACAATATGCAATTTGATTTCTTGATTATTGATTGTGAAGTCAAATAAAATGAAAGCTATGAGAACTTCAGTCTTTATTTGTGAAGTGAAATTACTTACTTTGGTCTCTTCCATCATCTTTGTAACTTCCATCAAATGACTGAGTGTTGTGATAGTTAATTTTATATCAGTTTGAAGATGTATGAAAGTGTAGGGGTGGACCATCATCTTTCCTCAAAGAATTGGAAAAAAACTGATTACCAGCTTCATATTGAGAGGGAAGAAGCCCAGAATAGGCAGAGAACTTCTCAAGAAGAAGGACAAAGTGGGAGGGCTTGCTTTACCCAACTTTAGCACATATTATACAGCCACAGTGGTCAAAATAGTGTGGTACTGGTATAATAATAGACACTCAGACCAATGGAAAAGGATTAAAACTCCAGAAATAAAATCATCAGCATACAGACAACTGACCTTTGATAAAGGCCAAAAAATATCAAATGGGAAGCAGATGCCATCTTCAATAAGTGATGCTGGAAAAAATGGATATATCTCTGCAGAAAAATGAAGAAAGACCCTTACCTCACTCCATGCACAAGAATAAATTCAAGGTGGATCACAGATCTAGAGGTAAAACTCCAAACTATTAGGACCATCGATGAGGGAATTGGTACAAATCTGAGAACTTTGACTCAGGGAATACACAGTCTATCGGAAATAGGGAAGGACACAAACACAGAGGAGGCACAAATTGACAAGTGGGGTATACTGAAAATAAAACGCTTGTGTACATCGAAAGAATTCGCCAAAGAGTAATAAGAGAGACCACAGACTGGGAAAACATTTGATATCACTTTGTATCTAACAAAACAATTTCAATTATCATTATGAGTAAATTTTGAAACTATGTGCTTAATTCGTTTTCCTCTATTCCCTCTTGTATTAATGTGGGTTCTCTACAGAAACAAAATCAATGACACTCATATGTATAGAGATTTATATCAAGAAATGGCCACCTCACACCTAACCTTAAGCCCTAAGCTAATAACAATCAGTTCCTATAATGTACTCCTGCTCAATATTTCCACTCATGAAGAGATCACTGAAGATATGGGTGCTATAGCAAAGTCTTGAAAAGAAATCAATCATCTAAGTGCCAGCTAAATGCACATAGCAGAAGCACACCAGTCTGTGTGACCCAAGGATTGTAAATAATAAAATCCAAGATCAGAAGAGGGAATTGTATGACAGCTTAAACTGAGCACCTTTTTGCAGAATGCTATCGATGACAATTGTGTTAGTTTGGGTAGCCTAGAGAAACAAATCCATGAACACACATATGTGTATAAGAAAGAGATTTATATACAAGAGCAACTGAACATTGAGAAAATATCCCAGCCCAGTCTAGATAAAGTCCATAAGTCCGATATTAACCCATATTTCCAATATCAGTCTATAAAGTCCTCTTCAGACTCACAAAACACATGCAATAACGCCAAATGCAGAAGATCACAGGCCAGTGGGTAGAAAGTCTTTGGATCCAGTGTCACTGGAAACATCTCAGCACTGGCAGGGGTCCCTCTGTGGCTTCTCCGCTTCTGAGGTCTGGTTGCATCCATGTGGCTTGTCTTCTGCAATGTCTCCCAGGGAGTAGCAGATAGAGAAGTCTTCCGCCTCCAAGGAGGAAGTCCCAGATTTCCCAGAATTCTCAGGAGAAGGCCATGCCCACACAGAAGTCTCATTGGTTATCTCCAGATTGACAGCCTAGACTCCACCCCTACACTCTTAATTCTCAAATTGACACCAGATTAGGTGACGACCACAACAATGAAAACCCAAAGGCTATTTGCAGAGTCCACATATGAATGAAGCCTCTATGGCAGTTACATAATCTGTCAACTTGCGAATAGGGTGGAGTCTGGCCTTTGTGTGGCCTCTTTGTGGGCATGGCCTTCTCCTGAGGATTCTGGGAACCGCTGTCTTCATCCCTAGAGGTGGAAGAGATACTCTCTGCTTCGTCTTCCTGAGGACAAGACACATACAGCCCTGGAGCTGGAGGAGCCACGTGGAGACTCTTGCAAGTGTTGAGATGTTTCTGCCACTGGATCCACAAGACCTTCCACCCACTGGCCTGTGATCTTCCTGAATTTGGCATTATTGCATGTGTTGTGTGAGTCTGAAGAGAAATTTGTAGATTGGTATCTGACATGTAGGCTAATGTCAGATTTATGGGCTTGAGCTGGACCGGCTGGGGTGTTTTCTTAATATACAATTACTCTTTATATAAAGCTCTTTCTTATACATATATGAATGTCTATAAATTTGTTTCTCTAGTCAACCCAGACTAACACAGCCTCCATTCCAATTTCCTTGAACAATTGACCAGGGATGTTAATATTGTTGCTTCAGACAGAGTGCATCAGACAGGAATTAATGCAGATAAAGTTAGGTTAAATTTTAACATCTTTGATGCTTTCTTTTGCATTAATGTTTTGCTTTGCTTTATTTTGGTATTGTTGCTCAGCGTTTTATTTTGTTCTGCATAATTTTCTTTCTATGAAATCCAAGATAGGATATCAAAATCTATAAAGACAATTACTGGATTAATAGTTTCTTAGGATTATGGCAATGGAGGAGGGGAGTAAATGGGGCACTAATAAGAGTACAGAGATGAAGAAAATGTTCTAAAATTGATCATGATGATGCTTTCACAAGTTTTTTTTATTCAAGCCATCACATTGTATGGTACATGAATTGTATGTCAATAAAACTTTTTTGAAAAATAGAAAACACTCACACCTTTGTAAAAGTAAGTCCAGTCCTGTGAAAGTCTGTGGGTCAGAGGTAAGGTGAAGTCTTCTGGCTCCTGCAGCTGTCAGGACTGGCAAACAGGAAGCAAGAAGATGAAAAGGAAGACTTGAGGCTCATGGATGGCAAGCTGGAAAAATTTGAGATTGGCTGAAAGAATCCAAGGAAACCAGTCTGCTAAGGACTCTTGAAATTGGCAGGCAAAATAACAGAAGGTTAATGAACCAGATGCAAGATCCACATCCATAAGAGTGAGTGAGCTAGCTTCTTCCACACTTAGGCTTCTTTCTTTCTTTCTTCTTCTTCTTCTTTTTTCTTTGTATTTTTCTTGATATAATAATCACATACCCTACGCTTCCATAGTTAAATCGTTTATTTAAAGAGTTGTATATACATCATCATTATCAGTTCTAGTGATGCTCCCCACTGCTACATTCACTGTTGCCCCCAAATTCCCCTCTCCTTCCCCACCTCCATCCCTGATAAACCATTACATCAATTATCTCTATGCATCCACCCCTGTGCTTCCTAAAGTGGGAAACCTAACAGAAATAAAGAAGAAAACAAAACAGAAAGAAGAAAATGATAATATAAAGGTAAAAATAAAGATTTGGAAGGAAAAGACTGCCAACAATATTTTAAAAGCCAGAGAAGAAATTTCTGTTGTGGAACAAGCAAGGAATATTTGAGCCTATTGCAAATTAAAGTTGGGTCAAGAGGGAGGTCAACTGACTACGTATCATATTATACCATAGTTCGATCCACCATGATAAAGCTTACACTAATCTCTGCCTGAGAGTAAAGCTGTTTGAGTCCCTCACCTGTGGCTAGAGGAAATCTGCCAGAGGCTTAATCTGACTAGATATGCTGTGGATGAATTTGGGGCTCCACTCTCTTCAGTAACCTTCTACAAATTGAGTGTTCACTTCATCATATTTGGATTTTGTTATCATCATCTTTGGATCACACAGGCTGGTATGCTTCTTTGATGTGGACTTACTTAGTTAATGCCTCACTTAAATGGTTGCTTGTTTGAATACAAACTTTTAAGACCCCAGACACTATTCCAATTAATAGCTGGGCATCATCTGCTTTTCTTCACCATACTTTGCTGTAGCACCCTTATCTACATGAAGAGTATTCATGAAGAATATTGAGCAGAGCCGTGTTATAAGAACAAACTGTTTTTGGATTGGGGCTAGAATTACATGGGAACACAGAATCCATCCATTTTTCTTTGGCTTTTCTAATTCAATGCCAAACTCTCATGAGCATAAAAGGCAAGTGACAATACCATGTCTTGGGTCATGCTCCCCTTGGTACTTAAAGGAAGATTCTTGTTCTTCAACATTCACCCAATGCAATTCATTGTTTGATCCCTTAACTGCTGCTTCCATGAGCATTGATTATGAATCCAAGCAAGATTAAATCCTTGAAAACTTCATTCTTTTCCAATAATTTGGATAAATTATGGTATTTTTTTATCATTTTATTAGGGACTCATACAACTCTTATCACAATCCATACATACATCAATTGTGGAAAACACATTTGTACATTCATTGTCCTCATCATTCTCAAAACATTTGCTCTCCACTTAAGCCGCTGGCATCAGCTCCTAATTTTTCCCTCCCTCCCCATTCCCCCCTCCCTCATGAACCCTTGATAATTTATAAATTATTATTTTGTCATATCTTGTACTGTCCGGCGTCTCCCTTCACCACTTTTCTGTTGTCTGTCCCCCAGGGAGGAGGTTATGTGTAGATCCTTGTAATCGGTTCCCCCTTTCCAACTCACCCTCCCTCCACCCTCCTGGTATCGCCACTGACACCATTGGTCCTGAAGGGATCATCTGCAAATTATGGTCTTATCTTACAATAAAATAACATGGCAGTGAAATTAACAAACAACTGCTACACAAATGGGAACATACGTTATGATTCCAATATATGTTTTTCTTGTTATTAGGTGTCATTGAATCATAACCAACCTATGAACAACAGAATAAAACACTTTATGGTCCTGCACAATCTTTTCCATAGTTGCTGTTATGTGTGTTTCCATTGTAGCACCCACTGTGTCAATCCATCGTGTACGAAACTCTATAAAGGAAATGAAGACCTGCACAACACAATTAAACAACTTGACTTGATAGACATTTTCAGAGCTCTCCAACCAACATCCAAAATATACACATTTTTCTCCAGTTCACACAACCCATACTGAAAAAGGGAGCACATGCTGTTGCACAAGGCAAACTTGAGAAAATTCAAACACACAGAGGTCATTCAGACAACCTTCTCTGACCACAGCACCATAAAGTTGGGAATTAATGATAGAAAGAACAATCAAAAAAGACAAACACCTGAAACACTTGGAGACTTAGCAACATGCCTCTCCAAAACAAATGGGTATTACCCTTTATTAAAGAGAAAATTAAGAAGTTCTTAGAAACCAATGAGAATGACAATGCAACATACCAAAACTTTTTGAGACACAACAAACGCAGTTATGAGAGTTCACTTTATTGCAAAAAAACACATCCATGAAAAATAGGAGAAAAGTATGGTCAGCGCCTCAACTCAACACCTCCAGCAGCTAGAACAGAGTCAACAGCGTAATCCTTCTAACAGCCAAGGAAAAGACAGGATCAAACTTAGAGTGGAGAACAATAGAAAGAATCAACAATAGAAGAACAATAGAAAGAATCAACAGAGCGAAAGGTTGAAAGGATCAACAAAATCTACAAAAACTGCTAGCAATAACAAGGGGAAAGACAGACCAGATGTCAAGATCTAGAATTAGGGATTAGACAAGGGTAGTCACAACAGACCCCAAATGAAGTAAAAAGATGAATTACCGAGTATTACTTTCCAACGAATTCAATAATTTGGAGGACATGGACAAATACCTGGAGGTTCACTCTCGCCCCCAATTAATGCAGATGGACATTAAGAAATTGAATAGACTAATAGGAAAATCAGAAATAGACAAGGTCATTAAGAAACTCCCAAGTGAAAAAATCCCCAGTCCTGATGACTTTACAAGAGAATTCTACCAAGCCTTGGAGTTGACACCAATCCTATATAAATTCTTCCAGAACACAGAAACGGATAGCAAACTCATTCTATGAAGCCTGAAGACAGTATAACTCTGATGACAAAAACCTCACAAGGATAGAGAACTACCTCTCATGAACACAGATTCAAAAATTCTCTACAAAATCCTGGCCAATAGAATCCAATAACATATCAAAAAAATAAGACATCATGACCAAGTGGGAGTCATACCAGGGATGTAGGGAAGGTTAAACATGTGAAAAACAATGTAATCCACCACATCAACAAGAAAAAGGACAAGAACCATACGATCATATCAATTGATGCAGGAAAACATTCGATAATATCCAACATCCATTTCCAATAAAGACCCTCAAGACGACAAGACTAAAAGGAAAAATCCTCAATACAATAAAAGCCATATATGAAAAACAATTGGCTAATATTACACTCAATGGAGAAAAGCTGAAAACAGTTCCATGGAACAAGGAAACCCAACAAGGATGCCCTTTATCCATACTTCTGTTCAACACTGATGGAAGTCTTAGCTAATGCCATAAGACAAAGACGAAATATCCAGGGTGTACAATTGGGTAAAGAAATGAAACTTCAAGAGGGGTCAAGATGGTGGACCAGATGAGCCGCACATTCTGAGGGCTCTTTAGAACAAGGTGGATTTAGTGTCCAGGTAGCCGAGTGGAAGGATTCTGGTAAGTGAGAGATCCCCCTGGGACAGCACACCACTCCCACCACACGCATTTGTCCTGAGTCAGGGCTTCAATGATCCAGGATCCACTTCTTGGGTCATCTCAGCTCATTAGGCTGAGCGACCCCAGTGCACTCTGCCACTGCTGTCGCAGTCAGCAATAGACCCACTCTAGCCCCAGACCCGGCCTCCGCACCAGGAGTTGCTTGGCTGCACTGCCGAGACATGCGTAGCTGTGACAGGAACCCCTACAGCAGCTGCCCACTCGTGGCACCCCACTAGGAGAGAAGTTTCACTTACCCGCAGTCCCTCTCTCCCCACATGGCAGCAATCACCCTTGGGCTCAGGTCCCTCCCTCCATTCATCCAGGGCCCCGTAACTAAACTGCAGTCTACCAGTAGCTGGCTAGGTGGCCTGCACTGTGGATGATCCACACATATTGCTGCCTGGGACCTCACCATTGCCACCCTATTTGCCCGCCCATTCCCGTCAATTTCGCTCCGCTCCCGCTCCCTGCCTGGGAGGCCGTGCTATGGCACACTCTCTCAGCCACCAGCACTGGGCACTTCCCGCCAGCGCGCACCCCTGCCGGGGCCCATCCTGCTTCTACTCTCATCCCTGAATTTCTGCTTGAGACACTTCGGGCTGGCCCACGCCACTGCAGTGCACTGCGTGGTTTCCAGCACCAGCAGCTCGAAGCATTAGCCTGCCTGCTGCAGCAGCCCATTGCTCCCAGTGTGGAGGGCGGGCGGCATTGCCCTCTGCTTCCCGCTGGAACTGCTGCGGTCTGTTCCGGCTAGGCCCATGCCACTGCGGAGCCGTGCACCGCTCACAGCCCTGGCGGCCCAAAGGCGTTCCTGCCTAAGAATGCGTTAGCCTAAGAAGGCTAAGGACACAGCTTTGCATTTCCCGCAGGAGCTATCTCTGTCTGTTCCCGCTGGCGCACACCACTGTGGTGCCCTGTGGTGTTTCCAGAGGCAGAAAAGCAGCATGAGCTCCAAACCTTCCCGCCCCAGCCCTTTCCTGCCTGCATTGGAGGCGGGCACCTCAGCTGGGTCTCCCACAGCACCCCTTGATGCCCCAGCCTTTTCTGGACAGTGTAGGAGGCTCGCTACTGAGGTATGTCTCCCACCAGTATAGCCTCTGCCTACCAGCTTAACACTACAGGTCGCAGGGACCTGGGGAGTGCATGTTCAATCTGAACATTTTACCCCTCACATAGCCTGGATCTGGAGCCCTAGAACAACACTACTTCCCATAGCAGTGAGGGCTCCCGCACTTCTGCCTTCTATTAAGCATCTCTAGAAATTGGAGGGAATTTTTTTTCCTCTCTCTATTTTTTTCTTTTTCCTTTTTCATTATTATTACTTCTTTTCCCCCTCTTTTTTGTTTTTTTTTTCCTCCTAAATTTTTTTAAATTAAACAAGTAAAAAGGCTACTACTCTGTTTCAGCGAAAATGAGACAGTGTCTTATATAAATTTTTGCTCCCAAAGATGCGCTAGGTCTTATTTTCAGGGGATATCTTATTTTTCCATGAAGAATACGGTACACATTTATTGTTGAACAACAAAAAAGGAAATTTATTACCTGTATACGGTATGGTAGTAGTTGTCATCACAAACCAGCATAACCAGACAAACTGTGAATCCTACAGTATCAAGAATTTCTTGTTGCTGCCATTATTTCCATGTACAACAATATATGGTCCATTTACTCATAATCTATGGTACATTTACTCGCACTTCCTGTCTGCTCTGGCTGCGCTGCGGCCAACAGTGAGCTGTGTGGTGTCACCCGCCCCTACGGTGCAGAATCCAGAGTTATGTTAGCTTCGGGGTGCCTTATTATCGGGGAGGTCTTATGTTCGGGGAGGTCTTATTTTCGGGGGGATGCCTTATATTTCAGCTAGAGGCAAAACTGTAAGTATGTCTTATTTTGGGGGGATGTCTTATTTTCGGGGAAACACGGTAAGTGTGCCCTGACAGACCAGGTCAAAGCATCCTAGGGGCATTCATTGAGGCTCCAGCCCCCACTCCAGTCACTGAAACTTCTCACCACTGTTGGCCACTAAACCATTGAGGAACTCTGCCTACATGGCAATCTGACCCATCTCTATAGTAGGTCATATCCCTCTTAAAGCATCCTTAATAATAACACAGAGAAGGTCTTAAGGGCCCCCTGGTATCCAAGAAACATGGGGCCTACTAAAGGATCGAGGAAAAATCAACAGACCACATCACTCCCCCCCCAAAATCAGACAGACAAAACACAGTGGCAGAGTTAACAACTCTCATAGAAGAATCAGACACAGATCTGTCACAGATGGAAATCTTCAGAAGTCTGCTCGGAGTAATACAGGAGCTGAGGTAAGCCACATAGAATAAGGGTGAAATGATAGAGGAGACGAAGTCCACTATAGAGGGGATGAAGTCCACATACCAAAGGGAAATCCGGGTGCTAACAGAGAAGGTAGCAGAAGTCACACGCAAGGTTACAGAACTTATTTGGCTTGGGGAGGCAAAGAACCCTATCAGTGATCTCGAAACAGACCTAAGTAAGCGGGAAAGACAGTCAAATAGGAAAATGAAGGAAGCAGAAGATAACCTGAGGTCAATGACAGATGCTGTGAAGAGGAATAATATTCAAATAATTGGTCTACAGGAGCACAACACATCACACAAGTCGACAGCCAAGATAGCAAAGGAATTTCTGGAAGAAAACTTTCCCACCCTAACAAGTGAGAACCAGGCACTCAAACAGGAAGCAGAAAGGGCACCAGCTAGACTAGACTCCAAGAAGAACTCTCCAATACATATACAGTGAACCCTCGTTTATCACGGTTAATCAGTTCTAGACCCTACCGTGATAAATTAAATTCCGCGAAGTAGGATTCCTTATTTGTAAATCAAATATTTTCGTAGTTAGAGCATA
>NW_022111369.1:50806813-50818876 GCF_000313985.2 Echinops telfairi
GTGGCGAGGGTTCACTGTAATAGTAAAAATATCCAACTTTGAGTGGAAAATTTTAAGGGCAGCAAGAGAAAAGAAGCTCAGGTAAGAATATGCTCAGAACTATCAGCAGATACCATGAAGAGGAGGAGAGAATGGACCAACATCTTCCAAAAGCTGAAAGAAACACCTCCCCAAGAATCCTGTACCCTGCCAAGTTATCCATTAAGATAAATGGGGAGATAAGGGTCTTCCAGGGCAAGGAAAGACTCACAGATTATGCTGTAAGACACCCGACCCTGAGGAAGAGACTGGCTGACTTACTATGGCCAGAGGATTAACCTCCACCAAGAACAAACAGGAGACCACAATATGGCCCATCTCCATCTAGAAGCCAGTGTGCCAGCAACAATTACCTGGACAACAGGGTCTAAGAGGGAAAAGAAGAAAACATAGAAACTCCCCACTCAAACACAACACACTGATATGAAAGGAGATAGGAAAACACCCAAAATACAAGACAGGGTATGACAACTATGAATCCACAGATTGTGATATTAACTCTGAAATCCAATGGACTTAATTCATACATTAAAAGAAAAAGGCCGGAGGACTGGCTCAAAAAACATAATCCATCGATCTGTACTCTGCAAGAGACCCATCTTAAGCCCACAGACAAAAGTAAGCGAAGAATAAAGGCTGGCAGAAAGTATACCAAGTAAATGGCAACTTAAAATAAGCAGGGGTGACAAACTTAATATCCGACAAACTGGACCTCAAGGTTAAAACCATAAAAAGAGACAAGGAGGGCACAACATAATGCTCAAAGGCTCAGTAAATCAAGAACCAGTTAGCATATTGAATATTTATGCACCCAACAATGGAGTGACAAATTTCGTCAAACTATTAAATAGATAAAAAAAGAAATCATGGATTCAACAATCATAGTAGGTGACTTTAACACTCCGCTATCAGAGAAAGACAGATCACTGGGAAAGGTCAGCAAAGAGGCTACAGAGCTAGAGAATGTAATTAGGCAACTGGGCTTGATAGACATTTATAGAGCTTTCCATCCAAATGCAAAAAATTTAACATACTTCTCAAGTCCACATGGATTATTTTCAAGAATAGACCACATGCTGAGACACAAGTCAAGACTGAGTTAATTCAAACACATAGATATTAATCAGACATCTTTCTTGGATCACCATGCCATAAAGCTGGAGATTAATAAGAGGATGCCCAGTAAAGCAAGGGCAATCAGTTGGAGGATGAGTAACGATCTCCTGTGACATGAATGGGTACAGGCCTATTTTAGAGAGGACATTAGGAAATTTCTAGAAACTAATGAGAATGAAAATACAACATACAAAAAGTTATGGGATACTGCGAAGGCAGTTATCAGTGGTAGCTTGATATCATTACATGCATATATGAAAAAGAAGAGAGGCTTATGACAGACACGTTATCACAAAACCTCCAACAACTAGAACAGAATCAGCAGAACAACCCCTCCAAGAGCAAGAGAAAAGAAATAATAAAAATCAGGGCTGACTTAAAATAGTGGGAAGACAAAAGAAGGGTGCAAATGATAAATGCAGCTAAAAACTGGTTCTATGAAAGGATCAACAAAATTAATATACCGTTGGTGAATCTGACCAAGGATAGGAAGGAGCAAACATCAATAGCCAGGATGAGAGATGAAACAGGGGTAATTACAGCAGACCCCAATGAGATTAAAAGGATAATTACAAAGTACAATGAAGGTATGTATGCTAATGAATTCAGAAATGTAAAGACATGGGTAAATACTTGAGAAAACAGTCCCTCCCTAGATAATTTCAGACAGAGGTCAAAAAACCTCAACAAACCCATAGTGGAAGAAGAAATAGAGAGGGTTATCAAGAAGCTACCAACAGAAATCCACCCCCACCCCGACCCACCCCTGGGCCAGATGGTTTCACAGCAGAATTCTACCAAGCATTCAATGAAGAGTTGGCCCCGATCCTCCACAAAGTGTTCAATAGCATAGAAAAGGATGGCAAACTCCCAAACTCATTCTACAAAGCCAGAATAACTTTGCTACCCAAACAGGGCAAAGACCCCACAGGTATAGAGAGTTACAGACCAATATCTCTAATGAACATAGATGCAAAAATCCTTAACAAAATATTGGCCAATAGAATACAAAAGTATATAAAACATATCATCCACCACGACCAGGTAGGATTCATCCCAGGGATGCAGGGATGGTTTAACAGCGGAAAATCCATCAATATTATATACCACATCGATGATAAAAAGGATAAAAACCATATGAAACTAGCCATAGATGCAGAAAAAGTATTTGACAATTTCCAACACCCATTCCTAATTAAGACAGTCACAAAGATAGGGTTGGAAGGTAAATTCCTCAAGCTGATACAAGCTATCTACGAAAAACCAACAACCAACATCATAGTTAATGGATAAAAGACAAAAACAATCCCCTTGAAAAAGGATACAAGACAAGGATGTGCCTTGTCCCCACTTCTATCCAATATCATACTGGATGTTCTAGCTAACAACATAAGACAGCGGAAGGACATCAAAGGGATATAAATGGAAGAAGAGGAGGGGAAAGTATCGCTATTTGTAGGCAATATTATCCTATTCATTTAAAACCCCAAAAGCTCCACAAAAGGAGTACTGCCAGTGATAGAGGAATATGGAAGAGTGTCAGGATACAAGACCAACAAGCAGAAGTCAGTAGGTTTGCTATGCACATCGGACAGGACCATGGAAGAGGAGATGAAGAAAGAAGTACCCTTCACGGTAGCTAAGAACAAACTGAAATACCTAGGAACACATTTAACAAAAAAACTAAAGACTTATACAAGAAACTATAAGACCCTACTACAGGAAGCCAAAATCAACCTCTACAAATGGAAGAATATCTCATGCTTGTGGATTGGAAGGCTCAACATAGTAAAGATGACAATTTTACCCAAAGCACTTTACAAGTTCAATGCTATTCTGATTCAAATACCAACAACCTCCTTCAAAGAATTGGAAAAACTGCTCATCAATTTCATATGGAGAGGGAATTAGCAGAGAACTCCTCAAGAAGGACAAAGTTGGAGGACTCACCTTACCTGATTTTAATGCCTATTACACAGCTACATGGTCAAAACCGTGTGGTACTGCCAAAATGACAGATACTCAGACTGGTGGAAAAGAATAAAAAAAAAAACACAGGAATAAAACCATCAGCACATAGACAACTGCTCTTTGTCAAGGGTCCCAAAACCATCAAGTGGGAAGCGGATGCCCTTTTTAACAAGTGGTGCTGGAAACAATGGATATCCACATGTAGAAAAATGAAACAAGAAGTTTACCTTAACCCATGCACAAGAATAAACCCAAGGTGGATCACAGACCTAGAAGTTAAACCCAAAACCATCAGACCATCAAGGAGGGAATCAGGACAAACCTGAGAGCACTGGCCCAGGGAATTCATAGGCTCGCTGCAATAGGGAAGGGTACACACACAGGTGAACTGAAAATCGATGAATGAGATTGAATAAGAATAAAACACCTGTGCACCTCGAAAGACTTCACCAAGAGGGTGACAAGACAACCCACAGACCGGGAGGGGATTTTTAGTAATGACACATTGGACAAAGGGCTCATTACTAAAATCTACAACATCCCCATGGCCTGCAAAAAGAGGGAAACAGTTAACCCCCTACGGAAGTGGGCAAAAGAACTGAAAAGAACTTTCACTAGGGAGGAGATTGTGATGGCCAATAAGCCTATGAGAAAGTGTTCCTGGTCATTAGCCACAAGAGAAATGCAATTTAAACTACCATAAGATACCATCTAACACCCCTGAGGCTAGCCCAAACCAAAAATTCAGAGAGCAAAAAGTGTTGGAGGGGTTGTGGTGAAATAGGAACCCTCCTCCACTGCTGGTGGTTGTGTAGATTTGTACAGCCACTGTGGAAAGCAATCTGGAGATACTTAAAGAAAATGGAAATTGATCTACCTTATGACCCAGTCATCCCTCTACTGGGCATATACCCGGTGGAAGCAACAAATAAAATACGACCAGTCATCTGTGCTCCAATGTTTATTGCGGCGCAATTCACAACCACAAAGACTTGCAAGCAGCCTAAGTTTCCATCGATAAACGATAGACGAGTGGATTGGTAAACTCTGGCACATACACACAATGGAGTACTCTGCAGCACTGAAAAGCATGGACGATCACATAAAACATGTCATTTCATGGGAAGAGTTGGAAGGAATCATGTTAAGCAAGGTAAGCCAATCTCAAAAGGACAGGTATAACAGGAGTCCCCTGAGGTAAGTACAATCAGCACGGCAGGAATAGAAGAATAGACACCTATCTTGCAATAAACAGGTGGAAGCATAGGTAGTTGGGGGAGGGCAGACCACACGCGGGGAGGTACATATGAGTGCAACATAGAGAAGGGGAAAAGGGGAAGGAGGAGGGAAAATGGGGGTAGGGATGTACACTGGTGCAGATAGCAACTGGAAACACAGGGAATCCAGAACAGATGACTCCTTCAGGACCAGTGGTGAGAGTGGCGATGCCTGTAGGGTGGAGGGAATGTGGGGTGAAAAGAGGGAAGGTTACAAGAATCTACTACATATGCCTCCTCCCTGGGGGATGGACAGAAGAAAAGTGGGCGGGGGGAGTGGGGGCTCGGACAGTGTAACATATGACAAAATAATAATAATTTATTAATTATGAATATTTCATGAGGGGGTGGGGAGGGAGGGAGGAAAAAGAGAAGCAATATTAAGGGCTCAAGTAGAAGGCAAATGTTTTGAAAATGATGATGGCAACAAATGTACAAATGTGCTTGACACAATGGATGGACGGATGGATGGATTGTGATAAGAATCTGTATGAGCTCCCAATAAAATGATTTAAAAAAATTTTTATAGACATCATGCCAGGTAAGATCATATGCCTGAGTGGGGTACTTAAATTCTTTAATATAAGTGTCTGGGTCAAATGAATAACATCTGAGACTTTTTTAAAAAACTGATAAATCAATTAAAGAAAACAGGGATTTGAATCTTTACTAGCCCAGCCCCTCAGCTTCACGCAGGAGGAGGACAGGATCTGAGGCTGGATCTTTGGGGCTGGAAGGAGCTGCCTTTGTGCTTGAGAACGGCTGTGGGACTGGGTGGGAGGAGGAAACGGAGCTGGCAGCAGGGGAGAAATGTCAGATTTCTTAGACTGGCCGCGGTGGGCGGAGAACTGGTTACAGAGCAGTGGGCAGTAATAGTATGCAGAAGGGAGGAGCTTGAGTAGAAGTTGTGCGAGTTAACAGCATAGGGAGTATCCGATTACACCTTGTAGCTCCGAGGTGGTGGGAGGAGGTTGAGACAAGACCAGAGTGGAAGGAAGTGGTAAGGATATCTTGGAAGATGGTCTTGCTGGGAGAAAGATTGGTGATGAAGGAAAGGTGGGAGGGGTTTTGAACAAAGATGAGGCTGTTTGTACGGAGGAGAGGATGAATACCGTGCAGAAGAAATTTGGGCAGAGCCTACGGGCACTGAAGCTGCTGAAGACTTGGCGTGGTCTGAAGGACTAAAGGAATTTTCTTTGTCTAGAAGGAATTTTTTCCAGGGTTTGTAAGCATTGAGGGGTAGATGGAAATGAAGGAGATAGAGACTTGTAGGTATGGCATCTCAAAGAACAAATTTTCTCCCCTGCAAAAATTATTAAGATCTTGAAGACTTTTTTATATCATTTTATTGGGAGCTCATACAGTTCTTATCACAATCCATACATACACCCATTGTGTTAAGTCCATTTGTACATATGTTGCCATCATCATTTGCAAAACATTTTCTTTCTACTTCAGCCCTTGGTATCGGCTCCTCATTGTTTCCCTCCCTCCTGTTCCCCACACTTCCTCCCTTATGAACCCTTGATAATTTATAAATTATTATTATTTTTTCATGTCTTACATTGACCGATGTCTCCCTTCACCCACTTTTCTGTTGTCTGTCCCCCTGGGAAGGGGGTTATATGTAGATTATTGTGATCGTTTCCCCTTTCTCCTACCACCTTCCCCATACCCTCCTGGTATCGCTATTCTCATTATTGGTCCCGAGGGGTTTATCTGTCCTGCATCCTGTGTTTCCAGCTCTTATCTGTACCTGTGTATATGCTCTGGTCTAGCCGGATTTGCAAGATAGAATTGGGGTCATGATAGTGGGCATGGGGGAGCATTAAAGAACTAGAGCAGCAGTTCTCAATCTGTGGGTCCCTTGGGAGTCGAACAACCCTTTCACAGGGGTCACCTGATTCATAACCATAGCAAAATTACAGTTTATGATGTAGCAACCAAAATAATTTTATGGTTAGGGGGTCACCACAACATGAGGAACTGTATTAAAGGGTCTCGACATTAGGAAGGTTGAGAAACACTGCACTAGAGGAAAGTTGGATGTTTCATCGGTGCTCTACTGCACCCTGACTGGCTCGTCCCTTCCTTGTGACCCTTCTGTAAATCTTGAAGAATTTTTAAATCAAGAGTGCCATCTTTGAGCATATCGATGTATTGTCCAATTTATATTTAGGCCAGATCTCGTTACTTAGGTAAACCAGTCTCTTTTCCTCTATGATAAATTGGATAACCAGCAGTTTTAGATTTGTAATTAAACATTGCAGGAGTCAATTATCTTTGGGAAATGTGGCAGTTACATTATCTCCTGTCAACTTGAGAAAAAGTGGAGTCTAACCTGTCAATCAGGCCACATCTTGATGACCTCATTTGGTGGCATGATGGAGATAAATAGCTCAGTGGAGGCCAGACACACACTCTGCTTCATATTCCTGTTGGCAAGCCACATGGATCTATGCTGATAGAGTCATAGCCCTGGAGTGGGAGGAGCCACCTAGAGACCCACGCCAGAGCTGAGATGCTTCCACTGCCACTGGATCCGCAAGACTTTCCACCCACTGGCCTGTGATCATCCTGCGTCCTGCATTATTGTATGCGTTGCATGAATCTGAAGAGGAATTTACAGACTGATATCAGACATATGGGCTAATATCAAACTTATGGACTTGTTCTGGACTGGGCTGTGATGTCTCCTTAATATACAATTAGTCTTTATAGAAAGCTCTTTCTTATACACATATAAGTGTCTATGAATTTGTTTCTCTAGTCAACCCAGACTAACAGGTGATTTAAACATATTACATCCCATTGCTGAAGGTCTGAGTAAGTATTTATGTTTCCAAGGAGGTAGACATATTTTAAAGAGCACTCCCTTTAAATCCATTAACTCCAGTCCCTTGAAGGGAGAAGTAGAGATAGCAAAAAACAGTAATGTGTCCCTTCCTGATTGCCCCCCCAAGCCAAAAGGGTGAGAGTCATCACACCTTAGTACTTAGGATTTCTGAGGAGAGAGCCAATTAAGGCCAAAAAGAAAAGATGACCCAGAGATAGGACTTAACTATTTACGCACCGAAGTGTATTTTCATCGAAGTGTTGATGCAAGGTCCTAATCTCATATGTAGAGATATCTTTAAGAAATCAGTGTAAGAAAAGAAAAAATGATAATAATTTATAAATTATGAAGGGTTCATGAGGGAGAGGGCGGGGGAAGGGGAGGGGGATAAGGAGCTGATACTAAGGGCTCAAGTAGAAAGAAAATGTTTTGAAAGTGATGATGGAAACAAATCTACAAATGTGCTTGACACAATGGATGGATGGATGAATTGTGATAAGAGTTGTACGAGCCCCCAATAAAATGCTTGGGGAGAAAAAAAAGAGGAGTTTTAAAATAGACCCAAAAAAAAAAGAAAAGAAATTCACTCCAAAGAGTCTGGGAACAGGCAGTCAGGGAAGTGGCTTAAGAGAGGTTAGTGCCGCACAGGTTTCAGCACCAATGTATGTCAGGTTTCAGAGACAAGGGACGAGATATGAAAGACAAGACATGAGTATTAGTTAATAAGTTTTATTTAGGGATCATGGGAATTACAGAAATCAAAAGGAATGAGATAAAAGGGATAAGGGTAGTTGAGGGGGGTTGAAAAGGAGACACCTGGCCTATAAGGTATAGAAGCTACAAGAACCTCAGTAGCACAGAAAAAGAGAGAAACAGGTTTAAATACAGACTCCCCAGGAAGCTACAATAGAGTTTGGTGAAGAAGGAGTGGATGGGGTCTTCCCTGGCTCCTGTCACTGCCTGCCATTTTTTATAGCAGAGAACAGAACAAGTTCATTGCTGGGAACCAGAGGGGCAGGAAAGAAGTAGCTAGCAGATAGCAGCCGAGAAAAAAAACAGAGAGAGAGAGAGGTATTTCAGAGGGCCCGCAGGGCGAGAGCAAAGAACAGCAAGAGAGCGAGCTTTATAGCAAGAGAGACAGCTAAGAGTAGCAAGAGAGAGAACCAAGGATGATCTCGGGTATTTAAGTCTTTGGGATGTCTATAACTCTTTTAGACAGGAGGGCTCATGTGCATCTTTCTTGTTGGATCCTTCTGCGGCCCTGGGTGGACACTCACATCTGCAGGCTGTCATGACGCAGCCACAGGGCTGCTGCGTGGTTGAAATAGGGAGCATGGATTTGTTCATAAACAATTAGCAGAGGATCAAAGCTGGCTGGGAACTGCAAACAGCTTCGCCATTGGATTTTAGTAACTGTGAAGCACCTGACCAGGTGGAGGGCTCTGGAAGACCGTATGCTGAGTGAAGTGAGTCAAGCACAAAAGGGCACATATGCTGAGTCCACTGCAGTCGGGACAAGCAGCAAACACAAGCTCAAGCTGTCATGCCATCCAGTCTTCCGATGGGAGACCACAGCCTGGTCAACAGCGAGACCAGTGCCATTCTGTTGTATTCTGTTTCTGCTCGTTATATTAGGGTGTATCTTAGGGGTGCGTCGCCTCTTGGGGCTCACCCTCTTGAAGCTGTGGTTTTGTTGTTGCTGTTGTTGCTTTTCCCAACAGTTTTTTTGGGCACGTAATTCACATATCATACAATTGAACTGTTCGGGAGAGTTGTTCCTTCACATATGGGGAGGTGTACAATCACCACCACATCTGTCTGAGAGCCTTTCCACCGCGGGCCCCAGCCCCCATGGAAATATCACCTTCCAAATGAGCAGCCTTACAATCGCTATCAGTTCTAGTTCTCCCCTCCCGTCCTCACTGTTCACTCCTAAAATCCCCCTTCCTTCCCCATTGCCCACCCCCACCCCTATATTCCCTACTACACCTTGTATTCCTTATTATCATCATACATCCATTCATCCTGTGCTTCGCAGCGGGGAAACCTAACAAACTAGTGCAAGAAAAATTGCACTAATAAGATCACATTAGCATAAAAGCAAAAATAGAATGATTTGTAAAAGGGAGAAGACCCCTATCAACATTCAAAGAGCCAGGAAAGAAATTTCTGTGATGAAATGTCTAAGAGATACTTGCACCCAGAAGTAAATCAGGTGTTGTCTATAAGGAGTACAACTGGCCTGGCTCCCATTTCTATCCCACATCACCAGGATTACATTGATCCCTGTCTGATAGTAAAGCTGTTCTGGAATTTTGCCTTTGGCTCTCCCAGCAACTCAGTCTGACTACATACTCTGCAGGCAGTTTCTGGCTCTCTACTGTCCTCCACAGTCTTCTCCAAATCGGGTATTCATAATTTTAGCTCTGCCACTTTTCTCTTCACCATATTCAAATTGCATAAATGTCATTTCTTTCAAAACATGCCATTTCTTCCATAATCAGTCTCCAGACATACTTTCCCTTCATGGACTTCTTGTTGTCATTTCCCTCTTTTCTCCACCACCCCTCCTTATCTCCCCTCCCCCCATGGTTTCTTTTTCTATAGGCTCAATGTCCTGGGTTTCATTCATCGAAAAACAGAGAAACAAGTAACACAACTTCAAGAAGGTGATCCCAATGGAAGCTGTCTTATTGTTGCCTTGTTTTTCAGTAAATGAAACCCGGGGATGTTGAACCTACAGGGAAAGAACTATAACAGGAGTTGGAGGTGAGGGGAATATAAAGGGGGAGGGGAGATAAGAGGGAATGAGGTCAAGAAGTCCAGGAAGGAAAAGTATGTGTGGTAGTTACACAATTTTATGTCAACTTGAATAAAAAGAATGAAGGAGTAGAGTCTAGCGGCCTGTCAGTCAGGTCACAGCATAGTGATCCCTCCTTGTGGGTGCGGCCTTCTAATGAGGATTCTGGGAACTTCTTCTCTTCCTCCCTGGAGGCAGGACACACTCTCTCTGTGCTTCACATTCCTGTTGACAAGCCACATAGAGTCACGCTGATGGTAACCAGAGCTCTGGAGATGCATCCACCGCCTTCCGTCCCCAGGAGTTTCCTCCCACTGGCCTGTGATCTTTCTGCATTCAGTATTGTTGTATGTGCTGCATGAGTCTGAAATGGAATTCATTGGGCTAATATCGAATGTATGGACTTGATCTGGACCGGGCCGGGATGTTTTATTGATGTATAAGTACTTCTTGATATAAAATTGTCTCTTACATATATATATATGATTGTTTCTGGATTTGTTTCTCTAGTCAACCTGGGCTAACTCTATGTTTTGAAAAGCATGTAAAATTATGGAAGAAATTGCACAATCATGTTTGACATGATTGTATTATGGAATATATGATGTCTGTATTGGCTCCCAAGTTACAGCAAAATTTTTTAAAAGGGTATAGATCTAGGAATGAGTTTGGGGTTTGCACTAAATTCTAGCTCCAACTTAAGAACAATTACTTCTCATATCAGGGTCCTGCTCCATACTTACCTTCATGAAATGATCACCGAAGATAAGGGTGTTACATCAAAGTGTAGTGAAGAAAGCAGATGGTACCCAGCTATCGATGGGAATAGTGCCTGGGGTCTTAAAGACTTATATTCAAACCAGCAGCCATCTAAGCGAGGAATCAACTAAGTCCACAGAGAAGAAGCAGAGCAGCATGTGGGAACCAGAGATGACAATCATAAATTCAAATATGGTGAGGAGAAAGGCATCAGAGCAAAAATTATAAACACCTAATTTGTGGAGGAGTAGGGGGGAAGGTGAGAGTTCAAACCGCATCTGCAGTGTATCTAGCCCAACTGAGCCACTGGCAGATCCTCTCTAGCCACAGGCAAGAGTCTCAAATAGCCTTACTATCAGGCGGAGACTATTGCAGTCTAGTTTATGCTCGATTGACCTTGATACCTGACCAGTGGACCACCCTATAGACACGACCTAAGTTTGTTCTAGGTGCAAATATGTCTTAGATGTCCAATGACAGAAATTTCTTCCCTGGCTTTGTGAATGTTGTTACGGGGTCTGTCCTTTCTATGCATTATTTGTGTATTTGTCTGTATACTATTATGTTTTTATCCTTACCACCTTTGGTTTGCTTTGGTTTGGTTGGGTCTCCTATCTGTGAAGCACAGGAGGAGTGAATGCATAATTAGAATAACTGATGCAAGGAGTTATAGGAATATAGGGGTGGTGGGGTGGATGGTGGGTAGGGGAAGGTATCTTAGGAACGAAGGGGGAAGACCAGAAAGGGGAGGGAGAACTAGAATGGATTGTAATTGCATAACTCATCTGGGAAGCGATTTATGGTAACTAGGGGAGTGGGGAATGTTCTAAAAAAAATTTGATGTCAAGGTGATTGTACAATTCTCCTTGATATGATTGAACTATTGAATTATATGATATATATATAAATTACTTGTCAATAAAACTGATTTTTTTTAAAATGAGTTTACTTGGTTCCCAAGCATCACCTCTGTTTTCTCCTAAGAGTTTTATGGTGTCATTTCTCACTCAGAGATCTGAAATCAGAGGAGCTCAGATTGAGCCTCACCCCATTTTGCACTCTGTAACATACATTTACACAATTTTGTGTATTTGTTACTATAAAAATGAAGAACATAAAAATTTTAATTATCAAGTAAATAAACCCAAAATCTTTTTTTCTTTCTTTTCTTTTTTAACATTTTATTACGGGCTCACACAACTGTTATCCCAATCCATACACACATCAATTGTGTAAAGCGCATTTGTACATCGTTTCTCAAAACA
>NW_022111369.1:50822100-50849311 GCF_000313985.2 Echinops telfairi
GTGGCAGTAATGACAGAGCATGCGCTGTTACGCAAAAACCGCGATAGAGTGAAGCCGCGGAAGTCGAAGCACGAAGTGGCGAGGGTTCACTGTACATACAGCTTCCATGGAAAATGATATGGCAAAACTTAAAGCAACTAAGAAATGAAATCCCATATGATCCAGCAATACGACTGGGGCTACTCCCTCAAGAGGGGGAAATGAGAGATGACCATCCATTTGAGGCTGTACAGTATGGAGAACCTACACCACTTAGGATCAAAAGGAAATCTTTGCCAGAAGACCAAGCTAGGAGCAGGAGAGCGGAACACCCACTCCTTGGAGGAGACGTTCATGGCTCTGTTTGTGAGTATGGTGGGTGGTAAGAGAGAAGAGTAACCTCATATGGGGAAGGGGTGCTAAACAATCACTGTAGGGAACCTGGGGGCAGGGGGACAATGGACCAGATTTTATGTTCCTGGGTAGACTTCACGAATGGTTTTCTACCCAACCCTCGATGAGCCATGCCATAGACTAAACAGCATGATGACATTGGATGCTGACTGTGATGGCAGCATGGTATAAAGCAGGGACTACACCAGAAGAACTTGACAAAAAGGTCCAGTTGAATGAACTAAGCCCTGGCCTGAAGTTACCTGCAACCTAGGACTGAGGATTGAGGTATTCGGAAGGGAGAGGAAGCAGAGAGAGGCCACTCCAGGACTGTGGAAGTGGCGGTCACTGGACCTTGCGGGGAACCCCTGGCTTTGGGAGTGTCCAATGGAAAGTGACCCCAAATCACCATATATTAATCCCTCGATGCCCTCCTAACATTGAAATGACAGGTTTTGATCTGTTGGGTAAGGAACTGCTCATGCAAGAACTGAGCCAGGAAGTTTTCCCCTGGCACCAGGCCTCCTAATAAGGGCAAACAGAGCTCAATGGAATGGAGATCACACTGCAGGGCAACAATTCATGGGCTGCGGCCCAAGGTGGATCTGTATTCACCGAGTCCTCATACCGACAGTGTCCAGAGTGCTGTGCCATTGGGGAAATTGATATCATCAGTGCAATTGCCTTAGACTCCAGATGATTGACAATGTTGTGCTGTTTTCTTTATATGGCTTTTTGTTTTCCTGCCTTTAGTTTAGTTTAGTTTGATTCCTCTTTGTTTATTTGATTGTTTGCTGGTTGGTTTCCTGATGGTGCTAATGTACTGGGTCATACGGGGATTTGATTTTGTCGTAAGACAACCAACAAAGTAAACCTCAGTCCCGCATATTCCATGGGCAAGCAGGTGGATTCTGGGTGCCTACTTAACTCTAGCCCCAATACAAGAACAGTAAGCTCTGATAACATGGCCTGGTTCGATACTTGCCTTCATCAAATGATCACTGAAGAAAGGGTGCTACAGCAAAGTGTGGTGAAGAGAGCAGATGGTGCCCAGCTACCAATCTGAAGTGTCTGTGGTCTTAAAGGTTTGTATTGAAACAACCAGTCATCTTAGCGAGGACTTGACTCAGTCCACTAAGTCCCCATGGAGAAGCACACCAGCCTGTGCGACCCAAGGATGGCAAGAACAAAAGGAAAATATGACAAAAGGAGAAGAACTTAAATTGTGAACACTGAATTTGTGGAAGGCAGTGGAGGAGAGTGGGAATCCAAAACCCATCGGCAGAGTAGCTAGTCAGATGAAGTTGCTGGTAGATACTCCCCAGCCACAGGCATAGGTCTGGATAGCCTTACTATCAAACATAGATCATTGTAATCAGGATTAGGCTGGATAACTTGATACTTGGACAATTGACCTCCCTCTAGACCCGACATGAATCCTTTCTAGGTGCAGGGATCCTTGCATGATCCTGGCCTTTTGAATATTAATGGAGGTCTTTTATTTCCTGCTCACTGTGGTATTTTTATCTTTACATTGCTATTGTTTTGTCTTTACTACTTCATTTCCTTTTTGTTCTTTATTTTTTCCATTGTATTTCACAGTTTATGAAGCACAGAAGGAGTGAATGCATAGAGATAATTGAGGCAAGGATTTTTAAGGGAAACAGAATGAGTCGGGGCAGATGGGTAAGGTGAGGGGATTTTGGGAATAAACCGTGGAGGCAGGAGGGGGAGGGAGCACTAGAACTAAAGGGGATTTAGTCATGGGGGAAAAAAAGAAAATGTTTTGAAATTGATAGTGGTAGTGATTGTACAATTCTTCTTGACATTATTGAATGATTGAATTGTATGATGTAGATTATGTGCCAATAAAACTGAAAAGAAAAAAACATAGTATTAAAAAAAAAAAGTATGGCCAGAATGCTCTTTAGAGGTAAGGATGGTGACACACATCTTATGTACTTTGGACTTTTGTCAGGGGAGACCAGTCACTAGAAAATGGCCCTACGTTTGTTAAGTAGATCCCAGTTATGCAAACATTAACTATTGACTATAAGGTTTTCTTAAAAATTAATCTGCTCTGCTGCTAAGTAAAAGGTTGAAAATTCAGAACTACGCAGGGGTGCCTCAACCCTTGGAGACCCTAGGGACCACAGTCCTCCCCAGACACATGTGAGGCCGCCAAGGGTCAGAACCAACACATTGGCAATGGGGGGATATTAGAAGGGAGGCATGAGTGGCAGTGCCCCAAATCTTAGAACAAAGATCAGAGTCCCCAGACAAGCCTGCTGGAAACTTACCAGGAATCACGTGTCAGAGAAAATAAGGTCAAAGTAGGAAAGAAGTCAAATAATGTTCAACTGAACAATCACAGGAAAAGAAAAGTGACATTTCAAGAAACCAAACAAAGCTGAATAGTAGGTATATTAGTGGGTCAGTGGGAAATTAAAAAAAAAACCAACTAAATCATCCTAATTAACAATGAAATTTAGAAAATTTTTGGAGAATAGGACAGAGGTACAAGAAATTGATCCAAATAGATTTTATAGTCAAGTCGGCTTTCAAGGCTATACCAGAGGCATTATATCTGTCCTTAAGACACCCGTTCAATGTTGTTAATTATAATGTATAAGAATGAATTATGAATGCATTCAAATAGTAATTTTAAATGTAGTGTGGGTGGACCTCAGCATCATCATTTCCACTCTTAGCAACATTATATTCATCTTTTCAATGGTAGTAATTGTTGTGGCAATCAGAGTCACGAGGATACAAGCAGTGGATCACAGGGTGCTTCTTCAGGCCCGGTTCTTTGCAGGCAGCTAGAGTCTTTTCCCATCACATGACTGCAAGAAGGGTGTGCAGCTGGCAGCTCCCCTCCTCGGACTTCACAGGGGAGAAGGCGAATGAAATGCAACATCAGCTCAAGGACAGTTCCTATGAGGCAGAGGTCAGACATACCGCCACCTTCCAGTTTTCTTCACTAATTCTGACACCAATCATCCCTTCCATAACACTCTATTTTTCTGATGGGTTTAATCATTTGTTGAAATGGCCATATGGAACTCACTGACCAGACTCACAATTGAGCTTCACTGATTTTGTTTCTCTAGAGAACCCAGCTTATGGCACGTGGGCAATATAAATTCTTCACTCTGCAAATTCCTAAGCAATGTAGAAGAGAATACACTATGAATTACTTCCTTAGAAAATGATTTCATATTCAACAGCTTACATAGATCCTTGAATGGACTTTGAAGTTTTCTTCAGTTCCACTGATAAGCAAAGTGAGTCCTGAACTGACACCATGTCCCATTAGAAAATCTGGCACATAGACATTCCTTGAAGGTCAAGGACCATTAGTTATCAGAGAAATATAAGTAAAATCACAGTGACACACAGCTTTATCCTGGCTTGAATGGCTATAGCCCATACAGATAATAAGTGTTGTGAGGGTTCTAAGTGAATAGTAAATGAATGTGGATAGAGATAGCAAGAATGACACAATGTGAAGAATTTCACCAAGATCACTGAATCACGCGTGTAGAAATAGTTGAGTGGGTTTATGTTTTGCTATGTGTATCTTTTCACAAAAATAAAACAAATTTTAATATGATTTTTTTATATGCTGAGAACACTGGAACCCTCATACATGCCATTTTGGAAAAGCAGTGGTATACGTTAAACATAGATTAAGCATATTCTCAAGAGAAATGGATATGTATGCTGATACAAATCTTGTAAAAGAATGTGCCTTAAAAGTATTATTGATTATACTCAAAAAAGTGGAAACAAGGTGGGGAAATGAACAGATACCAAGGGCACAATAGAAAGCAAATGTCTAGAAAAGAATGAGGGCAACATATGTACAAACATGCCTGATTCAAATGATGTGTGGCTTGTGACAAGAGTTGTATGAGACCCCAATAAAATGATTTTTTTTTAAAAAGTGGAAACAACCCTAAGCATCTATCAACTGATCAAAGTAGGAGGAAAACTGGGATATCCGTACGACATAGTAAGGTGTTTTCATGCAAATAACACACTTGTTCGTCAACTGCTTCCTAGTCTTGGGAGATATTTACATGTGAGATGCTAATTTTATCAGAAATGTGTACAACAAAACTCAGTAAAGCAGAAAAATACATACTGGGGAGAGGGAGTGCGCTTGGCAAGCAAACATAAAAAGCACTTGTATTTTGTGTAAAAATGCAGTACTTGGTAATAATAAGAAATGATATATTGTACATAATTTGACATAGCTAAATATTGAATCTTTAATGAAAAAATTCACAAAAGACCACATATTGTATGATTTTATTTATATGAAGTGTCCATAATAAGAAACTATGTATCAACAGAAATGGGACTCACAGATTTTAAGGACTGAAGGGTGATAGTTAAGGAGTATAAAATTTGGTTTTGAATGATTAAAATAATATATTTTCATCATAGATACTAGTGATTATATAACACTGTGTATATATTAACAACCACTGGATGGTACACTGTAAATTGATAAATTGTTGGTATGTGAGTAATATGTCCATAAAGATTTCACCTGAAACAGCCTTTAACATTTAATGTATGTCAAAAAATGCTGATGCAATTCTACACTTATTTTCTTTAATTCTTGTGTCACAGGATCTGCAATCACAAGTGGCCGTATCCTTACCTCTGTTCTAAAATCTATTCTATAACAGAGGCAACATGCAAATGCTAAGTTACAGACTTTTAGCTGTGTGGGAGCATTCATGATGAGTGGTACTAAGGGCACTCCTAAAACATAGGGTCAACGTACCCTTTGCTTTTATCACTTGGCACCCACTTTCTGCAACCGTGTAATGTGTTTACTTTGACCTGTGAGAGTTGAATTTTAACTTCTTAATTGATTTATCCTAGGATTTAAGCATGAGCCATGACAGAGGGGAGCAGCCATTTGAAAGGAGGATTTTATTTAACCAAGATGTGTATGAAATGGATCTCAGTTCTTCTGCTGATTCAACTGAGTTGTTGCTTCAACTGTGGAACTTGTGGGAAAGTGCTGGTGTGGCCAACAGAATACAGCCATTGGCTCAATATCAAGACAATACTGGATGAACTTATTCAGAGGGGCCATGAGGTGACTGTTCTAGTCTCGTCGTCTTCCATTCTTATTGATTCCAACAAACCATCTTCTATCAAATTTGAGGTTTATCCTACAGCTCTTACTAAAGATGAGATGGAGCTTTTATTCATGACATGGATTAAGAAATGGACATATGAGGCACCAAAAGATTCATTTTTTGCATATTTTTCAGTAATACAAGAATCTATTTGGGGATATTCTGATATTATTTTAAGGCTCTGTAAAGATGTAGTTTTGAACAAGAAACTTATGGTGAAACTACAAGAATCAAAGTTTGATGTCTTGTTTGCAGATGCCGTCAGTCCTTGTGGTGAACTGCTAGCTGAGCTGCTTAATATACCCTTTTTGTACACTGTCCGGTTCACTACTGGCTATTCATATGAGAAGTACAGTGGAGGACTCCTAACGCCTCCTTCTTACGTACCTGTTATTTTGTCAGAATTACAGGATCGCATGACGTTCATGGAGAGGGTAAAAAATATGATATATGTGCTTTACTTTGACTTTTGGTTCCAGCAAGTGAATGAGAAAAAGTGGGATCAATTTTACAGTGAAGTACTAGGTAAGTCATGTTTTTATAAGTACACTACCGCTCCAACTTTCCTTGTGCCTTTACAGGTGAATTTGTGTAAGTAAAAAGACAGAGGAATATAATTTTTGTTAGGAGAAAATGTGAAAAGATGTATAAATCTTATAAATATTATGGAAATATTTTCACTATAGAATTAGTTAAAAGAATCCTGGGAGCCATGGACCAGGAAACTCCAGGAAGTCAGAAACTGCAAAATAAACATACTTAGAATTTCTTTAATTAATTATATATCCATTTCATTAGTCTTTTCACCTTTACAAAACTCAATGAAGGGATGGATGAACAGAGATATGTAGATTAAAGTGTGAGACTTGCTTGTAGCATAAACATCTATGGACCATCAATACAATTATTTTTTGTGCTGCTCAGTTTCCCTATTTACTAACAAAAGATTTTCAGCATTACCTCCTCAAGATTCTGTGTAATGAGTGGTAATCTTTCAGACTCAAAAAAGTATAATTTATGTCTTCAATATTTTATTGATCTTCTAGCTAAATAGTCAGCATCAAAATAATGTAATTCTGAATAAATGTTTTTAGAGAAACTTAAGGTTTGTAACAATTCCACATTTCTTTATTACGTACTTGTCAGTCACCTTTCTTACAGGCCTATGATATGGTTGGCTGGTTAACACACAAATTACTAGTCTGGATCTTTCAAAACTATGTGAAGGAGCCGTCACTATGTCTACTGGTGTGTCAAAACTCAATGGGCATAATTTTCCATGCTTTTAACATTTTCAGCTCTTAATTACAAATAGTTTTCTTTAATGATAAAATACTGTTCAGCTCTTAAATTGTCTCAAATGCCCTAGGTTGGTACTAGGAATTGAAGGACATTGACAAAACCTGTAGTTTGGTTGGAAAACGAAGGGTCAAGGGCCTGCTTTGCTAAACTACAGAAATTGGAGAGTATTTCTGCAAAAAGCATCTTCATGGGTATAGCATGATTAATTGATTTCGGGGCTCAAATTTCAGGAAGACCAACTACGCTATCTGAAACCATGAGGAAAGCGGAAATGTGGCTGATTCGAACCTACTGGGATTTTGAATACCCTCGCCCTTTCTTGCCGCATTTTGACTTTGTGGGAGGGCTGCACTGCAAACCTGCCCAGCCCTTGCCCAAGGTATACCCATTGCTATTCATTTTGTTTTTTCTCGAAATGACTCTCCCTTCTTCGCTCAGAATGTGTCACTAAGTAATACAGGTGGGGATGCGACAAAGCGACTTGCATATGTAGCCTGACACAATAAAATGGAATATCTGAGAGACTTTGAGAATAGGGTCTGATAAATTAGAGCCTTCATCATTCAACACATAAGACAATGCTGTACTTTCAAAGTCTGTTTTCAGAGCTATTATCATCTTCCAGGACTACAGTGCAGAGCCAGGCATTTTTCATTCTAATGTGCACAGAATGACGACGAGCCAGAAACCAGCTCAATGGTACCCAAGAGAACAACAACCGTGCGTCCAGACATGGTTTTCCCTTCCCCACATCACTCAAGCTCTCACATACCTGACATTCTACGTGGAAAAAGTAGAATGAAAGCAAGTATTGAAAATACAATGTGAAAAGTGTTGTAAGAATGAAAGCAGGGTTCATAGAAAGTAACGTGCAGTAATTGAAATTTAAAGGGAATGGTGTATAGGCATAGACAGACCCTACAAGGGGAAAGAAAGAAGGCAGGCAGCTACAACAGCAATGGCAGCCCCCCATGATCTTCGCAGTTAGTTGAACAAGAAGACGAAGAGTAACGTGGTAGATGGTATAGGAGAGGGTAGCTGGAAAGAGTTCGTGAAGGAGAAGATATGATCAGTGACCTTTTTCTAAGTGATCCCTCAAAATACAGTTACTGAATTGGAGTGTGCAGGAGCAAGACTGGAATGGATGACCCTTTAGATGAGAATTTTGTTGCAGGCACCAGTTGTTAGGAAACTAGGCTAGAAAGCTAACAGAGTCAGGACTATTCTTACAGAACTACCCACCTGTGTGGTGGGTTCATGGAAAGCAGAAGGTAGTAACAGGAAACAAATATGGCAAAGTAAATAATCCTAAAAGAATATTAACTATTGCAAATAATTGCTATTTTGCTTATTACTACAATTCCTATTTGTCATTTAATCTGTGTCTGTCACTTCAGAAATAATTGTCATTTAACTGATTTTCCAGCAAATCAAGACTATATTCTCTAGCAAACAGAACCTGTGCGGCTAGTTAAAGTGGATACGAGCATGTGGGCAATCAGATGAGCGGGAGGACCTGCTTACGTTTTTCCAACTTTTCCGGTTTTTCTTTTAATTAACCTGTGAGTGGGACTCTTAGGACTATTTCACAGAAGTTCCAAAACTAAAGTTTTTGTTTCTTAATATTAGAAAGTCTCTTTTTTAAAAACAGAAAGAAATTCTCAACCCCTGGGCATAATTGTGCATGTTATGGAAATAGCTGAGAAAATATGAAGAAGCTTAAAATGTGACCTAAGGGATTAGGCTGCTGAAAGGAATATAGATTTGCCATCATCCCCCACAGTTCACTTTCCCTTAGTGCTCATAGGCAAACCGTGGCACCCTAAGGCCTCCCAATGGAACAAACTCTCCAGAAAACTTGCTGGAATAAACAGGTGCTTAGGTAAAACTATAACCAACCAGATGCTCTCTAATTGATTCTGTCTCCCGGAGATCCACATGTGTCAGAGCAGAACTGTCCTTTTCAGAATTTTCATTGCCTGTTTTTCCTGAACTTAATGGCCACGCTTTTCATTCTAGATGGACTTGAACTTCCAACTTGTTGGTTAGCGGCTAAGCACAGTCCTTATTCACGGTGTGCTTTTATTATTTATGAGTAAAGCTGGGTTAAGATCGTGCTTTGATGGCTCCTTCTGGAAACTTCTATTAGTAAAGAACATTGCTTGCTGAAGTAGGAGGGCTGAGAAGAAAGGAAGAGCAGTGAGGAGATCAATTAACGTCGTAGCGCAACAGTGGACTCAAACATGACAATCGGGTGGCTGGTGTAAGACCTGACCATGTTTCCTTCACAAGGTCACTCTGAGTTGGAACTCCCGTGACAGTACCTAACACCAACAACAAACTAATTAAAGGTTGGTGGGCCCCAGCTACCCAATGGGGACACGGAAGAAACCTCTGGAGAACTCCTTCCATAAAGATTACGGCCAAACAAAACCAAAGAAAATGCAGGGGCTTCAGCTCTACTTGGTGGGACAGGCTGCTATCTACTATTGAGTTGATGCCACCGCATAGGGACCCTATAGAACAGGGTGGAACTGCTTCTGTGGGTTCTTGAGACTGCCATTCTTTTTTTTTTAATTGGTTTGGGGGTTGGAGGGGAGGTGTCCTATTTTTATATAGCTTATAATTGATTGCATGATACATTGAAGTGGACCTAACTCAATGTCCTCGGTTAAAATCTCCAAAGAGAAAATCAGATGAAAACACAAATGAAATGAATGTTACAGTGGTTCATTAAACTACTGGTCCCCGGGAACCATGTTCTGCTGTGTGGATGAAGGCTCTCCTCTGTCTGCTTCCTTGCTTGCGCTTTCTCTGGTCCGGCTGCACCACCATGTTCATCACACTCATCTTCACAATCAAAGGTCGTTTTCTTAGCCTGAAACTGTCTTTACCTTTGCCAACCGCGCCTGCGCAACTTCATTTCCCATTTGTTCAGAGACTCTGATTGGTCGTCCAGCTTTCTCAGGGCTGCCCATCCCCCTCTGCTTCTAGCGCTTCACATGTCACGTCTGTGTCTTTTAATTGTAGGTCTCTGTTACGTGCACCTTTGGCTATATCCAATACTTCTTTCACTTTTTCTTGAAATACTCCACTATGTGCTCCTGCGATAAAGCATCCATTTGATTCCTCCAGGACTTGCAAACGGTTTATGTTCATCTGCTCTACAGCTCTGATGAGCCACGTCACCCAGGACATTTCAGCAAGTCTTCTTCCAGAGACTTCATTTCAGCATCTTCTACTAACTTGCTGTTCTTCTTGCTCTTGTAATTCTGCCTCTACTTTCTTTTGCTTTCTTTCTTCATTCTTTTCAACAGAGAAATCAACCTTGAAAAGTATGAACAGGTCTATGCCTTTATTCTTCTGGCCAAGGGTCTCTACGAACGTCTTAGCTGTCAAACACAGCAAATACTGATCCCTTAAACGCTTTGTGCTCATCTGCATATGTAGAATTTCACCTTTCTCCTCTAACCATTCTTCTGATGACATCAGGATTGCATCAGTTAGGAAACCCTTCATATTAATCAGACCCATGTTGTTGTTTTCCTACATCATTTTAATACTCACCAGTCACTTTAGGGAGAGATTTGCTTGGAGATCTTCAGAGTTTAGTTTTTCATCGCTTATTTCCATGACATCTACCTTTGATTTGCTCAGTGCTTCTACTATTACATTAAAGTCACTTGTTAGACGGCTTAGCCTGTTGAATGTATATCTTCATCTCCAATAGCACCCAGCCTTCACCTAGTTGGATCTATTCCTTTAAAACGCTGTCCCTGGGCAAATAAAAGCATGCATTTGATGATAGATTTTGCCTTCCAGCTCAGCCATTTTCTCACTATCACCATTTTCAGCGATTGTGGCTATCTGAACATGTTCCTTTATGGCTCTGGCCCCGCAGAAGCACTCCACAGAACAACTATCCCCTGACTTTCACACACAACCTGCTGGCCTGTCTCCCTTGAAGAAGATAGGGAGAGATAACCCTTTATGGGAGTCGAAAGTCTCTTCTTTCTCCCTCTGTGGCAGGTAGGGCTGTCCTACATTGGAACTGACTTTACAGTAAGAGGTTTGGTTTGGGTTATCAACATTTAATTTTCCCCTGCATGGAAGTTGTGTGTGGTCAAATCTTTAAGCACTTTTCATTATTTTATTACTGTTTCATGATGAAGCTATTTCTTTCTTCATAGGAAATGGAAGAGTTTGTCCAGAGCTCTGGAAAACATGGTATTGTGGTGTTCAGTCTTGGGTCAATGATCAAAAACATCACAGAAGAAACGGCCCATATCATTGCATCAGCCCTTGCTCAGATTCCACAAAAGGTAGATATGGAAATTTTATGAAAGCTCCATTCTATCTCGTTTCCGATAGAAAACAAATATACATCTATTAATATGTTGAAACAATATGACATTTTCAGGGTGCCGATGAAACAACTTGCCTCTGGTTCTTTAATGCTTTCTCCCCCTCACCACCACCACCACCACCACTATCATGACCTCAATTCTACCTTACAGATTGGATTAGACCAGAGCATGCACACTGCTACAGATAAGAGCCCGCAACACAGGGAATCCAGGATAGATAAACCCCTCAGGGTCAACAATGAGAACAGAGATACCAGGAGGATAAGGGGAAGGTGGGGGGAGACAGGGAAACTCAATCACAAGAATCTACATAGAACCCCCACCCAGGGAGATGAGCAACAGAAAAGTGGGTGAAGAGTGACAGAGAATGATGTAAGGTATGAAAATAATAGTCTGTGACTTATCAAGGGTACATGAGGGAGGGAAGAAGGGGGAGGGAGGGGGGGAAATGAGGAGCTGATACCAAGGGCTCAAGTAGAAAGAAAATGCTTTGAAAATGATGATAGCAACGTATGTACAAATGTTCTTGACACAGTGGATGAATGGATGGATTTGATAAAGAGGTAAGAGCCCCCAATAGAAGTTAAATACAATATTTAATAAGTAAAATAATAATATGACATTTTGATTTTTAATTTTTTAAAAATCCAGTCAATATTCTATAAAATGGATAAATATTTGAAACATAAAGAGTAGTATTGAATTAAACCTTTATTCTTTTAAACATTTTATTGGCACATAATCCACATATCATATCATCCATTCATCCAATCATATCAAGAAGAGTTATGCAATCATTACCACAATCAGCTTTAGAACATTTTCTTCTTTCTTCTACTTACTGTTATTCACTCTCCTACACACACACACACACACACACACACACACACACAAGCTTCTTCACCGTTCCCCTAAGAAATCATTAATCTGGTTGCTGTCTTTATAAATTTACCTATCCTGGGTTTTATATACAGAAAAACCTCACCACCACCACCACCCAAAAACTAACAATAATAACTAAATAAAATTGGGGGAAAAAAGTCAATTGAAAAGAATATAGAAAATATTAAAAACTAGAACAACTTTACAATGAGACCAAAGGGAAATCACATGATAAGGTGTTAAATTATAGCCTAGCTCCATCTGCCATAATCTGCTTTCCAAAGCACTCTGCATGACATCAAGAGGTTCACATCCCAGGTCTATGGTCAGAGAGGATCCACCAGGGCTTTATCCACGTTTTCCCCCTCAAGTTTTTAAAGATGGAAACAACTTCTAAGTGGGTCAAAAGACAGATAAAATTTGATATTACAATTATCCCCAGATGGGCTCTGCAACTTGACCCCTCTCCTTCACCTCAATAAGGTTGTTTATTTTTGAACTTCTCATGAATGTTTCTATCGACCCCTCATGATCACACAGGCTGGTGTGCTTCTTCCATGTGGGCTTTATTGATTCCCTGCTAGATGGCCGCTTGTTTGGCATCAAGCTTTTAATATCCCAGACACTATACCTTTTTATAGCCTGGCACCATCTGCTTTCTTCTCCACATTTGCTTATGCACCCAGTTTGTCTTCAGTGATCATGTTGGGCAGGTGGGCATCACTCATTGCAGAGACTGTCAGAGGGAAAACTGTGTTGAGAGAAAACTTGAGTAGAGGCGCAAAGTCTGTCCATTACCTCAATGTAGTGTCTTATAAATATATGTACATAGACCAATACTCCAGTATTTATGTATTAATATATTTACATATGTGCATGTCTATGTTTTTACCTGTATAAATAGTTTTGCTTCCGTGTTCTCTCCTCTATTTCCTTTTACCTTCCTCCTGCCATCCCAGCACAGAGGGACTACATGGAAAAGAAGATAAATCCAGGGGAATGTATTCCACCAATGAAACACACAACATCTCTCTAGGACCTTAATCCTTCTTCCCCCCATATTATGATCTCAGTCTTACCTGGAAAATCCAGCAAGTCCAGCATACATACATCAGTATACATGAAAGCTTTCAATTTATGGTATTCAGGATAGACGAACCCCTCAGAAACAGTAATGGTAGTAATAACTTCAAGAGGGTAGGGAAACAGAAGAGGGTAGGGAGGGATAACTGATAGCAATGATGGCAAAAATAACCCCTCTCTAGAGGGAGGAATATCAAGATTGTAAGTGAAGAGACAGAGGAGCAGAGTAAGATATGTATAAATAAAAATACATAATATATTAAGGTTTTGCAAGGGTGGCAGGACGGATGGGGGAGGGAAAAATAACTGATAACCAGGGACTCATGAAGAAAGACAATGTTTTGAAATGGCTGATAGCAATATTTGTACACATCCATTTGATATAATGGAGGTATGTACTGTTATATGTAAGAGCCCCCAGTACAATGATTTATTGATTTTAAAAGAATTACAAAAAAAAAATAAGATGTCACTTTTTAACCTAATTATATCTATCAAAATCATCTTTAAAATGCTCTCTGTAATGTTTACAGTTAATAATTACTTTACTACCATTAACACTGTGATGACAAATGCATATATAAATAGGCACAGTGTGAAGTTTGAGCATCATAGGGAAGTGGTAGCCAGGTATAGAGCCATCAACAAATTTTGTCCTTTCATTTGACAATTACATTCCATACATGATCACACATTAAAGGTGGATAGTCCTACTTATTTCATTAATGTTGTAGTTGTAATTCCTTAACATTTTGTTCTCATTTCCTCTAAGATTCTAACTCACATTCAACTCATGGATTAAAGGATTCTCTTCATATTAACAGGTGCTGTGGCGATATGATGGCAAGAAACCAAGTGCCTTAGGATCCAACACTCGGCTCTATAAGTGGCTCCCTCAAAATGACCTTCTTGGTAAGTAAAGGGAACAAGTGCTGGAAAGAGGAGCCAAACTGAAAACCAATTATTGAACATTCATTATCGAAAAGCTCAAAAGCAAAAGTTGTTTGTATGTATTTTCTCATTTCAAGGGGTGGGGGAAGATAAAATATAATAATATTTAATGATACATGAGGGAGCAGTATCAAAAGGTTTACAGAAAAATGAAACTAAGAGATAATGAAAAGTTTCCACTATTTTTTTAAACAGTCTCCTCATAGAGGCCTTATGGCCAGAAACAAGGTATTTAACCTCCTGGAGTTTTTTAATAGCCTCGTGGGTCATACTCTTTCCTCAGACTCTCAGTTCACTCCTATACTTGCCACTGACGGAGAAATATTTCCCATTTAGCCCAACAATAAACAAAGTCTCTATCCTGAAGTGATGAAACGCTTCACAGTGAAGTATCCCCTTCCTTTCCTTGCACTCCTCCAACACATTCCATGCTGGCCTGGGCACCCTGCATATCAGGCTCCGTCTTTCTTCCCTTTATGCCTTCAGAGAACATAGCTCCCCCCACCTCCTCGCGTAGGTACTTTCATCCAGAATATTTGTTTTCAATTTATCCAACACAGCTTCTCAGCCACCTTTCAAGCCACATCATTGCTCCCATAAAACACCCTCCGCTGCTACTCAGAGACTTCCCTGCTTCCTGTCAGAGATGGTAAAGCAATTTAAATGCGGTTAAATGAGGATGACACTTTGTTTTCTAGAAACTGTCTGATTAAGTTCCTTATATTTGCCATTTCTCGTTTTATTTCTAAGGTATACAATGAATAATCTTGTCAAAATCTACCCATCCCTAGGTCATCCAAAAACCAAAGCTTTTATAACACATGGAGGAACCAATGGGCTCTATGAGGCTATCTACCACGGGACCCCTATGGTGGGCATGCCCCTGTTTGCAGATCAAGCTGATAACATTGCTCACATGAAGGCCAAGGGGGCAGCAGTGAGTCTGGACATAGACACAGTAACAAGTACAGATTTGCTCAATGCTTTAAAGACAGTCATCAGTGACCCATCGTAAGTGGTTCTCAATTGAGGTTCTGGTGTGGTTTGGGTTTTTCTGTGATGGTGTGGGCATGATTTGTCAAAGGTTTGGGGAAAATGGGGAAGGTTGAAATAGCCATAAGGAGAATGAGACGAAACACTGAAGTTGGAATTGGAAGAATTCTGAGAGAAGCACAGGTTGAAATATAGTCCATGAATGCTCAAAGAATAATACTTTGTGTGATTTTCTTTTAAGATGATAATCATTAAATGTTTTAAACCTTTCTAACATAGCTTGCTCTTAGAAAACTAACATGATACAATCAACCTCAAATAGCTATTACATTTAATACTTCTTAAATTTCTAACCTAATACTTTGATCCCCTCACTAATAAATGGTAAAGTACTAGGACAGAAAATGTATATAATTAAGATCACTGAAAAATAAGGACACCAAAGCCAACCCATTGTCAGCATACATGTACCCAATGTCTTAGTTCTTTTCATAGGGAGCCCTGGTAGCAGCAAGGGTTACCAGTTGGGCTGCAAGCCACAAGGTTGGCAGTTTGAAACCTCCAGCAGTTCCTCAAGAGAAAGCCAAGGTTTCTACTTCTGTAGAAGTTACAATTACAATTTCAGTTCGGAAACTCAAAGGGGCAGTTCTACCCCGTGCTATAGGATGGCTAGGAGTCAGCATCAACTCGATGGCAGTGAGCATGGGTTGGTTTCAGTTCGTTTGGTTGTGATTGTTTTGTCTTATTTCAAAGATCTTGAAATTAAGCAGTGATTTATTTGGAGAGGATATGCTGGAATGTTCCTGTTTCAAAGTTAAAATAGAGTTTTTGAAAGCACTTCACTGTGCTTTGGGTGAGAGTTTAAGTAGCAAACAAATTTTCCAATCAATAGCTTATACACAGATCAGTCCATGACATTGGTTTTGACCCCTGCAAGACGTTAGTATGCTCCGCTTTTCCTCCTCGGGTGCCTGGTTACCATTTCTGGTTTCCCTGTCTCTTCTGGACTTATTATCTTGGTTTAGGCAAATTAATAGGTAGGCCCATTAAAAAAAAAGGGGGGGGTGCTGTGTTCTTCATACAGCTAGTTTCTCAAATTACTAGCTCAGCATACAGACTGAATAAATATTGTCAACAGATACAACTCTGATGCACACCATTTCTGTCTTTAAACTGTGCCGGGTCCCCTTGTTTTGTTTGAATGAGTGCCTCTTGAACTATGCACAGGTTCCAAATGATCACAATGATGTGTGGAATTCCCATTTCTCATAGTGGTATCCGTAATTTATTATGATCCACTTGTCTTGCATTTTATTCTTTTAGCCTTATTCAGTTTTTAGGTTTTCTGGTATAAGATATGGATACTGTTTCCTTTCTGTAAATGGATATTCAATTTGCCAGCACCACTTATTAAAGTGGCTAGCTCTTCCCCATTTAGTGACCTTCAAACCTTTGTCAAAACCCAAAGTCAAAATCTCTAAAACCAAAACTATTGGTTTTATGTCATGACTTTAATTATGTCATTACTATCATCATAATTATGTTATAATCTCAAATTTTGGGTCATAATGAAATTAAGAATACAGTTAATTCAGGGAAAATATTGATAGTAATAGAGTAGTGGAGGCACAATTATTTTAATTTTAGTAAACCAACCGCATTCTAAATGACTACCACAAAAGCATCTTTTATTTTGAAAAGGAATATACCTTTCACTTACTGAGTTCCTATAAACCAATATCTCTACTATAAATGCCTTTATGCATCTTTTAATTTTTAATAAATACAATGGTAGAGTTGAAAAATGAAGATTTCTTTATTAGCTGAAATATATAAATACTTGCCATGTGCTAAGCAATGAGCTAGGTTCTTTGCTTTTATTAAGTGACTTCTTCATTATGGTCTTTCCATATTATATTGCAAAACTACTTAAAAATTGGTGAGACACTTTCAAAAACACAGCCCTCTGAGTGTACTTTATCAATTACATGGGGAAGTTCCCCACTTTGCTCTTGCTAGCGTCATAGACACTTGCCTTTATTCACTCTTCTTAAACAAAAATCATTCATTGTTCAACCAAGCACAAAACAAAAACCCCCAGTGCCTTGAAATGTTGACCATTAGCCAGATCTAGAACAATACTAAAGCAACAATAACAACAGCAAACAGACAAACAAACAAAAACCAACAACACGGTATCTTTCACATGACAGAGACACTTTAATATTTAAAGCTCAACCCATTATTTATCACAAAAAAATCATATAAGAGCACTGTCCCCATTTATTCCACTTTAGCAAAGAGGAAAGAAAAGGAAGCACACTGAGAATTTATAATTTGCCCAAAGGTGACGATGAAGTGTCAGAATTCGAATTCAAATGAAGCCAATGCACTGTGACATGTTTATCTATTAAATCACTACCATAAAATAAATACCAAGTTCTGGCCAATACCAACTCCTGATCAGCCCTGGCTGGACATGTCCACCGGCCCCATCATGGACCTGCCTTCTACTTCTGAACTGTGGAATTATTTTGGACCTTGTACACCAGACCCATTAACACGTTCTTACTAGATAATTATAAAACCAGATACTCAATTTTAAAATTTTTAATTTTTTATTGCCTTTATGATTTAACTCATTCCATTCTCAAACCTAAAAATACATGTCCACTTGTAATGTTAATTTTCTTAACATCTTGAATTCCTATGCATTCAACAAATTCTAGCTTGTAATCTAACATCTCTATAATTATCTTAGATGAAACTAGTATTTAACTTTACACCGAATGCGGAATATATCAATGAAAATTGATGTATTTATCTTTTCTGGTTTACACTTTGCTTTTCCTTCAGCTACAAAGAGAATGCTATGAGGTTATCAGCCATTCATCATGATCAGCCTGTTAAGCCTTTGGATAGAGCTGTCTTCTGGATTGAGTTTGTCATGCGCCACAGAGGAGCCAAGCACCTTCGTCCAGCATCCCTTGACCTCACTTGGTTCCAATACCACTCTTTGGATGTGATTGGCTTTCTACTGGCCTGTGTGGCAATCTTTACTTTCCTTGTTGTTAAATGTTGCTTGTTTGGTTGTCAAAGGTTTTTTAAGTCAGGAAAGAAGAAAAAGAGTGAGTAGACCTCTTTGAGAATTAAGACTAAGAGATATGCTAAACGAGGTCATTGCATTTAATTCAACCACTATGGCTCAAGAGATAGGAAGATTCTTCTCCATATTTTGCCACACCCACGCCATCTCTGATTTCCCTGGATATTTTACCTGGTAAATTGTGATAACATTGCTTCATCCACTCTTCTCTCAAGAAGAATAATCCTGTGTTGTGCTAGTTTTTAAATCTTCTCCAAAATCCTTTTGGAAATGGGCAGCTCCATGTGTCAGGTGAATTATATCAAATGTATCTAATGATATGGCTAACTTGGGAGCTCTTGGTGTAAATATGAGCGGTGTCCATACGTCTTTTCCTTGTACTACTGGAACTTGGGAAAATGACTTGCGGGCCATTCATGACTTCCTCCAGCCTCAAGAGGGCCTGGGATGATTCCCATGAGGCTGAGGGCAGCTCGGCTTCCACCCTCCAACCATATTTACCCTGTGTGGACACCAACCATCTCTTGTGGCACACGACCCCTCTGCTGGGTTAGGAAACCTGTGCCATGGAGGCAAAGAACTCGCAGAAAGATCAGAAAACAGTAGAGACAGTTCTTTTGTCCCCAGGGCCGCTTTTCAACCATACTGGCAGGCACGTGCTCAGTCTCACAACGATGTGGCCTCTTGGTCTCAGTCCTGTTTGAGTAAGTGCTATCAAATGCCGTTAGTGTGCCAACGACTAAAGAGACTCCACTTTCTCATTCTCTAGGCTGGGAATCCTGCCTGTCTATGGTCTCTGCTGCTGTAACCCCTTTTTCATGGTCTCTGCTGCTGCCTCTGTTGCTCCCCACCCTGCAGAGGTCCTCGATGTACTCCTCTCCAGGCCTTCCTTCCACTTGTCATGAGACTCTCTGTCCCTGCTTCTGAGATGGTTCAATTTATGCACAGTGGAATGACAGAAATTAACTCATCCCCTCATTAGAGCCTTCTATACCTTATCTGCATTTTCCCACACAGTCATTTGGTGGAAATTATAAAAACTATGCATAGAAGTGCCATAACAAGTACTTTCAACACAGGGTTCCGAAAGAAATGAAAACTCATGATGGTAATCATGATTCACAGTCTCCATCTCAAAAGGTCTCAAGGTTAGGTGGGTGGAGGGCAAAATTATTAGTAGTCAGGCTAGAGGTACCCAGATATTAACCAATCTCAGTACATGGGGCGGGGGTTGGGGGTGAGGATTGTGAAGGTAGGGCTCAATCATATTAAGATTGGCCAATGACTAATCTTCTGTATTTTTCCCTCCTCTTTCCTTTATAAACAATTAAAATGGTCTCCCTACATGCATATAAAGTAACTACTCTGAAAAAACCTTTTGTTAAATTTTTGAAAAAAGAAACGTACTATTCTAATTTTGTAAATCTTGAAATAAATCTCTTTTGATGATAAGTTATGTATAATATCCTAACTGGAAAGCAAAATGAACAATGGCACCTCAACCTATTGATCTGAAAAATTCAAAAAGCCTGGTGTTTTCACTGTGCATTTTCAGAAAATACTTTCTATAAAAATAACATGAATTTGTTTGGAATATATGTATCCCTTATGCAAAAGAAAGCATTTCTCCAGGAATTCTTTTTCTTTCAGAAATTGAGTGGGCAAGTACTCCCTCAATGCAAGAATACTTTATTCTATTAAATTGGCATTCTATGATGCTCACCTTCCCGACACAACCGCTAAAGACAAAGCGGGTGAATAAGCAAATGTGGTGAAGAAAGCTGATGGTGCCCGGCTATCAAAAGATATAGCGTCTGGGGTCTTAAAGGCTTGAAGGTAAACAAGCGGCCATCAGCTCAGAAGCAACAAAGCCCACATGGAACAACATATCAGCCTGTGTGATCACGAGGTGGAGAACAGATCACTGAAGACAAATGGGTGCATATGCAAATGTGGCGAAGAAAGCTGATGGTGGCCGGCTATCAAAAAGTATAGCGTCTGGGGTCTTAAAGGCTTGAAGGTAATCAAGCGGCCATCAAGCTCAGAAGCAACAAAGCCCACATGGAAGAAGCACACCAGCCTATGCAACCACAAGGTGTCGAAGGGATCAGGTATAAGGCATCATCAGAACAAAAAATCTTACCATAGTGAATGATGGGGGAGTGCGGAGTGGAAACCCAAAGCCCATTAGTAGGCCACTGGAGATCCCCTTGCAGAGGGGTCTCGGGGAGGAAACGAGCCAGTCAGTGTGCAATGTAGCAACGATGAAAAATACAACTTTCCTCTATTTCCTAAATGTTTCCTCCCCGCTCCCACTATCATGACACAAATTCCAACTTGCAAGTCTGGCTAGACCAGAGGATGTACACTGGTACAGATAGGAACTGGAAATACAGGGAATCCAGGGCGGATGAGCCCTACAGGACCAGTGGTGAGTGGTGATACTGGGAGGGTAGAGGGAGAGTGGGTAGGAAAGAGGGAACCGATTACAAGGAACTGTATGTGACCTCCTCCCTGGGGGATGGACAACCGAAAAGTGGGTGAAGGGAGGCATCGGACAGGGCAAAGTATGACAAAATAATAATTTATAAATTGTCAAGGGCTCATGAGGGAGGGGGGAACGGGGAGGGAGGGGAAAAATGAGGACCTAATGCTGTGGGCTTAAGTGGAGAGGAAATGTGAGAGTGATGAGGGCAATGAATGTACAAATGCGTTTTACACAATTGATGTATGTATGGATGGTGATAAGAGTTGTATGAGCCCCTAATAAAATGATATAATAACAATTTATAAATTATTAAGGGTTCATGAGGGAGGGGGGAGAGGGGAGGGAGGGGGAGGGGGAAGAGGAAAATTAGCTGATTCCAGGAACCCAAGCGGAAAGCGAACTTTGAGAATGATGAGGGCAACAAATATATGTGTGCTTTACACATTGATGTATGTATGGATTGTGACAAGAGTTGTATGAGCCCCAATAAAATGATTTTTTTTTAAAAAGCAACGAGACAAAAGGCAGCAAGGTTCACAGAAAAACAAGTTTTTGCCAAGAGATTATCAGACTCTCTGTGGATATCTTCCTTACTCCAGAGGCTGTCAGACCAGTACCCATGGCTTGGGGATCCATTGCTTATCCAAATGTCCCTGCTTCCCTGTTCCTGGATTATGGCATGAGTGGATGGTTAACACATTTTACGACAGGCCCGGGTCATGAATTTTTTACTACAGAGGATTTTTACCAGAAATAAGGATATTAATCTTCGGTCCTTTTTAGCATATTAAATCTCAACATAACGGAATGTAGCTGGAAGGGTCATATTAGTAAAACAGTGTTTATTGAGTATGCAAAGGCATTCAACTATGTGGATCAAAACTACAAATAATTACAATTTTAAAAAACAAACTCACTGCCATTGAGTTGATGCCGACTCATAGCGATTCTATAGGTCAGGGTAGAATTGTCCTGTGAGTTTTCAAGATCTAACTCTTCACAGGAGTAGAATTTCTCCAGAATGTCTATGCTTCAGCTCAGAGACCAAAAACTTGTTTCTGGAGTGGCCTGGGAAAAAGTCTGGCAGACAAAGGATTGAGAAATATAAATTACGACAAAATCGAATAGCGACATTTTCCTGTCTGATTGCCAGGAATTTACATAGAAAACCAGATCAACAAGCACTGCTTCAGAATTTTCTCAGCACAAGTTTGAGTAGGGAGAAAAAGAACTATTAGCAGGAATAAAAGGGCAAAATGTTTGGTAGAGGTAGTGATCCAAAAGACAAAGGCCCTAAAGAAGATGGATTCACACTGTGGCTGCACCAATGGGATCGAGCAAGGGAACAATTGTGAGGACGGTGCAGGACCAGGCAGTGTTTTGTTCTGCTGTGCATAGGGACGCAATGGGTCAGAACTGACTCGATGGCACAAAGCTTTTACTTAACAAGAAAGTAAAATACATATATATATATATATATATATATATATATATATATGTTGCTGCAAAACCATGGAAACCTTTTTTAAACCAAATATCAAAATGTGAAAATAGTTGATGTTTCCTGTCTGTAATTGCTCCCCAAGGAATTCTACATTCCTTGATTTATACCTCTTCAAAACAACACTTTGGACAGGAGAGACTCAACTCATGTTCCTTCAGAATCTTTTTAGGACACAATAAGAAATCCACAGGGGAAAAGTAGGGCTGCAGGGTTGATGGCCTATGGTTTCCAAGCAATTTCCCACTTTACACAAACAGAAATCAAATCTCATCTTCACTTTCTCTTACACTCTCCATTACTTGAATCCCATCGGTATCTCTAAACCTCATCCATTTCCTTTACCAAGATTCACTCAAATATTAAAAAACAAAACAAAAAACTTTTATTGGGGCCTCTTAGATCTCTTACCACAATCCATACATGCCTCCAATGTGTTGAGCACATTTGCACATATGCTGCCATCATCATTTTCAAAGCATTATCTTCCCATTTGAGCCACTGATATCAGCTCCCCATTTATTCACCCTCCCTCCCCCCCCACCCTTCCTCACGAACCATTGATAAATTATAGATTATATTTTCCATATCTTAAATTGTCCTCCATCACCTCACCCACTTATCCATTATTCGTCCCCCTGGGAGGGGGTTCTAGATTGATTCCCTGTGTTTCCAGTTCCTTTCTGTACCAGTTTACATCCTCTGGTCTAGCAGGACTTGTAAGGTAGAACTGGGATCATGATCGTGGGGGGAGGAAGCATTTCGGAACTAGAGGAAAGTTGTATGTTTCATTTTTGCTATACTGTATACCCTGACTGGCTCGCTTCCTCCCTGCCACACTTCTGTAAGGGGATGTCCAGTTGCCTACAGATGGGCTCTGTGTCCCCACTCCGCATTCCCCCTCATTCACAATGATATGAATTTTTTTCTTTGATGCCTGATACCTGATTCCATCGACACTTCATGATCACACAGGCTGGTGTGCTTCTTCCATGTGTGCTTTGTTGCTTCTGAGCTAGATGGCCGCTTGTTTATCTTCAAGCCTTTAAGACCCCAGACACTATATCTTTTGTTAGCCGGGCACCATGAGTTTCTTCACCACATTTTCTTATGCACCTATTTTGTCTTCAGCGATAGTGAACATCACAAAATGCCAGATTATTAGAACAAAGTGTTCTTGTGTTAAAGGAGTACTTGAGTTGAGGCCCAGTGTTCATCTGTAACCTTAATTCTTAACATATAGATACGAGTACATAGTTCTAATCCCCTCTCATTATATATATATTTACATATGTACATGCCTCTATTTAGGCCTCTATAAATGTCCCTTACCCCCTAGTTCTTTCTTCTATTCCCTTTTTACTTCCCTCTTGTCCCACCATCATGTTTGCCCTTCATTCAGGTTTAGTAATTCCTCATTGCTACATTGCCCTTGATTGAGCCCCACTAGGTCCTACAACCTCCCTTTCATTGATTTTAGTTCACTTGTTGTTCCCTTGTCCCTGGGTTGGTCCCCCTCCCCCATTTCCTTTCTCTCACCTCCCTTTCTCCTGTATCCCTCTGAAACCATTGGTTCCGTTCTTTTCATCTCTGAATTATTTATCCTGCCTATATTATCTAGATAGACATGCAGATACATTAACAAGTGCAAAAAACAGGCAAAGCCAAATAAAACAACAAAAGAAGTCAAGTCCAACAAAACAATAACAGCAGCAGAAAGCAAGAACAAAATAACAATAACAAAAAGAAAGTCACTGACGAGAATGGAAAAGCCTATAAATAGTTCAAGGTTTGTTTGTTAGCCTTTACAAGTGTTTTCCAGTCGAGTCTGATGGGGTGCCATACTCTGTCTACCCAAGTCTATTTTTGGTGCTCCCTGGGGGTTTCATCACTCTGCTACCCCTGCTACTCTGCTGCATGCCCTCAGTGTCTTGCCCCAGAGTAATCGGGCCAAACCAGATTCACTCAAATCTTGAATGAGTTTTATCTCAGTGTAAAATTTAACCACATTGATGTCTGGGGTTGTCTTCTATTAGCTCCTAATGTCTCGTTGGAAGTATTAAGTACTTTTGTTGATTGTACTTAGTCAAAATTTATATCATTATTTTCCCCATTTATCAAGGAAGCTCTCAGGTTTGATTCTAGGGCTGGATGAACTATTGATATTTTGGTTATTTTTCCTTCTTTCCCAGTCGACATCCCATTTAGACTACATTGCTAGTTGAAACCAGGAAACACATTCCCAGAGAAAGAGCTGTTCCTCCTCTCATAGAGATGGAGTCTGCAGACAAAAACATGCATGTCAAAAGCACATAAGATGGTTTTGTGACAAGAACTACCAGAGACAGGCAGTGAAAATCATGGCCAAAAAAAAATCTTGTCAACCATTCCCTTTTCCTTCCTTACAAAATTTCCCTATGGGCCCCTAATGTGCTCAGAGAACTTTTACCCAACATCAACCCTCTTGTGGATCAGATGAGATCAGTTTCAAGACATCTGTGAACTTCTTGGTGCATTTAAGCATTTTTTATCAAGACTTCGTTCCTATTGAACTGTTTCATTCCGCTCTGAGGGCTCTTTCCTTGGTAGAGGGGCAGTGAAAACGACGGACCGAGCTTCCAACAAACACTGGTCCCAGACACAGAACAAACTGTGAGGATGGCCCAGAGTACGTCTGTTGGACATCAGGTCGTTATGAGTCACGACAGATTAGATGGCACGTAACATGGCTTCTTCCCAATGAATTTCCTTGTTTTCCTCAAAACATTGACTGCATTCGCATCAGTACTTAAATAGAAAAGTCTCAGAGAATTTCAAAACCTCCTGCCCCATTCCCTCAAGTAAGACAATTCTATGGAGTCTGTTCTTATCTCATTCAAAACTGTGCAGTTAATGACAGGGATTAGAGACACCTGCTTAAAGTAAAGGAAATGTCTATTTCTAAAGCTATCTGCTGGACAGCCCGAGCTCGTCCATGGATTTCTCTGTAACAGACAATGGATGTGTGGTTTTGAAAAGAGAAATAACAGAAAATTATTCAAAATCCCAAATAGAAAGTGTCCATTATCTAATTATTTAAAATACATGAAATAGTAAAATCCTAAGGGGGCAAATGGGTGGTCTGAGCTTAATGTTAATCCTATTATTCTTCCTTCTTGGATCTAACAAATCCTCACAAACTACAAAGAAAAAAGAACTCTTTAATCTGAATCATATGCTCCAATGAGAACCACTTGCAGACTCAGAAGTTCCCATCCGTTTCTGAAAATCCCTATAAACCTGGTAAGAAAGCTTTTTGCTTCCGTGAACCACATTTGTCAATTCCTGTGTTTTCAGCTAAATTCCAGGTGTGCTTGATGTAACCAACCTCACACCTAGTCACTACGAGCTAACAAGGCTAAGTGCAGTCTTCTGTCGCCAAGCTTCTAAAAAGTATATGGACATTTTAACAAGAACAACAAACATATCCCACCTCACGACTATCAAGTCATCTAACTCATAGGAACCCTATTGCCCTTGTGTCTTTGAGACTGTAAATCTTTACAGAAGAAAGGCTCTTCCTGCCATGGAGTGGTCATTAAGGCTTACGGAGAATCACTGCCCAATGCATAACCACACTACCATCAAGTCTCCAGCTGGATACTCTTAGTTCCTTAATGAGAATACAAAGCCTGACATTTGACATGACAGCACACTTTACTCTCTGCTTGATGGGAACCCCAGAACTATGAATGCTTTAAAAGCCACAGCAAATTTTAATACCATTTAAAACATTAAGTTGAATCCCTTACAGTCCTAAAACAGTTGAGAAATAGCAAATTAAGTAAACTATGTCACTAAAAAATATTTGCATTTTCATTTGTAACTCAGACACTAAAGCTCATGTGTTGTATATTTATGGACAAGGATGACTGTATCTTGTCTTCCCAATATGCTTCCTGATCAGTCTTGGACCCATGCACCCCACTACAGCCCCCCTACACGCACGCACCTACAAAGAAAACCCACTAGCATTGAGTAGATTGACTCATTGCAACCTTAAAGCACAGGGTAACACCGCCCCATGTGAGTTTCCTGTGACTCAATCTTTATGGGAATAGAAAACCTGTCTTTCTCCAATGGAATAGCTGATGATTTCAAACTGCTACCTAGCACTGTGCTGCCAGAGCTCCTTTCATTGGTCTTAATTTCCTATTAATATCGAGTCAATGAACACACAGGATACTGTGTTTAGTCCAGTGATTAAATGCATTCACTCGGAGGTATTAAGACATCATAGGTTAAAGCTTCGCTGTTAGCAGTTAAGTGTCTGCAATCCAGGACAAATGTTTCTGGCCTTGGGTTCCCCATTCCCATAGGGAAGTTGAGGATATAAGACAACAGTACAAAAAGCACAAGTCATTCTTATGTTGTATGTCCACTGTAAGATTCGTAACACTGTTATTACCTATTCCAGAAAAATAATATTAATATTACTACCAGCTTCATAATAGCTGTTTATATCTTAAGTAAATTTTTAATTGATTCCTATTCTTCACTTTAAGAAAATGAAAATCTAACTTGAACTCATGTACCAAAATTCCCAGTGAAATACCTTACTATTATTGTTGCTTGGTTTTGCTCTGTCTTGTTTTTGTGTATGGTATTATCGCCACAGGTCTGTCTAAATAAGATAGGCTGGATGAACAATCTGGAGGAGAAAACAATGAGACCTACAGTCCTGGTGGGAGATGAGAAAGAGGGAAGTTGGGGGAAAGGTGGTGGTAACAAACCCAGGGACAAGAGAACAACAAGTGATCCAAATCGGTGGTAAGGAGGGTGTAGGAGGCCTGGAAGGGCATGATCAAGGGTAATGTAACCAAGAGGAATTACTGAAACCCAAATGAAGACTAAGCATGATAGTGGGAAAAGAGGAAAGTCAAAGGAAATAGAGGAAAGAGCTAAGAGGCAAAGGGCATTTTTAGAGGTCTAAATAAAGGCATGCACATATGCAAATGTTTA
>NW_022111369.1:50850383-50856442 GCF_000313985.2 Echinops telfairi
CTCCCTCATGAAGACTTGATAATTTATAAATTATCAAGGGTTCATGAGGGAGGGGGGAGGGGGGAAGAGGAGGAAAAATGAGGAGCTGATGCCAGGGGCTTAGGTAGAGAGCAAATGTTTTGAGAATGATGAGGACAATGAATGTACAAATGTGCTTTACACCGACTCACTCACACTTACTCTCATTCACTCACTCTCATTCACTGACTCACTCACTCACTCACTCTCACTCACTGACTCCCTGACTCATTCACTCTCTCACTCGCTCACTCTCATTCACTGATTCACTCAATCTCATTCACTCACTCACTCACTCATTCACTCACTCACTCACTCACCACTCTCACTCACTCTCACTCACTCGATCTCATTCACTCACTCTCACTCTCATTCACTGACTCACTCTCTCACTCACTCTCACTCATTCACTCTCCCACTCTCACTCACTGACTCACTCTCTCGTACTCACTCACTCTCTAATTCACTCACTCTCATTCACTCACTCACTCACTCTCTCATTCACTCACTCTCATTCACTCTCGCACTTACTCTCTCATTCACTGTCTCACTCACTCTCATTCACTAAAACAACAACAACAACAACAAAAGTGCTTTACACCACTGATCTATGTATGGATTGTGATAAGAATTGTATGAGCCCCTAATAAAATGATTTAAAAAGAAAAAAGAAATATCTTACTCTATCAACTATTTTATATTGATTGAAGGCCATATTGAAACTACAACCCAGCTATTTAAATATCCAATTTTCCTGCTTCCTTTCTATCAGACTATGTAGAATCTCAAAATAAAAAGCAAATAGTTTAACATAAAACTACTCAGAGATATAGGGAAAAAACTATTCTAAAGAGTAGAAATAATATGAAACCAGGCAGATTAAGTTTATCCTTTAGTGTGACGATCTTGTGTTTTTCATCCCATCCCCACAAATCACATGGCACTGTATGAAAACAGATACTCCCAAAGGTTTGCATGTTCAAATTAATAATTCTCCAAACCTCAAATGTTAAGAATGAAGATTAAATAAAAATTCTCTCCTCAGTGGTTTTCTGGGGTGACTACACTATGTAACTATTCTAATTGTTGAGAGGGACTGACAGTTTTTAACTTTTAAAATATGGAAATTAAGTCTAAATAGTTTAGTTTTGTAAAGTCTTTTATGAAACAAAACTTATGCAAAATAGCAACATAATACAATTACTTGACATCAGTTCTTACATTGAAAATAGAAATATGCTTTTAACATCATTGACACAGGTTGCTTTAGAAGAAAAGGCAAAATGGGATTTTGAAAACTCTAAACATCTAACATTCAATAATGTCTATTAACACTTAAACTTGCAAACAGACAAAAACAAAAACAAGAAGGGCCAATTTTTACGAATTTATTTTATACAAAACAGTAGCAATGTAGAACATGAGAATCTTCCGCTGCCATACACAAGACAATGTATACAGTTTGAAGGGAAAGGCTAAACAATAGCATCCATTATGCTACCAAACATAAGATTTTTTAAATGTTCAAAATGGTTAAAAATTAGATAGCAATGTCTTCTTAATATTGCTTTCATCATTGAAGACTAAACAAAAATAAAAAGTGATGTTATACGTTATCTAAAAGGGTGGGGGCGCGGAGAAGAAACTGAGAGGCTGCTACAACCCTGCCATACAGTCATACCACCCTGCCAAACCTATTTGCATACTTGGTAGCAGCATTATTTTACTGAACCGTGTGCAAATGCATGTAGAAACAAAGCAAAATGTCATGGCAGTTATCATTTAAGATCCAAAAGAAAGAAAATAAACAATAACCCTACGATGAACGCACTATAAGTAGATTAACACTAAGGGAGAAAGAATCAGTATCTACATTCTTGGACTGTTTCATTTAAGTATCGACAGGCAATTATCAACCGTGCATTGTTGGTGGGCTTAAATGTTTCCAGTTCTTATTATACTGCATGCTTGGAACTAAGGGGATCAAAATAAATCTTTCTACACAATGAACTTTAAGTAGACAGCTGAAAATAAATTTTCTACTTGTTAACCCCCAAAATACAAAAAAAATTTTTTGTTGTTTTATCTTTAAACCATCATTGCTTCCCAGAGCGCATTATCTTCGATATCGACCTCTCTCCCCTCGGTCTCTGTCCCGATCACATAATCGTTCTCTTTCTCTTTCTCTGTCTCTTCTGTTATCTCTGGGGCGGTCTCGCTCTCGTTCCCAATCTCGTTCACGGGGTCTACTTCTCAGACCACTGACAACAGATTGTGTGCGACGAAGAAAATCATCCACTCTCGTATCATAGTCATGCTAGAAAGGGGAAGAAATAGGTTAGAGATCTCAAAACTGTCCACTGGAATTTGAGTTGTTATTTGATAGAAATCTAGAGAAATGGGTTTATTAATTCATAGAATAATAATCCTAAAACTGATTAGAAAAAGTATTTTGATGTTTCATTCATCAGACAACAGGAGTGCTCAAAATAGCACTAAAAATAATTAACTTCAATCACGAGGCTTCCTACGTAACTCTAATGACTTTCCCGATCCAATCCCTTTAATAAAACGAAGCCATCCTGCTGTTCTACAGTAACAGGAGGACCCACCCAACTTTGCCTTCCAAGGATTCTAAAAACCAATCAGAACCAACTCTGCCCTCTTATGGTTAAATACGGAATTCTTTTGTTCGCCATATTTCAAAAAGCAATAAATGATTGACAAGGTTTTATGAAAATGTAAAAAAATGTGTACTTCAGTATGACTCCTCTATTTTGGACAAAGCTTTCTATCCTGAGTTCTTCCACCACTTGTCTGCCAGTCTGTCCTACTGTGAGTGGCTTGCATGTTGCTGTGATCCTGGAAGGTGTGACACTAGTATTTAAAATACGAGCAAGGTCACTTAAATGAAAAGGTTCTAGCACAGCTTCAAGACTAAGCACAGATTATCAAGAAAGAATAGGCTTTTCTACTTCTAAGGAATTAGCCACTGAAAACCTTTAGATAGAATCGAAGCCATGTCTGATACAGAAAATCTCATGATGGAAGCAGAAAATTGTCCGAGACAGTGCCAGAATCCAAGGCGCTCAAGTGGGACTCAAAACCTGCCATCGAATCAATACCAGTTCTTTTTGCTTTCTTATGTTTTGGTTTTGGTGGAATGTTTTGTTTTATTTTATTTTGTTTGCTTTTTCTAATCAGGAAAATCTTTTACTTGATTTTTTAGAATTATATTGTGATATCCCATGTTTGAGTGAAAAATTCATCAGTCTCTTTATAACAAGTTTTCTCTTTTAAAAAAATAATTTTATTATTATTAGGGGCTCATACAACTCTTTTGTTCATACAACTCTTATCACAATCCATACATACATCAATTGTGTAAAGCACATTTGTACATTCATTACCATCATTCTCACGTTTGCTCTCCACTAAAGCCCCTGGCATCAGCTCATTTTTTCCCCTCCCTACACGCTAACCCCTCCCTCATGAAGACTTGATAATTTATAAATTATTTTGTCATATCTTGCACTGTCCGACATCTCCCTTCACCCACTTTTGTTGTCCGTCCCCCAGGGAGGAGGTTATATGTAGATCCCTGTAATCAGTTCCCCCTTTCCACCCTACCTTGCCTCAACCCTCCTGGTATCACCACTCTCACCACTGATCCTGAAGAAATCACCCATCCTAGATTCCGTTTTTCCAGTTCCTATCTGTATCAGTGTACATCCTCTGGTCTAGCCAGATTTCTAAGGTAGAACTGGGATCAGGATAGTGGGGGCGGGGAGTGGGTGGAAGCATTTAGGAACTAGAGGAAAGTTGTATGTTTCATCATTGCTACATTTCAACCTTACTGGCTCCTCTCCTCCCCACCATCCTTTTTTAAGGGGATGTCCAGTTGCGTACAATTGGGCTTTGCATCCTCACTCCTCATTCCTCCTTTCACAATTATATTATTTTTTTGTTCTTTGATGCCTGATACCTCATCCCTTCAACACCTTGTGATCACACAGGCTGGTGTGCTTCTTCCATGTGGGCTTTGTTGCTTCTCAGCTAGATGGCCACCTGTTTACCTTCATGCCTTTAAGACCCCAGACACTATATCTTTTGATAGCCAGGCACCATCAACTTTCTTCACATTTACTTATGCACCCATTTGTCTTCAGCGATTGTATCGGAGGTCAATACCAATTCTTAATGACTCGATAGGACTGGGTAGAACTGTCCCTTTGAGTTTTTGAAACCCCAACTCTTTAAGGGAGTGAAAGCCCCAACTTTCTCTTGAGGAATGAGCTAGTGGTTTAAAAATGCTGACCTTGAAATTAGCAGCCCAATGCATAACCACTAAACACACAGGGCTCCCCTCAGGTAAAAAGGCACTGAAATGACCGAGGAAGATCAAGTTGACCAAAATGATGCAAAGGGAGTAAATCCTGCAGGAGTAAAGTCCATGGAACATTCATTTACTGATGGGGCTCCACTGAAAATGAGAAAAAATGACAAAGTATGAACCTAGGTAAGTTGGAACTTGTCAAAAATGAGATGGAATGCATAAAGATCAATATTCTAAGCGTTAAGTGAAGTGGACCGGTAATGATCACGTTGAATAAAAAATCATATGGTTTACAGTGCCAGGAAAGGCAGGTTCAAGAAAAAAAAATGGCACCACAAATGTCAAAAAGGACATTTCAAGATCTATCTTGAAGTACAATGCTGTCTGAGATAGGATAACACCTATGTGAACACAAGAATATCCATTAATACCACTTTTATTCCAAAGCACTAAAGCTGGTGATAGAGTGAAATTAATCAAACGTGCAATAAAGATGCACTATTGTTAGTAGTGATTGGACAGCAAAGTTGAAAACAAAGAGGAAGGAACAGTAGTTGAAAAATACGGACTTGGTGATAAAAAACAAAGCAGGGCACACGATAGAATTTTGCAAGACCAACAACTTCTTCATTGCATATACCTTTTTTTTTTTTCCAGCAACCCTAGACAACTATACATATAAACTTCTCCAGATGCATTACCCATTGTGTGGGTCTGGGTGGACTAGAGAAATCCATAGAAACTCATATGTGTATAAGAGAGTTTTACATAAAGGGTAATTGTACAACCCAGTACAGTCCAAACCCATAAGTCCGATATTAGCCCATATGTCCGATTCCACTCTATAAAATCCTCTTCAGACTCACAAAACACATGAAATGATGTCGAATGCAGGACAATCACAGACCAGTGGATAGAAAATCTTTGGATCCAGTGGCATTGTAAGCATCTCAGTCCTGGCAGGCATCTCTACGAGGCTTCTCCGGCTTCAGAAGTTGCATAAAGGTAGGTCCCTGTGGCTCCTCCAGCTCCCAGGGCATGGAGTCTATCAGCGTAGTGCCATGTGTCCTGTCAGTAGAGCGTCTCCAAGGGAGTGAGCAGAGAGAGAAGTGTCTTCCACCTCCAAGGAGGAATACAGGGTTTCCCTCAATTCTCAGGAGAAAGCAATGCCCACCCACAGGCCTCATTGGCTATGACCCTATTGACAGACTAGACTCCACCCCTTCACTCGTAATCCTCTCAAATTGACACCAGATTATGTAACTACCACACCCGGAAATCAAACTGTCTGCATCTGTGAAAAGAGCAAAGGAGAAGCTCACTATCAGCAAATAAATCCAGACTAGTGGCAGACTGTGGAACTGTCCATCAATGGCTCAGATGTAAATTAAAGATCAAGTTGAAGAAAATGAAAACAAGTTCACGAGAGCCAAAATATGAACTTGACTATATTTCACCTGAATTTTGATAACAGATTTAATGGAATCACGAATGACAAAAGACCTGATGGGCTGTCAGATGACATCAAGAACATCCACGATTCTTGAAGAAAGTAAAAGGTTATTAAAAAGACACAAAAAATTAAAGGCTTGAAGATAAATAAGCAGCTATCTAGCTCAGAAGCAACAAAGCCCACATGAAGAAGCACACCAGCCTGTGTGATCACGAGGTGCCAAAGGGATCAGTTATCAGGCATCGAAGAAGA
>NW_022111369.1:50857283-50863130 GCF_000313985.2 Echinops telfairi
ATGTACAAATGTGCTTTACACCACTGATCTATGTATGGATTGTGATGAGTTGTATGAGCCCCTAATAAAATCATTTAAAAATAAATAAATACAGGCATGTACACATGTAAATATATTTATATATGATGATGGAAAATAGATCTATGGGCATATATTTATAGATTTAGTATTAAGATAGCACATAGACATTGGGCCTCCACTCAAGTACTTCATCATTGCAAGGACACTTTGTTCATTTAAATTGTAATTCCATGATGCTCACCTTCCCGACATGATGGCTCAAAAGGGTGCATAAGCAAATGTGGTAAAGAAAGCTCATGGTGTCCAGCTATTAAACGATAGTGTCTGGGGGCTTAAAAATTTGACAAATTAGCGGCCATCTAGCTGAAAAGCAACAAAGCCCACATGGAAGAAGCACACCAGCATGTGTGATCATGAGGTGTCAATAGGATCAGGTTTCAGGCATCGAAGAACAAAAAATCCTATCATAGAGAAAGAGAGGGAGAGCGGAGTGGGGACCTAAACCCATCTGTAGGCAACTGGGCATCCCCTTACTTAAGGGTGGCGGTGAGGAGAGGAGTCAGTCAGCCTACAGTGTAGCAACGATGAAACATAGAACTTTCTTCTAGTTCTTTAATGCTTCCTCCCCCCACTATCATGATCCCAATTCTACCTTACAAATTGGGCTAGACAAGAGGATGCACACTGGTACATATAGAAACTGGAAACAGTGGGTATCCAGGACAGATGAACCCCTCAGGACCAGTGGTGAGAGTGGCGATACTGGTAGGGTGGAGGGAAGGTGGGGTTGAAAGGGGGAATGGATTACACAGATCTAGATATAACCCCCTCCCTGTGGGACAGACAACAGAAAAGTGGGTAAAGGGAGACGTCGGACAGTGTAATACATGACAAAATAATAATTTATAAATTATCAAGGGTTCATGGGGGGAGTAGAAAATGAGGAGCTAATACCAAGGGCTCAAGTAGAAAGCAAATGTTTTGAGAATGATATTGGCAACAGATGTACAAATGTACTCGACACAATGGATGTATGTATGTATTTTGATAAGAGTTATGAGAGCCCCCGCCAAAAATGATTTAATAAAAACTCATACCCTTTAAAAGAAATTAATCTGCTCTGCTGGAAAGTAAAAGGTTGGCAATTCAGAACTTTCTAGGGGTGCCATAGCCCCTGGAAACCCTATGGAGCACAGTTCTTCCTGGACAAATGTGAGGTCACCAAGAGTCAGAATCAAATCATTGGCAATGGGTATGTATTTTAAGGGAGGAACGGGTGGCAGTGTCCACTATCTTAGACCAAAGATCAAAGTTTCTAAGATTAAAAATTGATCAGGATCACAGGTCATAGAAAACAATGTCAAAGCAGGAAAGAAGTCAAATAAGGTTACATTGACCTATCAAAGGAGAGTGACATTTGAAGCAATCAAACAAAGCTGAATAGTAGGTATATTAGTGGGTCAGTGGGAAATAAAAAAACGAAGTAAATCATCCAAATTAGCAATGAAATTTAGGAAAATTTTTGGAGAATAAGTCAGAGGTACAAGAGATTAATCCAAATAGATTTTATAGTCAAGTCGGCTTTCAAGGCTATGCCAGAGGCATTATATCTGTCCTTAAGACACCCGTTCAATGCTGTTAATTATCAATGCATTCAAATAGTAATTTTAAATGTAGTGTGGGTGGACCTCAGCAGCATCATTTCCACACTCTTAGCAATATTATATTCATCTTTTCAATGGTAGTAATTATTGTGGCAATCAGAGTCACGAGGATACAAGCAGTGGATCACAGGGTGCTTCTTCAGGCCCGGTTCTTTGCAGGCAGCTAGAGTCTTTTCCCATCACATGACTGCAAGAAGGGTGTGCAGCTGGCAGCTCCCCTCCTTGGACTTCACAGGGGAGAAGGCGAATAAAACGCAACATCAGCTCAAGGACAGTTCCTATGAGGCAGAGGTCAGACATACCGCCATCTTCCAGTTTTCTTCATTAATTCTGACACCAATCATCCCTTCCATAACACTCTATTTTTCTGATGGGTTTAATCATTTGTTGAAATGGCCATATGGAACTCACTGACCAGACTCACAATTGAGCTTCACTGATTTTGTTTCTCTAGAGAACCCAGCTTATGGCACGTGGGCAATATAAATTCTTCACTCTGCAAATTCCTAAGCAATGTAGAAGAGAATACACTATGAATTACTTCCTTAGAAAATGATTTCATATTCAACAGCTTACATAGATCCTTGAATGGACTTTGAAGTTTTCTTCAGTTCCACTGATAAGCAAAGTGAGTCCTGAACTGACACCATGTCCCATTAGAAAATCTGGCACATAGACATTCCTTGAAGGTCAAGGACCATTAGTTATCAGAGAAATATAAGTAAAATCACAGTGACACACAGCTTTATCCTGGCTTGAATGGCTATAGCCCATACAGATAATAAGTGTTGTGAGGGTTCTAAGTGAATAGTAAATGAATGTGGATAGAGATAGCAAGAATGACACAATGTGAAGAATTTCACCAAGATCACTGAATCACGCGTGTAGAAATAGTTGAGTGGGTTTATGTTTTGCTATGTGTATCTTTTCACAAAAATAAAACAAATTTTAATATGATTTTTTTATATGCTGAGAACACTGGAACCCTCATACATGCCATTTTGGAAAAGCAGTGGTATACGTTAAACATAGATTAAGCATATTCTCAAGAGAAATGGATATGTATGCTGATACAAATCTTGTAAAAGAATGTGCCTTAAAAGTATTATTGATTATACTCAAAAAAGTGGAAACAAGGTGGGGAAATGAACAGATACCAAGGGCACAATAGAAAGCAAATGTCTAGAAAAGAATGAGGGCAACATATGTACAAACATGCCTGATTCAAATGATGTGTGGCTTGTGACAAGAGTTGTATGAGACCCCAATAAAATGATTTTTTTTTAAAAAGTGGAAACAACCCTAAGCATCTATCAACTGATCAAAGTAGGAGGAAAACTGGGATATCCGTACGACATAGTAAGGTGTTTTCATGCAAATAACACACTTGTTCGTCAACTGCTTCCTAGTCTTGGGAGATATTTACATGTGAGATGCTAATTTTATCAGAAATGTGTACAACAAAACTCAGTAAAGCAGAAAAATACATACTGGGGAGAGGGAGTGCGCTTGGCAAGCAAACATAAAAAGCACTTGTATTTTGTGTAAAAATGCAGTACTTGGTAATAATAAGAAATGATATATTGTACATAATTTGACATAGCTAAATATTGAATCTTTAATGAAAAAATTCACAAAAGACCACATATTGTATGATTTTATTTATATGAAGTGTCCATAATAAGAAACTATGTATCAACAGAAATGGGACTCACAGATTTTAAGGACTGAAGGGTGATAGTTAAGGAGTATAAAATTTGGTTTTGAATGATTAAAATAATATATTTTCATCATAGATACTAGTGATTATATAACACTGTGTATATATTAACAACCACTGGATGGTACACTGTAAATTGATAAATTGTTGGTATGTGAGTAATATGTCCATAAAGATTTCACCTGAAACAGCCTTTAACATTTAATGTATGTCAAAAAATGCTGATGCAATTCTACACTTATTTTCTTTAATTCTTGTGTCACAGGATCTGCAATCACAAGTGGCCGTATCCTTACCTCTGTTCTAAAATCTATTCTATAACAGAGGCAACATGCAAATGCTAAGTTACAGACTTTTAGCTGTGTGGGAGCATTCATGATGAGTGGTACTAAGGGCACTCCTAAAACATAGGGTCAACGTACCCTTTGCTTTTATCACTTGGCACCCACTTTCTGCAACCGTGTAATGTGTTTACTTTGACCTGTGAGAGTTGAATTTTAACTTCTTAATTGATTTATCCTAGGATTTAAGCATGAGCCATGACAGAGGGGAGCAGCCATTTGAAAGGAGGATTTTATTTAACCAAGATGTGTATGAAATGGATCTCAGTTCTTCTGCTGATTCAACTGAGTTGTTGCTTCAACTGTGGAACTTGTGGGAAAGTGCTGGTGTGGCCAACAGAATACAGCCATTGGCTCAATATCAAGACAATACTGGATGAACTTATTCAGAGGGGCCATGAGGTGACTGTTCTAGTCTCGTCGTCTTCCATTCTTATTGATTCCAACAAACCATCTTCTATCAAATTTGAGGTTTATCCTACAGCTCTTACTAAAGATGAGATGGAGCTTTTATTCATGACATGGATTAAGAAATGGACATATGAGGCACCAAAAGATTCATTTTTTGCATATTTTTCAGTAATACAAGAATCTATTTGGGGATATTCTGATATTATTTTAAGGCTCTGTAAAGATGTAGTTTTGAACAAGAAACTTATGGTGAAACTACAAGAATCAAAGTTTGATGTCTTGTTTGCAGATGCCGTCAGTCCTTGTGGTGAACTGCAAGCTGAGCTGCTTAATATACCCTTTTTGTACACTGTCCGGTTCACTACTGGCTATTCATATGAAAAGTACAGTGGAGGACTCCTAACGCCTCCTTCTTACGTACCTGTTATTTTGTCAGAATTACAGGATCGCATGACGTTCATGGAGAGGGTAAAAAATATGATATATGTGCTTTACTTTGACTTTTGGTTCCAGCAAGTGAATGAGAAAAAGTGGGATCAATTTTACAGTGAAGTACTAGGTAAGTCATGTTTTTATAAGTACACTACCGCTCCAACTTTCCTTGTGCCTTTACAGGTGAATTTGTGTAAGTAAAAAGACAGAGGAATATAATTTTTGTTAGGAGAAAATGTGAAAAGATGTATCAATCTTACAAATATTATGGAAATGTTTTCATTGTAGAATTAGTTAGAAGAATCCTGTGAGCCATGGACCAGGAAACTCCAGGAAGTCAGAAACTGCAAAATAAACATACTTAAAATTTCTTTAATTAATTATATATCCATTTCATTAGTCTTTTCACCTTTATAAAACTCAATGAAGTGATGGATGAACAGAGATATGTAGATTAAAGTGTGAGACTTGCTTGTAGCATAAACATTTATGGACCATCAATACGATTATTTTTTGTGCTGCTCAGTTTCCCTATTTACTAACAAAAGATTTTCAGCATTACCTCCTCAAGATTCTGTAATGAGTGGTAATCCTTCAGACTCAAAAAAGTATAATTTATGTCTTCAATATTTTATTGATCTTCTAGCTAAATAGTCATCATCAAAATAATGTAATTATGAATAAATTTGTTTCATGAACCTTAAGGTTTGTAACAATTCCACATTTCTTTATTATATACTTGTCAGTCATCTTTCTTACAGGCCTATGATACGGTTGGATGGTTAACATACAAATTACTAGTCTGGATCTTTCAAAAACTATGTCTATTTGTGAAGTGTCAAAACTCAATGGGCATAATTTTCCATGCTTTTAAAATTTTCAGCTCATAATTGCAAATAGTTTTTTTTAATGATAAAATATTGTTCAGCTCTTAAATTGTCTCAAATGCCCTAGGATGGTACTAGGAATTGAAGGACATTGACAAAACTTGTAGTTTGGTTGGAAAACCAAGGGTCAAGGGCCTGCCTTGCTAAACTACTGGAAACTACCAGAAACTGGAGAGTATTTCTGCAAAAAGTATCTTCATGGGGAAGCTACTTGAGAGGACGGCAATGAAGCTGCAGTTAGGGGAGAGGGGCATGTCTGATCAGAGCAAATGGGAACATTTGGGGAGGAAGAGAGAGTAGAGCCTGGTAGGGATTCAGCAAGGGCATTGTAACCAAGAGAAATCACTGAAACCCAAATGAAGGCTGACCAT
>NW_022111369.1:50864263-50942535 GCF_000313985.2 Echinops telfairi
GACAGGGTAACTTATGACAAATCTATAATAATTTATGAATTATGAAGGGTTCAGGGGGGAGGGGAAGGGAGGGGGGAACGAGCAAACCATATTGAGGGCAAAAGTAGAGGACAAATGTTTTGAGATTGATGAGGGCAACAGGTGTACATAGGTGCTTGACTCAATGGATAGAGGTATGGAATGTGATAAGAAATATATGAGCCCTCAATAAAATAATTTTTAAAAAAACAATGAGGGTAACAAATGTACAAATGTGCTTTATGCAATTGATGTATGTAAGGATTGTGATGAGTTGTATGAGCCCCCAATTAAAAAAAAAAAGTATCTTCATGGGTATGGCATAATTAATTGATTTCAGGGCTCAAATTTCAGGAAGACTAACTACACTATCTGAGACCATGAGGAAACCCCGCCCACTTTCCTCAAGGGGAAAATCTGCCCGCCCACCCTCTGCAGTGCTTAACATGTGGCTGGGGTAATCCCACACACCTCCTTCAGGGGAAATCCTGCTGGCATGGCTGGGGATGCTCCTACCCGTTGTCTGTGATCACACAGGACTGACGGAACTTACTCCCGACTGCTATAGTGCCTTGCACAGCCTAAGGCAGGTCGTCAAACACTTGCCAACTTTCCGCACTGCTGTGGGAACCTCTGCCTAAACTCCGCAGTGATCAACATGACAAGGGCAATTCCACCCACTATTTGTGGTGCTCTACAACAAAGTGGGCAACCCCCCAGCCTTCTTTGGCACTCCTGTTGCAGCAGGCACCCCTGAATGCACTCTGCAGAGCCCCAAGCTGCCATAGGCAACACCATCATGGCTTCTTGTTAGATCACTCAGTACAGCACCATCCTCATGGATCCACAACCAACCAACAAGCACCCCATGAGAGGCCACCCAATTTGCCCTCCAAATAACAGAATACTGGTTGACTATGGAAAGAGTGAAGCCACAGGAGGATCAAATAGTAGGCCAATTCAATAGTGAAATTAGCTGCAAGCAGTTCAGAGGCATTCCTATGACTTTCTCAGAGAGAGCCAGTATCTTCGACTCCCTGGAAAATGTCATCTGGCTCCTTGAAAACAACACAACTCAAACAGCAATCAGCCACAATGACCTCAACGACAAAAGTGGGAACAAAAAGCAACAGCAGAAGATGTCATGAACCTAACGATGTGTATAGAAGAAGGAGACAGTGATCTTCCAGAGAGAAATTTCCAGAATGCTGCTTGAAGCCATAAAGGATATGAGGAAAACAATACAGAAAAAAGATGAAACGATACAGGAGATAAAGACCATACACCAAAGGGAAATACAACAGCTTAGTGACAAGATACCAAAAACCAGTAGCAGACTCACGGACTTTGCCACCAACTGGAGGAGGCAGAGAACTACACCAGTGACCTAGAGAACAGACAAGCAGACTTTAACAAACATGAACAAAACTCCATAAGATTATCAGAGAAGCTGAAGAAAACTGAAGAGCTATGTCTGATGCTATGAAGAGGCACAACATCAGAATTATTGGCATACTGGAGGAAGACACAACAAAGAAATCATCTGCAACAATAGTGAGAGAATTCTTGGAGGAAAACTTACTCAGCTTAATGAATGAAAACCAGGCAACCATTCAGAAGGCTTAAAGAACACCAGCTAGACTGAATCCCAAGAAGTCACCAGGGCAGATAAGAGTTAAACTATCCAACTTTGAGGAAAAGGAGAAAATCATGAATAGCCAGAGAAAAACAATCAGATATAAAGGTTCCCAAATAAGAATATGCTCAGACCTATCATCAGAAACTATGAACAAGAGGAGAGGGTGGAGTAGCATATTCCAAAAATCGAAGGAAAAGAATGTAAACACAAGAATACTCTATCCAGCCAAATTATCTATCAAGAGATGAAGAGTCTTACCAGACAAGGAAAAAAACCAAAAAGTACGTTAGAAGAAACCCAGCCCTACAACAGATCCTTGCCGACCCAGTATGAACAGAAGAACAGCACTCACCAAGCACAAATAAGACCACAGCCACATAGAACACCCCCACCCAGAAGGCAACAAAGAGAAAACAGTCCCCAAAATAGCACTGGCTTAAGGGTGAAAAGAAGTCAAGAATGAAACACACACACGCACACACATATGCACGACACACTGATAAGAAAGGGAGATAAGAAAACACCCAACACAAATGGTAATAATAAGATATCACAGAGTCCACAGATGTAGAAAATAACCCTGCATATCAATGGACTGAACTCAGGCATTAAAAGACAGGCTAGCAGACTGGCTTAGAAAACAACTTGTCAATCTGCTGCCTACAGGAGACACATCTCAAGACTACAGACAAAAATAGGCTGAGAATCAAAGGCTGGAGAAAAGCAAAGAGCAATTAAAAAAGAAAGTAGGGGTGGCAATCCTAATCTCAGATAAAATTGACCTCAAAGTGCAAGCCATAAAAAGAGATAAGGAGGGACACCTATATAATGCTCATGGGAAGGATAGACAAAGAACCACTAAGTATTTTAAACATCTATTCCCAGAACGAGAGACCTGCTGATTATGTCAACCAAATGCTCCAAAAGATGAAAAAAGAAATCACAGCCTCAACAATTATAGTAGATGACTTCAATACACCACTCTCTGAGAAAGATAGATCAGAGGGAAAGAAAATCAACAAGGAGGGTAGAGATCTAAACACTACAATGAGACCATTTGACCTGATAGATATTTACAGAGCTGTTCATCAAAATACCAAAAAAAGATCACATTCTTTTCAAGTCCACATGGCACATATTCAAAGATAGACCACGTGCAGGATCATTAGACAAACCTGCATAAATTTAAGCACGCTGATATCACACAGACCTCTCTCTTTGACCACTGTGCTATAAGGCTGGAAATGAACAATAGGAAGAGCAATCAACTGGAGGATGAATAACTCTCTACTGCAAAGGAGTTCATATTGGCCCAGACCAGAGATGAAATTAGGAAATTTCTAGAAACCAATGAGAATGAGAACATGACGTACCAAAACTTATGGGGCACAGCAAAGGCAGTTATCAGAGGTTTCCTAGCAATATAGGCACACCTGAAAAAGGAAGAGACTCATGATTGATATGCTGACACAAAATTTACAACTAGAGAGGAGTCAACAGGACAATCTTACTAATAGCAAAAGAAAAAAAAATCATGGCTGAGATTCTGGAGAAGGAATATAAGAAAATTATGTAAAAAATTAATGCAGCTAACAGCTGATTCTGTAAAAGGATAAACAGAATCGAGAGAACACTGGGAGAATAAGCCAAAGTAAGGAGGAACAAATTTCAAAAGCAAGGATGAGGGATGAAACTGAGGACATTACAACAGACCTTAATGGAATCCAAAGGATAATTACACAGTACTACAAAGGACTGTACTCTAATGAATTCAACAACTTGCAGACATGGACAAATTCTTGGAAAACCAATCCTTCCCTAGACTATCCCCGATGAACGCCAAGAATCTCAACAGACCCATAGCAATAGAAGAAATAGACAAGGTTATCAAGGGATTACCATCCAAAAAAAATCGCCTGGACCAGATGGCTTCATAGAAGAATTCTACCAAGCATTCGTGAAAGAACGGACACATATTCTAAACAACTCTTCCAGAACCGAGAAAAAGATGGCAGACTCCCAAACTCTTTCTATGAAGCTAGTATAACGATAATAACAAAACTGGGCAAGGATCCCACAAGAATTGAGAACTATAGACTAATATCCCTAACGAATGTCAATGCAAAAACCTTTAACAAAATACTGGCCAAAAGAATCCAGAAGTATATAAAACAAATAACTAATGATGACCAAGTGGGATTCATACCAGGGATTCAGGGATGGTTCAACATACAAAAGACCATTAGTATCATTTGCCACATTGACATGCAAAACTAAACCACAGGATAATATCAATAGATGCGGGAAAAGCATCTTACAACATCCAACATCAATTCCTGTTTAAGACACTCAAGAAGATAGAAATGGAAGGAAAATTCCTCAATATAATACAAGTATACAGAAAAACCAACAGCCAATGTGGTAGTAAGTGGAGAAAAAATGAAAACAATCCCACTGAAAAAGGGGACCAGACAAAGATGCTCCTTGTCCCTTCTTATTTAACAATGTACTGGAGGTTTTAGCTAACAGGATAAGGCAAAGAAAAGACATCAAAGGTATTCCCTGGGAAAGGAACAGGTGAAACTATTGTTATTCATAGATAATAGATTTTATATGTGGAAATTCCCAAAAGCTCCACAAAGGGAGTACTGGAAACAATATGGCAGAGTGGCAGGATACAAGAGCAACAACAGAAGTGTATCGGACTGCTATAGACATCGGGTAAAGCCACAGAAGAGGGGAATCAAAATGAGGGGATCACAATAACCAAGCACACATTGAAATATCTATGGATACACCTGACTAAAATAACAAAAGATTTGTGTGAGGAAAACTACAGAACACTATTAAAAGAAACCAAGCACCTATTAAACAACCAGTGGTCAAAACCACATGGTATGGGTAAAATGACATATACTCAGACCAATGGAAAAGAACTGAACACTCAGAAATAAAACCATCAGCATACAGACCACTGATCTTTGATAAGGGCCCAAAAAATATCAAATGGGAAGTAAATGCCCTCTTCAACAAGTGGTGCTGGAAAAAAATGGATATCTACCTACAGAAATATGAAGAAAGACCCTTATTTCATTCTATGCACAAGAATAAACTCAAGGTGGATCACAGACCTTGAGATAAAACCTCATACTATTAGAGCCATCAGTGAGGGAATTAGGACCAACCGGAGAACTTTGGCGTAGGGAATACATAGGTTATCAGAAATAGGGAAGGGTATAAATACAGATGAGTCATAAATTGACAAGCGGCATATACTGAAGATAAAATGCCTGTGTACATCAAAAGAATTCACCAAGGGAGTAATAGAGCCCACGGACTGGGAAAACATCTTTAGCAATGAAACATCAGACCAAGGCCTTATAACTAAATTCTACAGCAGTACGCTAGCTTCCAAAAATAAGTAATTGTCCACAGAGTAGATGGGCAAAGGACATGAACAGACGTTTCACAAGGGCAGAAATCCGAATGGCCATTAAGCATATGAAAAAAGGTTCCCGATCATCAGCCATCAGAGAAGTGCAAATTAAAACAATGATACAACACCTAACACCCTCAAAGATAGCCCACTTCAAAAAACCAGAAAGCAAGACATGTAGGAGGGCTTGTGGTGAGATAGGAACTCTCATCCACTGTTGGTGGACCTGTAGGTATGTACAGCCACTATAGAAATCGATTTGGTTATATCTAAAACAGATGGAAATTGAGCTACCACAGGACCCAGCAATTCCCTCACTGTGCATACACCCAGAAAAGGCAAGAAACCAACCACGGCCACACATCTGTGCTCCAATGTTCATCACGGCACAGTTCGCAATTGCAAAGATTTGGAAATAACCCAAATTTCCACCAACAGATGAATGGATTAAAAAACTGTGGTACATACATACAATGGAGTACTATGCATCCTTAAAAAGCAGTGATGAACGCATGAAGCACATCGCCGCATGGGAACTGGAAGAAATTATGCTAAGCGAAGTAAGCCAAGCACAAAATGACAAGTACAATAGTCTGCTCAGGTAAGCTTAAAAAAAAAAAAAGTCAAGGAAGCATAGGGAAAAAGCTATTGTATACAAGCATTACTGGGGTAAGCTCCAGGTAGTACGGCGGGGCTGGACCAAATCCAGGGGTACATATGGTAGCCAAAGAAAAGGGAGGGAGGGAAAAGAAAATAAAAGAATTGGGTAGCACGGGAACAGGGCACTAATCACGCAAGGGGAGAGTATAAAGAGGGACCAGGCTTCAACCGGTGCTTCAAGATGTGAACGCAACATACCAGCATAAAGCAGGGAACCAGTTGGGAGGTCTGAAGGGCCAGCCCCAATCCCAACTACATGGACAGCTGCCTCTCCCCATAGAAGAATTTACTTCAGAGGACAACACTAAAGCTACAGCTCAGAGAGAGGGACATGTCTGATCAGAGCACATGGGAGAAATGAAGGGCGAGGAAGAGAGAGTGGAGTACATTCTGGTCCACCAAACCTTGAGGACGATATCATATCCCTGCTCAGAGAAACCAATGCACAGAGAGGACCACATGGCCAGCCCCACTATGAGACATGACATCCCTCACTGACCCATAGCCCTATGGGGGACAACACCGGACACAGTGTGGAAATTTCACCCAATCTGACCCTACAGAGGCAAAACACTAAGGGCATGCCGCAGAACAGCAAGGGGAACAGAGCAAGGTAGTCCCCAAGGAATACTAAAAATAGACTTCAGGCCAGGGCCTGGCACCCCATCAGACTCAACTGGAAAACACGCTTAAAGGTCAACAAAACACACCTTCAACTATTTACAGGTTTTTTTGTTTTTTTTTGTCATTGGTTTGTTGTTGTTTTGTTTTCTTTTGTCTTGTTTTTGCACATATTAATTTTGCGCATATTGTTTTCTTGCTGTCTTGTTCTTGCACATATTATTATCTCTGCCATTCTATCTAGATAAGATAGGTGGGACATGGGAGAGTGGGAGACAGGAAGTGGGTGTTAACAAACCAGGGCCAAGGGAACCACAAGTGATCCAAAATCAGTGGCAAGGAGGGTGTAAGAGGCCTGGTAGGGCTTGATCAAGGACAATGTAACTGAGAGGAATTACTGAAATCCAAATGAAGGCTGAGCATGATAACAGGACAAGAGGTAAGTATAAGGAAATAGAGGAAAGAAGTAAGAGGCAAGCGGCATTTATAGAAGTCTAAATAAAGACATGTACATATGTAAACATATTTATATCATGATGGGGAAATAGATCTATGTTTATATATTTATAGGTTTAGTATTAAGGTAGCAGATGGACACTGGGTGTCCACTCAAGGACTCCCTCAATGAAAGAACACTTTGTTCTAAATTGGCATTCCATGATGCTCACCTTCCCTACACAATCTCTGAAGACACAGTGGGTGTATAAGCAGATGTGGTGAAGAAAACTGATTGTGCCGGCTATCAAAAGATACAGCGTCTGCCCTCCAGATTCCTTAGCTCTCAAACCTAAACCGTGGTGTGAGTGGCTTAAAGACAAAAGGAGGAAAGTGAAACTGAAATGGACTTGAAGTCTTGCAACAAACAAGTTAACTTCAAACAATAACAAAAAACAAAGATATAGCATCTGGGGTCTTAAAGGCTTGAAGATAAACCAGTGGCCATCTAGCTCAGAAGCAACAAAGCCCACAAGGAAGAAGCACACCAGCCTGTGCGATCACAAGGTGTCAATGGAATCAGATATCAGGCATCAAAGAAAAATCTTATCATTGTGAATGAGTGGGAATGTGGAATGGGGACCCAAAGCCCATCTGTAGGCAACTGGACATCCCTTACAGAAGGGTCGCAGAGAAGAGACGAGCCAGTCAGGGTGCAGTGTAACAACTAGGAAATATACAACTTTCCTCTAGTTCTTTAATGATTCCTCCCCCACTATCATGATCCCAATTCTACCTTACACATCCAGCTAGGTACAGATAGAAACTGGAAACACAGGGAATCCTGGACAGATGAACCTCTCAGGACCAGCGGTGCGATTAGTGATACCGGGAGGATGGAGGGAAGGTGGGATAGAAAAGAGGATATGATCACAAGAATCTACGTATAGCCTCCTCCATGGGGGATGGACAACAGAAAAGTTGGTGTAGTGGTTATGGCTAGTTCTTGCAACCTCGAGGTCAGCAGTTTGAAACCATTAGCTTCTCTGTGAAAGAAATTCTAGGCTTTCTACTCCAGCACAGTTACCATCTCAGAAAACCACAGTGGCAGGTCCACACTGCTGCATGGGGTCACCATTGCTGTTGGCTGCCAAGGAATCCAGGAGAGCTTGTCACTGTTACAGCCAGTCAGAAGACCAGATTGATTAGAGGAAGGCTTTATTTCTCCAAGCTCCCACAAAAGAAAAGTCAGGTTTGCTACCTCTGAACTGCTTCAAAATTCCGTCAAAATCTGGCAAGTTATATACCATTAACTACAAGACTAGAAACAGACGTTGCAGTAGTCCCAGGAGGTAATTACCATGCTTACAATGACCAGAGGACTTAAAAGCAATGGGACAAAAGGGAGCAATGTTCACAGAAAAACAGTTTTTGCCAAGATTATCATCAGACTCTCTGTGGATATCTTTCTTATTCCAGGGGCTGCCAGACCAGTACCCATGGCTTGGGGATCCATTGCTTATCCAAATGTCCCTGCTTCCCTGCTCCTGGATTATAGCATGAGTGGATGGTTAATGCACTTTACGACAGGCCTGGGTATTGAATAATTTACAGGTTTAAAAGGAATTTTTTACTAGAGAGCATTTTTACCAGAAATAAGGAGCACATTAATTCCTGGGTCCTTTTGAACAAACTAAATCTCAACTGACAATTTATCAAATTTATGATTCCATTCTTGGAAACATTTTTCAAACTCATCTGTTTGGATGGCTGACAGCACCACCCTTATTTTTTTTCTTCACTTCTTCGGTGTCTTCAAATTGCTGTCCTTTCATGCCCCTCTTCATTTGTGGCGAAATAAAAAAAGAAGTCCCAGTAAGCAGATCAGGTGAGTAAGCACAAGACAAGCTTGCTGTTGTTTGCCAAAAACTGGCTCAGACATGGCTATGTGAGCAGGTGCATTGTTACGGAGGCAAAACCAATCACCAGTCTGCCACAAATCAGGACTTTTGGTTGTACACTGTTACTCTTTTCAGAACCTCTAAATAGAAAACTTGATTAACAGTCTGACCTAGTGGAACGAACTCCAGATGCACTACAAGTTGAACTTTTCATCCAGAATGAGGTTTGTCATCAATCTACATGTCACCTAGTTTGAAACTAGAAAACCACTCCTTCACTTGAGTTCTTCCCATCACATGTTCTTGTAATCTGTGTTCAACATCACAACAGTTTCTGCAGCCCCACCCCCACCCCACCGCCCACCACCCCAAGCAGGAAATAAAATTTCACAGCAGCCTGCTGTTCTCTTCAAACTGCCATCACACACAAAAAAACAAGGTTTGAGCAAAATTGCTTTCATGAAAATACCTCACTGTGACCAGAGAGAACCTTCCCAGGGGACACCACTGGGTGCACTAAAACTCAGAGCAAGTTGCTCAATTGCTCACCTAGTGGGATAAATGCTTAATACGAAAGTTGTGAAAGCTCCACACAGCAGAGCTCTTTACTGGCTTGTTTGGGTACCCCTCCCCCTCTGATGTTACCTTTCCAGTGTTGTGATTACAATCAGAATCTACTCGATGGTAGTGAGTTGTCAGAGATGATCGTGGCAATTCTGCTCATTAATGGCAAAGAATGCTTGTATTCATGTTTATTTTGAAATTATTTTCACATAAAGCAACATATATACATAGTTTCAAAAAGCCATAAATATGGTGTTCTTGGCAAAAAATTATAAAAATCCCACAATATATTAAATTCAAAAATGAAAACAGAGTTCATGTGGTTGTTTCCTCAGGATTGTTTCCTCAGACATTGGAAAACAGCTTTTCCAATGTCTCGGCAATCAATTTTAAAATACATAGAAAAATCTGAAGTGGTCACAGAGAAGGACAGTTAGGTACCTTTCTTCACCCTTACAATCTCTTTGCTACTAGAGTTTATTTCAAATATACTGTTTAAAGCAAAGAATGTGGCAGCATAACAGGAGTTGGAGATGAAAGTCAATCATTATGAATTTAATCTTGAAAGAAAATGAAGTTGAGTATATTTATGTTGGAAATTTAGTAACTAGGAGTTTTCTGAATTAATTACCATGTTGAACGGAGTAAAGGATATATAATGCAAATATGCTAATCAAGTTTCATACTTATTTTCGAAAACCACAGCAATAGTAATCACCCCAATTACTCAATAACAGTAATAAGAGGAGGCAGGGCATTAGTCGGGATAGGTCATTCCTGTGCTTTCTATTGGTACAATTTAAAATTCATTCAACTGGCAACGGAAAAATGTTTAGATGGTCCAGATTCAATAACGCAAAGCTGAATTTCGAGCTGAGAAACAATATTTCACAGCAGACAATATGTAAAATGCTCCCATTTATTGACATCCCAAAAGCTTTTTGCGCCTTGGAATATTCTATCATCATAAGACTCAGATGAGAGGCATGACTTTTGAAAAGAAGCGCCTGAAAGGGGAGTAAAGGTCAGATAACAAAATTCTATTAAAAGTGAGCTTACAGTGGGACCCTTGGGTCTGCAGTCCTATCCTCGTTTCCCTGCTGCATCATCGGGACAGCGGCATGTTGCATTTGGAACAGCCACGGTAGCTAGAGACGTACTGGGGCCACAGAGTCTCGTTGCAGGACCCATTCTATCAGCTCTGTTCATGTGCTAAAGAAATGAGCTGGGCTTTCGTCCCTTCCACATGGTGCATATTATTTTAGTGTATTTCATTTATTTAATTGGCAAATCATCATTATTAATCAGGTTGACCATCTTTTTGTATGTTCATTATCTATGCAGGTGTTTGGGTGTGTATCCATGTACTGCTCTTATTTTGATGTTTTTCTGCTATTTGGTATTTTAAAACAAACAAACAACCTCTCACTGTCATTAAGTATATGGAGACTCATGGTGACCCTATTAGGCAGAGTGGAACTGCCCCTGGGGGTTTCCAAAACTGCCTCTCCTTATAGGCATATAAAACCTTGTCTTTTTCCTGTGGAGCAGCTGGTGATTGCAAAGTGCTGACCTCGAGGTTCACAGCCCAACAAGTAACCATTATGCCATCAGGACTCTTAGATTTTGTATAAAGAGATTATAAAAGGTACATTTATTATTTATGAGTGTCAAGAATCCCAGGTCATGTATTTAATCCCAGTTGCTTCTAAATGAATGTCAAAGAATAAGATCAATGAAGGTTAGGTAAACTCTACTAAAAATTAATTTAAATTTTGAAGAGAAGCTTTGGGATATGGGTAGATTAAACAGTACTGACATGCAAGCTGCAAGAGTCAAGAGAGAACTAAATAAAAATTAAGGCGAACATATTGAATAACATCATCAACGCTATAATAAAAGTACTGAATGGAAGGCAAAAACTAAGAAAATAATTACAACCAAGAGCTTTACAAGTACAGCAAGTGATCACATGGGGCTCTAACACTGGTAAGGATCTTTTCATCGATTATTTGGCAATTAATAGCTTTGAGATGATTTTTATTTGCGGGTATTTATGGTAGCAATTCCTTTTAGAATTCATACCAGATTGGTTCCAAGGAGCTGGGAGATTTAAGATGTCTCAAATGTCTCTAACTCTTCCAAAATGCTATTCTGTCCCATTCCAGCCCCACCCTTCACCCCCACCCACTGCTCCTTTGAGTAAATGCCCTTGCATGCCTGGGTAAGATGCCATACCCACACTCTCTGCTACACATTCCGGTTGACAAGCCACATGGAGCTACACTGATGGAGCCAGAGCCCTGGAGCTGGAGGAGCCACATGGAGACCCACACCAGGTCTGAGATGCTTCCACCACCACTGGATCTATAAGACTGAACCCACTGGGTTATGACCTTCTTGCATTCGGCAACATTGCAAGTGTTGCATGAGTCTGAAGAGAAATTTATAGACTGGCATCAGACACATGGACTTAGCTGGATAAGGCTGGCATGTTTTATTAATATACAACTACTCTTTATATAAAGCTCTTTCTTATACACGAGTCTTTCTGGGTTTGTTTCTCTAGTTCACCAAGACTCACACATAAAATCAGAAGCCAAAAATGTCCAAAAGTTATAGCAAGTCTTCATGCTTCTGCCAAAGTTTACTCGAGAAATATATGTACAGCATTCCAGGTGAGGTGACATCTGTTAAAACTGTATAGTAGTACTAGAATATATATACCCCATGCAATAAAGCAAATGGAAGGAATAATGCAGTCAAGCCACAGAATAGAACATTTAAAGGTGCAGCTTGAGAAGAAAAAATAAAGTATTATAATGAAATGTTTAAAGCCTCAAGTTAGAAAACCCAAAGGGAAGAACACACTCAGCATAATGTTAAGCTCAAAGGATGAAAGGGGATAAAAAAAAAAAAAATCAAGCCTCAAGTTCCAATATCGAAAGATTCTATGGGTAAAATAACAAATAATGTATCAGGAGAAAATGGAAGCAATACACAGTCATTGTACCAAAAATTACTGGTCAGCACTCAACCATTTCAAGTGGTAGTATATGATCAAGAATCGATGACACTGAAGGAAGAAATCCAAGCTGCACTCAAGGCATTAGCCAAAAATAAGGCTCCAAAAATTGAAGGAATACCAATTCAAATGTTACAACAGGCTGATGAAGCACTGGAGACACGCATCCATTAAGCAAAGAAATTCAAAAGACAGCTGCCTAGGCAACTGATTTGAAGAAGTTTCTATTTCTTCCCATTCCAAATAAAGGTAACCAAAAATAATGTGCAAATTATACAACAGTGAAATCACAGGGAAGCAAAATTTTGCTGAAGATCATTGCACAACTGTTAGAGCAGAAAATTGATAAGAAGTTTCCAGAAATTCAAGCTGGGTCCAGAAAAGATTGCAGAACAAGGGATGACATAGCTAATTTAGCAGGACCTTCACTGAAAGCAGAGTAACAGAAAAATGCTTATAGTAATATTTTATGTAAGAAGTAACACCAAAGTAGTTGGCAACAGACAATGTCCCCAAAAGGCCAACTAATGCAAGATGCTAGTCTGCTCCATTCTTCCCTACTCCCCCACTCCTACTTCAGTATGTGCCCTCACATCGCTGGCTTCTGAGACTAGATGCAGTGTCCCATGTGCTGCCATCCAGCCAATGCTGACTCACAGTGACACCCTGGTGGGGTTATGAAATTGTAACTGTTTAAGGGAGTAGAAAGCTGCTGGTGGTTTCGAACTGCCAACCATCCGGATCGCAGCCCAACATAATTATAGGGCTCCTGTCTCAGAGCTCACGAAAGTTCATGGAAGGAAATATCTGACATGGGGAGCACAGAAGGAGGGGAAAAAATAAGGAGCTGATACCAAGGGCTCAAGTGGAAAGCAAATGTTTTGAGAATGATGATGGCAACAAATGTTCGAATGTGCTTGACCCAATGGATGGATGTATGGATTGTGATGAGTTGCACGAGCCCCCAATAAAGTGATATATATATATATATATATACACACACACACACACACACACACACACACACAAATAATCTGACACGGTCACAGATACTGTTCAGTTAAATCCCATCATCAAGCAAGGGTACACCAGATGCTGGAGGACCAGGGGATGCACTGCACTCCAGCTTCTGAGTGGGCTCATTGGATATGCAGCTTTATAATTACACACAGAGGATTCCTAAGAGTATGGGCCCCTACCTTACCAGTCCATGCAGGGAAAGGTCATTTGGTGGAAGTAACATGGTACAAATTTCTCCAAACTAGAAAAATTTATACACCCCTGGAATGTATGGCGCTCATGCACACATGACCTGTGGCCACTGGTAGTATGTTCCCAGTAGGCAATGGCCTACTACCAATGTTAATCAGCCGTTTTCCCCCCAGTCCACTCCAGAAAGTTTTCTCTCTCAGTGGTAGCATAAAAATCCTTACACCTATTATAAATAGCGGTAACCAAATAAACTATTAAACAGAAAGTGTGGTCTAATTCACACTCTCTTTGAACGTCAGAACTTTATTTCATTCTATTCCTCTTTGTAAATAGAAAATGTCTTCCAAAATGGGACCATAGCCACAGGCATAAGGAATCCCGTCACGTAACAGACTATGGCTGGAATGGTCCTATTAGTAAAACAGTTTACTGACTACGCAAAGGCAGTCAACTGTTTGGCAAAACTACAAATGATTAAAACTGAAAAATCCAAACTTACTGCGAGTTAATGCCAACTCATAGTGATACTATAGGTCAGGGTAGAAATGTCCCTGTGAGTTTCCAAGATTCTAACTCTTCATGGGAGTAGAATTTCTCAAGAATGTCTATGCTACAGCTCAGAGAACAAAATCGGTTTTTGGAGTAGCCTGGGGAAAAGTATGGCTGACAAGTGACTGGGAAAATATAAATTACAACAAAATCGAATAGTGACATTTTCCTTTGCAATTGCCAGGAATTTACATAGAAAATCAGATCAACAAGCACTGCTTCAGAGTTTTCTCAGCACAAGTTTGAGTAGGGGAAAAACAGTTATTAGCAGGAATAAAAGGGCAAAATGTTTGGTAGAGGTAGTGATCCAAAAGACAAAGGCCCTAAAGGAGATGGATTCACACTGTGGCTGCACCAATGGGATCGAGCAAGGGAACAATTGTGAGGACGGTGCAGGACCAGGCAGTGTTTTGTTCTGCTGTGCATAGGGACGCAATAGGTCAGAACTGACTCGATGGCACAAGGTTTTTACTTTAAGAAAATTAATTTTTACTACAAAATCATGGAAACCTTTTTTAAACCAAGTATCAAAATGTGAAGTTAGTTGATGTTTCCGATCTGTAATTGCTCCTCTACGAATTCTGCATTCCTTGGTTTATACCACTTCAAAACAGCACTTTGGACAAGAGAGACCCAACTATTATTCCTTTGGGATCTCATTAGGAAACAAGAAGAAATCCACAGGGGAAAAGTACAGCAATAGTGTTGATGGAGTAAGGTTTCCAAACCATCTCTCACGTTACATAAACAGAAACCCCATCTTCTCAACTTCACTTTCTCCTACACACTCCATCACTCGAATCCTATCGGGATCTCTAAACCTCATCCATTTCCTTTACCAAGATTCACTCACAATCCTGAATGAGTTTTATCTGTTTTAACCATGTTGACAGCATGGGTTGCCTTCTATAAGCTCCTAATGTCTAGTATTAAGTATTTTGTTGATTATAACTAGTCAAAATTTCAGTCATTATTTTGCCCATTTTTCAAGGAAGCTCTAAGGTTCGATTCTATAGTTGAATAATTATAAACTGTTAATATTTTGGTTATTTTTCCTTCTTTCCCAGTCGACATCCCATTTAGACTACTTTGCTAGATGAAACCAGGAAACACATTCCCAAAGAAATGTTCCTCCTCTCAGTCTGGAGTCAAAAACATGCATGTCAAAAGCTTGACTCTAACATGTTAGCATTTCCAAGCACATAAGCTGGTTTTGTTTTTTGGGAAAATTAAGTTATTTATTATGCTGCATGATTTAGGCCCATTTCTATAGTTAGTGTGAATTACAAAAAATTAAATGTCTTCAGTCCATTCTTAGTTCATAATTCTTTAAATTGTGTTTACGTAGTAAAAATCCCCTACATATTCTGTTCTTCTGGCTTTCAACAATGAACTCATTTATCTTGGGGTGGAAAAGCTATCCTAACTACTGAACCAATGACTACAGATGGGGCATTGCACACCCATCCTAAAAGCTCTGGAAGTCAAAGGATAATGTCAGCAGGAACGATTCCAATAAATGTGTAGCAGGCAAATGCAATGATAAAAATCAAGCTGGTTTTATGAAAATAAGAACTACCAGACAGGCAGTGAAGATCATGACCAAAAATCTTGTCATCCACTCCCTTTTCTTTCCTTACAAGATTTCCCCTATGGACCTCCAATGTGCTCAGAGAACGTTTACTCCACATCGACCCTCTTGTGAATCAGATGAGATCAGTTTTAAAACATGTTAATTTCATGGTGCATTCAAGCTTTTTTTTTTTTAAATCAAGACTTTTGTTCCTATTGAACTGTTTCATTCCGCTCTGAGGGCTCTTTCCTTGGTAGCGGGGCAGTGAAAACGACGGACCGAGCTTCCAACAAACACTGGTCCCAGACACAGAACAAACTGTGAGGATGGCCCAGAGTACGTGTTCCTTCTGTTGGACATCAGGTCGTTATGAGTCACGACAGATTAGATGGCATTTCACATAGCTTCTTCCCAATGAATTTCCTTGTTTTCCTCAAAACATTGACTGCATTCGCATCAGTAAGTACTTAAATAGAAAAGTCTCAGAGAATTTCAAAACCTCCTGCCCCATTCCCTCAAGTAAGACAATTCTATGGAGTCTGTTCTTATCTCATCCAAAACTGTGCAGTTAATGACAGGGATTAGAGACACCTGCTTAAAGTAAAGGAAATGCCTATTTCTAAAGCTATCTGCTGGACAGCCCGAGCTCGTCCATGGATTTCTCTGTAAAAGACAATGGATGTGTGGTTTTGAAAAGAGAAAAAACAGAAAATTTATTCAAAATCCCAAATAGAAAGTGTCCATTATTTAATGTATTTAAAATACATTTGAATAGTAAAATAGTAAAGGTGGGGGGAGGGGGAATGGGTGGTCTAAGCTTAATATTAATCCCATTATTCTTCCTTCTCAGATGTAAAAAATTCTCACAAGCTACAGAGAAAAAAGAACTCCTTAATCTGAATCAGATGCTCCAATGAGAACCACTTACAGCCTAAAAAGTTCCCATCCATTTCTGAGAATCCCTATAAACCTGGTTAAGAGAAAGCTTTTTGTATCCGTCAACCACATTTGTCAATTCCTATGTTTTCAGCCAAATTCCAGGTGTGCTTGAAGTAACGAAGCTCACACCTAGGGTCACTAAGGGCTAACAAAGCTAAGTGCAGTCTTCTGTCCCAAAGCTTCTAAAAATCATATGGACATTGTAACCCCACGCCCACCCCCCCAAAAATCCCACCTAACGAGTAGCAAGTCATCTAACTCATAGGCACCCTATAGTGCAAAGTCAAACTGCCCTTGTGACTGAGGCTGTATTTACAGAATGAAGGCTTTCTCCCATGGAGTGAGCATCAAGGCTAGTGGAGAATCACCCTCCAATGCAGAACCACACCACCAAGTCTCCAACTGCAGACTTATAGCTCCTTAATGAGAATACAAAGCCTGACATGATAGCACACTTTACTCTCTGCTAAATAGGAAACCTTGAATTAGAAATGCTTTAAAAGACACAGCAAATTTTAATACCATTTAAAACATTAAGCTGAACCCCTTACACTCCCCTAAAAGTTCAGAAATAGCAAATTATGTCACTAAAAAATGTGTTGTATATTTACAGACAGGGATGACTTTCATCTCATATTATTCCCAATATGCTTCCCGATTAATCTTGGACCCATGAAAGAGACACAAACACACACACACAAACACACACACCACCCCCACCCCTGGCATTGAGTAGATCAGGGGTGATTAATACGTCGATCAGGATCTACTAGTCGATAGCAAATGTAGTGTGGGTAGATGGCATGGCATTAAAAAAAATAGACGTAAGCCCATCATCAATCTTGTCACTTAAATGATATACAGCGCAGCGCATCAGATGCAATCTTAGGTGTCCCATGCATACACAAACAACTGCACTAAGTGCAGCAAAACTGACAAAGTAATCACGAATTTTTAGACCTTGGGTTTTTTTCTCTTAAACGTAAAAAAGGGTATTGAAATGAGTGGGGGAGCTGGACCAAGTAAGACTACAAAAACGTTATCACTTTCATACAGAATGGGTGATTTTGCCACTACAAGCCGACGCTCAGCTAAAGTCCGTTCAGCTAAAGTCCGGAGTGCACGAACAGTTCTGGAACTTACTCACAGAGGGAAAGTACCCAAACATGAGAAAATGTGCTGCCTCCGAGACTGCATTATTCAGCTCTACTTATTTATGTGAGTCAGCCTTTACCCACATAACAGATATTAAACCCAAGTACCGTTGCACCATGACTGATGATCATTTGGAAGTGTTTGAGGCTGGCTGTCAGCAGTTACTGTCCAGACTATGCATCCCTGGCTCATTCCATTCAGTGCAAATCATCAGAGTAAACTCAGGCAATGTCAAAACAATGTACATCGTTAATTGGGTTGTTTTGTGCAATATGGACTCGTGGTTATACAAGGTGCACATACTGTATGCATAGAGAATTCTCAATGCATTTATAAATAAATGTAATAAAAATGTTTTGCATTTTTGTAGTTGGTAAATCATTTTGACTTGATCAATTATAAGTAGCTCACATGCTGAAAAAGTGTGAGCACCCCTGAGTAGGCTGACTCATTGCAACCCTAAAGCACAGGGTTAACACCACTACATGTGGGTTTGCAGTGACTGAATCTTTACCAAAGTAGAAAACTTTGTCTTTCTCCAATGGAATAGCTGATGATTTCAAACTGCTACCTTGCTCAAAGGTAAGCACTGTGCTACCAGAGCTCTTTTCATTGGTCTTAAGGCCCTATTAATATCCAGTCAATGAACACACCGGATATTGTGTTTAGTCATGATTAAATGCATGCACTTGGAGGTATTAAGACATCGTGGGTTAAAGCTTCACTGTTAGCAGTTAAGTGTCTGCAATCCAGGATAAATGGTTCTGGCCTTGGGTTCCCCGTTCCCATAGGGAAGTTATGAGGATGAAAGACAACAGTACATAAAAGCACAAAAGTCATTCTTATGTTGTAAGTCCACAATATGATTCATAACAGTTATTACCTATTCCAGAAAAATATTAATATTACTACCAGCTATATAGTAACTGCTTACATCAAAAAGTACTTTTATTGATGCCTATTCTTCACTCTAAGAAAATGAAAACCTAACCTGAACTCATGTACCAAAATTCCCAGTGAAATATCTTACTATATCATCAACTATTTTATATTGATTAAAGGCAATATTGAAACTACAACCCAGCCATTTAAATATCCAATTTTCCTGTTTCCTTTCTAACAGACTACGTAAAATCTGAAACTAAAAAACAAATAGATTAAAATGAAACTACTCAGGGATACAGGGAAAAAACTATTCTAAAAAGTGGTAATAATATGAAACCAGGCAAATAAAGTTTATCTTTTAGTGTGACGATCCTGTTTCTCATACCATTCCCACAAATCATATGGCACTGTATGAAAACATTCAGATACCCCCAAAGGTTTGCATGTTCAACTTAATAATACTTCAAATCTCAGATGGTCAGAAAGAAGATTAAATGAAAATTCTCCCATCAATGGTTTCCTGGGGTGACAATACTATGTAACTATTCTAATTGTTAAGAGGGACTGACAGTTTTTAACTTTTAAAATATGGAAACTAAGTCTAAGTAGTTTAGATTTTAAAGTCTTTTATGAAACAAAAACTTAGGCAAAATAGCAACATAATACAATTACTTGACATCAGTTCTTACATTGAAAATAGAAATATGCTTTCAACATCATTGACACAGGTTGCTTTTAGAAGGCAAAATGGGATTCTGAAAATTCTAAACATATAACATTCAATAATGTCTATTAACATTTAAACTTGCAAACAGACAAAAACAAAAACCAAGAAGGGTCATCTTTACGAATTTATTTTATACAAAACAGTAGCAATGTAGAATATGGGAATCTTCCACTGCCACACATAAGCTGTGAGAACATTTCAAGCCAATGTATACAGTTTGGAGGGGAAGGCTAAACAATAGCATCTCATGCTACCAAACATAAGATTTTTATAATATTCGAAATGGTTCAAAATTAGATAGCAATGTCTTCTTAATATTGCTTTCATCATTGAAGACTAAACCAAAACAAAAAGTGACGTTATACGTATTTAAAAGGGGGGTGTGGGAGAAGAAACTGAGAGGCTGCTACAACACTGCCATACAGCCAAACCATATGTCCTATTTGCATACTTGATAGCAGCATTATTTTACTGAACCGTGTGCAACTACATGTAGAAACACAAAGCAAAATGTCATGGCAGTTATCATTTAAGATCCCAAAGAATGAAAATAAACAATAACCCTACGTTGAACTCACTATAAGTAGATGAACATTTATGGAGAAAGACTCAGTATCTACATTCTTGGACTGTTCCATTTTGCCCCAGTAAGTGTCAACAGGCAGTTGTCAACTGTGCATTGTTGGCAGGCTTTAAATTTTTCCAGTTCTTATTATACCGCATGCTTGGAACAAAGGGGATCATAATAAATCCTTCTACACAATGAACTTTAAGTAGACAGCTGAAAATAAATTTACTACTTGTAAACACACACCCAAAAAAACCCAAAAAAACAAAAACTTTTTTGTTTGTTTTATCTTTAAACCATCATTGCTTCCCAGAGCGCATTATCTTCGATATCGACCTCTCTCCCCTCGGTCTCTGTCCCGATCACATAATCGCTCTCTTTCTCTTTCTCTGTCTCGCCCTCTCTCTCTCTCTCTGTCTCTTCTGTTATCTCTGGGGCGGTCTCGCTCTCGTTCCCGATCTCTTTCACGGGGTCTACTTCTCCGGCCACTGACAACCGCTTGTGTGCGACGAAGAAAATCATCCACTCTCATATCATAATCATGCTAGAAAGGGGAAGAAATAGGTTAGAGATCTCAAAACTGTCCATTGGAATTTGAGTACCATTTATGTTATTTGATAGAAAGAAATCTAGAGAAATGGGGATATTAAATCAGAATAATAATCCTACAATTGCTTAGAAAATGTATTTTGATGTTTCATTCATCAGACAACAGGAGTGCTCAAAATAGCACTAAAAATTAACTTCAATCGCGAGGCTTCCTACTTAACTTTCAGGGGTTTCCCCATCCAATCCCTTTAATTAAATGAATCCATTCGTGCTGTTCTCCAATAGGAGGACCCAACTGTTTTCCTTCCATGGATTCTATAAACTAATCTGAACCAACTTCACCTTCACCCCCTGATGGTAAAATATGGAATTTTTGTGTTCTCGGTCTTTCAAAAAAACAATACAGAGTTTTATGAAAATGTAAGAAAATGTGTACTTCGGTATGACTACTCTATTTTGGACAAAGCTTTCTATCCTGAGTTCTTCCACCACTTGTCTGCCAGTCTGCCCTACTGTGAGTGGCTTGCATGTTGCTGTGATCCTGGAAGGTGTGACACTAGTATTTAAAATATGAGCAAGGTCACATAAATGAAAAGGTTCTAGCACAGCTTCAAGACTAAGCACAGATTATCAAGAAAGAATAGTAATAGGCTTTTCTACTTCTAAGGAATGGGCCACTGAAAACCTTTAGATAGAATCGAAACTGTGTTCAATACAGAAAATCTCATGAATGGAAGCAGAAAATTGTCTGAGACAGTACCAGAAGCTAAGTCCCTCAGGTGGAATTCAAAAATTGCATCAAATCAATACCAATTTTAATGATTCAATAGGACTAGGGAGAACTGTCCCTCTGACTTTGAAACTCTAAATCTTTAAGGGAGTAGAAAGACCTTGAAGTTAGCAGCCCAATGCATAACCACTAAAACACACTCCCCTCAGGTAAAAAGGGCTCCCCTCAGGTAAAAAGGCACTGAAATGACCGAGGAAGAGCTGCCTTCTCAAAGTAGAGTTGACCACAATGATGCAAAGGGAGTAAATCCCGCAGGAGTAAAGTCCATGGAACATTCATTTACTGATGGGGCTCCACTGAAAATGAGAAAAAATGACAAAGTATGAACCTAGGTAAGTTGGAATGCATAAAGATCAATATTCTAGGTGCTAAGTGAACTGAAGTGGACCGATACTGATCATGTTGAATAAAAAATATGGTTTACAGTACCAGGAAAGGCAGATTCAAGAAAGTATTTTCAAGATCTATCTTGAAGTACAATGCTGTCTGAGATAGGATAACACCTATGTGAACACAAGAATATCCATCAATACAACTCTTATTCAAAAGCACTAAAGCCAGTAATACAGAGTGAAATTAATCAAACATGCAATCAAGATGCGCTATTGTTAACAGTGATTGGACAGCAGAGTTGAAAGCAAAGAGGAAGGAACAGTAGTTGGAAAATAGGGACTTGGTGATACAAACAAAGCAAGACACACAATAGAATTTTGCAAGACCAACAACTTCTTCATTGCATGTACCTTTTTTTAAACAACCCTAAGGCAACTATGCATGTGGAATTCTCCAGCTGTATTATCCAGAAATCAAACTGTCTACATCTGTAAAAAGAGCAAAGGAGACGCTCATTATCAGAGTCTAAAATCAGACCAGTGGCAGATTGTGGAACTGACCATCAATTGCTCAGATGTAAGTTCAAGATGAAGTTGAAGAAAATAAAAAGTTCACTAGGGCCAAAATATGAGCTTGACTATATTTCACCTGAATTTTGAGAACAGATTTAATGCAATCACTTGACAAAAGACCTGAGGAATGACATTAAGAACATCCATCATTCACAAAGCAAAGGGTTATTAAAACGACAGAAAAGACTCTAAAACTTGTTTTTAATTGGAGAGTAACTAAGGTAAATGGAAAATATGATCAAGTAACAGCACAGCAGAGAAAATTTCCAAGTACAACTTGAGAAGAGAAAGTAGAAAAGTGTAATGAAAAGGTCAAAGACCAAGTGTTAGAAAACCAAAAGGGAAGCACATGTGCAGCATATCTGAAACTGGAAACAACAAAATTCAAGCATCGGGTTGCAATATTAAAAGATGCTATGGGCAAAATATTAAATGATACAGGAATCATCCAAAGAAGTTGGTAAAAATAGTCACTGTACTAAAAAGGATTAGTCAATATCCATTTATTTTAAAAGGTAGAATATGAGCAAGAATCACTGCTACTGAAGTAAGCACTGTATATATACTTAAGCATAAGCAGACCAGAATATCAGCCGAGGCACCTAATTCCTCCTCCCCCCCCAAAAAAAACTGCATTAAAAGTGTGCTGAAAAACTCACCTTATACTCAAGTATATATGGTAATTTCAAGTTGCACTGAAAGCATTGAACAAATACAGAATTCCAGGAATTGATGAAATACCAATTGAAACATTCCAATGAAGTGAGGAAGCCCTGGAAGTACTCATCTATGCCAGAAAATTTTGCAGGCAGCTGCTAGGTCAGCTGACCTAAAGAGATCCAATTTTTACCCATTCCAAAGAAAGGTGACCCAAAAAAATGCTCAAATTATAATATAGGACTATCACATGGTAGTATAATACATGAAATCACATGGTAGTAAAGTGTTGCTGTCAATTATCCAACAACAATTGAAGCTATACAGTCACAAGGAGCTGCCAGAACTTATGTCTGATTCAGAAGAGAATGTGGAATAAGGGATACCACTGATGTCAGATGGATCTTGGCTCCAAACATAAAATACCAGAAAAGTAATTGTTTATGTTTTATTGATTATGCCAAGACACTTGGTTGTGTGGATCTAACTATGGATAGGCTTCATTAGTATCGGAATTCCAGAACTGTTCATTGTGCTCATGCAGAATGTGTGCATGGACCAAGGGGCATTGTATAAATGGAACAAGGGAAAACAGAGTGGTTTAAAATAAGGAAAGGTTTGTCAACTAAATTCCCTAGGGAAGAAGCAGACTAGTCTGTGTGATCCGAGGATTGTAAATAATATAATCCAAATCCGAAGGAGCAAGTGTTAGCAGAACTTAACTTGTGAGCACCTGGTTTGCAGAGGGGCTATGGATGACTGTGGAAGCCCAAAATCCATTAGCAAGGTCCACACATAGATTAAACCTCTGATGAATCCTCTCTGATCACAGGCAAGGGATGTGAATAGCCTTGCTATCAGACCAAGAGTAAGTAAGTCAATTATGTTGTTAACGTAATATTCTTATGATATGATCTATTTTAATTTTGTTCTAGTTTTACTTTGGTATTGTTTTCCTGTAACTAAAATCCAGGACAGGTAAATCTGTAGAGATAATAACTAGATAAATGGTTTCTTGGGGCTATGGTAGGTAGGGTTCCGGGGAAAATGGGGAGTTGAAACACGAAAGAAGAAAATGTTCAAAAATTGATTGTGGTCTTGATTGTACAACTCCTTTTGATATGGATTACCAAATTTTATGATGTGGATTATGTACCAATGAAACTATTCTAAGAATCAAAAAGATAAAATCAGGAAAGGTGTGCATTAGGGTTGCATTCTCTCCCCATATTTATTCAATCTGTTTATTGAGCAAATAGAGAAGCTCAATTATAAAGAATTTGGCATCAGGTTTGGAGAAAGGCCTATTAACAATCTGACATATGTCAATAGCACATTCTTGCTTGCTGCAGGTAAGGAAGACTTACAATTGCTGAAGATGATCAAGGATTGCAACCTTTAATATAAATTACAACTCAATGTAAATAAGACCAAAATCTTCCCAATTGGTAACTAACACAAACAGAGAAAAGATCAAATTTATCAAGGATTTTATCTTGCTCGTTTTGAAAATCAATACTCACGGAAACGGCAGTCAAGATCTCAAAAGACATGTTGTACAAGGTAAATCTGCTGCACAAGCCTCTTTAAAGTGTTGGGGGGGGAAATAAAGCAAGGATGTTGCTTTGGGGATTAAGGTATACCGGACCCTAGCCATGGTATTTCTAATGGCCTTCTATGCGTGTGAACTAATAAGTGTTTTTGAATTCTGGTGCTGGTAAGAGTAATGAAAGTACCATGGAACACACAAATCTGTCTTGGATGTACAGCCAGAATGCTCCTTAGAGGTAAGGATGATAAGACTTTGCCTCACCAATGTTAGACATATCAGGAGAGACCCACACCTGGAGAAAGACATCATGCTTGATAAGGTATTGGGGCATAGACAAAGAGGAAGGCCTTAAAAGAAATGCATTAATAGCGGCTGCAAAAATGGGCTCAAAAACACAAACAATTGTGAGGATTGCCTAGGACTGGGTATTGTTTCATTCTTTATATATAGGGTTCCTATGAACCAGAATAGAGGTCAAGGCACCTAACACAACAACTACATCCTTAGTTCTCAGTGCATCTTTACTTAATACATTTGTTTCCTTTTCAAGTCAGCTTAAATAAATGCACAGCTTACAGAGTTCAGAAACAGAATTAAACACTATTATACATAGTGGATATGTAAATTTTTTATAAACATGGAATACATATAAAAGAGCTTCAAAAAGCTTATGGGAAAATGGAAATGAGGAAGAATGTTATTTTTCCACAAGCTTTTTAAGGCCCCTTAAGACACTAAATAAAAATACACAATACATAGTTCTATGAAATAGTAGAGCCTACTAGAAAGGACTAATCTCCTTAGTAAAGGAATTACATGGAAAAAATCTCTATCTTGAAAAGTAAATTTTTCATTCCTCCCCGCACTACCATGACACAGTTCTACCTTACAAATCTGGCTAGATCAGAGTACATACATGGCACAGGTAAGAGCTCTCGAAACATGGAATTCAGGACAGATAAAACCTTCAGAAACAGTAGTGGGAATAGCAGTATCATGGGGGGGTGAGGGGGACCACAACAAGGCTGGATTGGATACATAGCTCATAGCTCACTCCCCAGGAGAACGAATAATAGAAATGTGGGTAAAGGGAGACAATGACATTGTAAGATACAAAATAACAATAATAAGTAAATGATCAAGGATTCATGAGGGTGGGAGAGAGAAAGAGGAATTGATACCAAGGGCTCAAGTATATAGAAAATGTTTTAGAAATGTTGATTGATAGCAACATATGTACAAGTATGCTTAATACAACTGAATGATGGATTGTCACAGAATTTTTAAGAGCTCCCAATATAATGATTTTTTTAAAAAGGTTACTAATTTTAATTAGTCAAATCACAAGATAGGCCTCCTGGTGATCTACTTTCAAAAACTCAGTCAATGAAAATTTATGAAGTACAGCTCTACTCTGACATCCATGGGTTGTCATCAGTAATTCCTATTAAGACCCCATAGGTGACAGTTAAAATTGCTTGAGCGTTTGTAATGGAAGTAGCAGAACATGAAGGCCCCATTCTTTCTAGTATCTCTGGGTTGACTTGAATCACCAACTTACACCATCAAAGGATAGGATTGGTCAATTAAAAAACAAACCAAAATAAGCAAACACAAAACTATCAAGTCAATTCCAACTCGTCGGAATCCAACAGAAAGAATATTGACTGCCTCATAGGGTTAATGAAGCAAACCAAATAATAGAAACCATTTTAATTTAGCTCCTACCATTTGTGCTGACTTTTAATCCTTTAACAAGACAAATACACATCCAAATTAGTATTCTTCTAAGCTTTCTAATCTAGAAATTCTCTGGATAGTATACTTCTCTCTATGGATACCTATCAATTTGATGTGAATGTCAATTAAATATTAATCTCGGTAAATCAGTTTCATTCACGAAAGCATTATTTCAGTAATAAATATAAACATAGTCAAAAAGGTCCTAGAAATTAAACATCAAATGCAAAGACAAACAATGCAGTGGAGATGGTCATACTGACCAACCCGAGACACCCTTATGAAACATGGAACCCAGTATCTCAAATATTGTTTAATACTGTAAATTTTGTATAAATGTATAGTGCCACACAGTTTCATTTATTAGTTAATAGTGTATAATTCAGTAGTTGTTAAATAAGTTGTTTTTTAAGGAAAATGTGTGGTTTCATTCACTTGCCAATTTGACACGTGTCCATAGAGGTATGTAGATGAGAAATGTCTGTAAACTCAGCACTCACTACAGAAGTAGACTGTCATATCTTTGGGTTCGCAATTGAACACTTAACCAGTGCACTAGAGCTTCATCAGTTAACCCAAAGCCCTGGTCATCAAATTCTAACTCACAGTGACCCTAATGCATAGCACAGACAGACTAGACTGTATCTTCAGGTTTCAGAGAATGCATATTTTTACAAGGACAGTCTATCTTTCTCCTACAGAGCAGGTAGTAGATTTAAGCTGCCGACCTTGTGATCAGCAACTTAATGCTTCATCAACTTTACTATGAACGGTAAATGTCCTAGCATGATTTGATTTTGAATTCACCATTTTAAAAATAAGCTATGAAAAGACTTAAAAGGTTATTTTTAAAATAAGAACTACTGCTCCTACCAGCCTTCTAGAGAACTGTATACTCTTCATCTTAGAAGGAACATAAAAGGATGTTTACTTGTTTTACCACAATGTAAGTGATTGTTAGAAACTTCCAACTTTCATATCCTACTTTAACAACCAAACTACCTTTCTATGTCTATCAAATTTATATGCATACAGCTTAAGCTCCCAACATTGCTAGAAGATAATTTCTACTTTTTAAAACAAATTAAGGGGGGGATGCCATTTAGTAAATAAATACAATCACACTATTATGAGGAAGACCAAGATACGATGAGCTAGAGATTACTGCATTTCTTAACATCATTTTGTCATTTGCTAGCATCATTGTAAGAACCAGAGTCGATGTAAAACACAATTGGTTGGTAAACTACAAACAAGTGGAAATGAGCTAGTATCTGTTAATATAAAATATCTCTCCTATGAAAATTAACTGAGTCGGAACATATAAACAAACGAAGTAATAATCATTATAAATATGAATTAGTTATAATTAAAGATGCACATGCAGAAAGAACACATATCTAGAACATTAACCTAAGTATAGGCATTACCTAAACTTAAGCAATAAATTTGTGACTTAATCAATAAAAGGATTATAGCTCAACTAAATAATCCAAGGGGTATTATCACCATTGTCAATAAAAACAGGTTGTAAATTATTAGTTCACAATAAGAACTGTGTAATGGTCCACCACTGAACCAAACCCCCATTCACACTGCCTATATAACCTACAGTGTTAAGTAGTTTCTTCACATCTTTCATTTCTATGTACTTACTACTCGTTTATCTCTGTATCTTGCTTCATGTGGTACTGGGTGATGTCCTGAGTAAGGTGGGTGGGCTTGAGGAGGTGGAGCATGATGTTGATAATATGGATGGTGTGGAGGCTGTTCCATTCCTGGATAAGGAGGCTTAAAAGAGAAAGAACCACTTCCATAAGAATCTATCAAATATTCTTGTAAATATGTCTCCCCACCAAAAATATAAAACAGGCCCAAATAATTTAATCGAACCCAGCCAATCACTTTGATGACATTAAAGTTCTTCAAAATATCCTATTTGGTTGACAAAAGTATGTCTTTCAAGATAAACACTCTTGATTTCCAGTTTTAATGATTTAGCATGTTTGTCTACCCGTATCCTTTAAAATACTAACAGAAACAAAACAAAGCTAGGCATTGACACAAACATTTTACATGTCTCATAGAATTCTCAAAGAAAACCTAAGCGTTAAGACATCATTATTTCTAGTTTATTAAAGGAAAACGGAAGCACCAAATGGTAAAGTTAACAAGACCTTAATGCAAACAGAGGGTAAATCCAGAGTATAATAGCAGAAATCCTTACTCTAGAATCTATGATCACTATTATTCACAAGTCTATTCTTAAAACCTCGCCAACGGCCAACATCATAGTCAATGGAGAAAAGACAAAAACAATCCCACTGAAAAAGGGTACTAGACAAAGATGTCCCTTGTCCCCACTTCTATTCAATATCGTACTGGAGGTTCTAGCTAACAACATAAGACAGCAGAAGGGCATTAAAAGTATCCAAATGGGACAGGAGGAATTGAAACTATCGCTATTTGCAGATGACATGATCCTGTACAATGAAAACCCCAAAAGCTCCACAACGGGAGTACTTATAGCAATAGAGGAATATGGAAGAATGGCAGGATACAAGATCAACAAACAGAAGTCGACAGGTTTGCTATGTACATCGGACAGAGCCATGGAAGAGATCAAGAAGGCAGTACCCTTCACAATAGCCAAGGACAAACTGAAATACCTAGGAATGCAATTAACAAAAAAAGCTAAAGACCTATACAAGGAAAACTACAAGACCCTACTACAGGAAATCAAAACTGACCTCCAGAAATGGAAGAACATCCCATGCTCGTGGAATGGAAGACTCAACATAGTAAAGATGTCAATCTTACCCAAAGCACTCTATAAGTTTAATGCTATTCCGATTCAAATATCAACAACCTTCTTCAAAGAACTGGAAAAACTGATGACCAATTTAATGTGGCGAGGGAAGAAGCCCAGAATTAGCAGAGAACTCCTCAAGAAGGGCAAAGTTGGAGAACTAGCTTTACCTGATTTTAACACCTACTACACAGTAGTCAAAACAGCATGGTACTGGCATAATGACAGATGCTAGACCAGTGGAAAAGAACAGAAAGCCCAAAAGTAAAACCATCAGCATACAGACAACTGATCTTCGATAAGGGTTTCAAAAGCATCAAGTGAGTAGCAGATGCCCTCTTTAACAAGTGGTGCTGCAAAGAATGGATATCCACATGTAGAAAAATGAAACAAGATGTTTACCTCACCCCATGCACTACAACAAACTCAAGGTGGATCAGACCTAGAAGTAAAACCCAAAACCATCAGGACCATCAAGGAAGTTATCGGGACTAGCCTAAGATCACTGGCCCAGGGAATACATAGGCTCACCACAACAGGGAAGGGTACACACAGCTGAACTGGAAATCGACAAATGGGATTTAATAAGAATAAATCACCTGTGTACTTCCAAAGACTTCACCAAGAGGGTAACAAGGCAACCCAGTCAGTGAAAGGATTTTTAGTAATGACACATCAGACAAAGGGCTTATTACTAAAATCTAAAACACCCTCCTGGCCTGCAAAAAGAGGAAAACGTTAATACCCTAAGGAAGTGGGCAAAGGAACTGAAAAGAAATTTCACTAGGGAGGAGACCAGTATGGCCAATAAACACGAGAAAGTGTTCTTGTTCATTAGCTAAGAGAAATGCAAATTAAAACAACCATGAGATATCATCAAACACCCATGAGGTTATCCCAAATCAGAAAATCAGACAGCAACAAATGTTGGAGGGGATGTGGTGAAATAGGAACCCTCCTCCACTGCTGGAGGTCAGCCACTGAAGCAAGCGATCTGGCAATACTTAAAGAAAATGGAATTTGATCTACCTTATGACCCAGTCACCCCCTCTACTGGGCATATACCCAGAGGTGGTAAGAAATAAAACATGACCAGTCATCTGTGCTCCAATGTTTATTGCAGCACACTTCACAATCGCAAAGAATTGGAAACAACCTAAATTCCCATCGATAGATGAGTGGATTAGTAAACTGGCAAATAGACACAATGGGAGTACTATGCACCACTAAAAAGCACAGGCGATTACATGAAACACGTCATTTAATGGGAAGAGTTGGAAGGAATTATGTTAAGTGAGCTAAGCCAATCTCAAAAGGACAAGTACCATATATACTCAAGTATAATGTCAAGGCACCTAATTTTACCACAAAAACTGCATTAAAAATGTACTGAACAACTTAACTTACACATGAATATATGTGTTATGAGTCCCCTGAGGCAAATATCATCAGCACAGCAGGAATAGAAGACACTTATCTCACAATAAATGGGTGGAGGCATAGGCAGTCAGGTGGAGGTCAGACCAAACTCAGGGAGGTACATGTGAATCCAACATAAAGAAGGGGCAAAGGGGAAGGAGAATGGGAGTAGGGAGAAACTGAGATGATGACAAGGGGGGCACAGGGCACTAATCTACCCAGGGAGAGTGTATTGGCTGTCTCCACAGAATTGGAGAGTACATACAGAACCCACCATGGCGCACCAAATCAGGAGAGACGTAACACGTGGAGGAATGCATGAAAAGACTGGACTACAGGGTCAGCCTCAACCAGAACCAGCCTGACCCCCACCCTAGAAGTGTGTACTGCAGAGACCACCACTAGACCTGCAGGTGGGGGGAAAGGAACCGACTTACCATGCCCCCACGGGAGCAAACGAAGAAAGGAAAAAGAGAAAGGGCAGTCGACTTAGACTCCTTTTAGGGCCACCAAGCCCAGAATATGAGGTGCTGGGGCACATAGAGGGCTGTGGGACTACCAACAACTCAAGACATGTTGTCCCCTAACTGGAGCACATGGTGACTTGGGACAATAATGGGGACACACAGTGGGCGTGTGGGAACTTCCCCAGGATCAGGAAGGAAGGACTCTTGGGGGCCAGTGAACAGACCTGGACCTATGTAGGGTTTTTTTTCCCTTTCTTTTCCTTCTCATCTTTTTCTCTCTCATTTTCTTATTTCATCTGTATGTTTTGTTATTGTTCGGACTACGACATTGGTGGTTTGCCTACTTACATGGGTCAGACATGGTAGGGAAGCTAGGGGAGAAGGCAATGGGACCAATGGTCCCGAAAGGTAGAGGGGGAAGCAGGTGGAGAGAAGAGTGTGGTGAGTGGACGGCGTCATGGACAGGGGAACTAGGGAATTGAAACCAACATCTACGAGAGGGTAGAGATCCTGTGAGTATTAGAGCAATGCCAACCTAGTAGAGAGGGAGCACTAAGATTGTGGAAGAAGGGGAAAGTGATGGCGGGGCAGGAGGCAAAAGGAAACAGAGGCAAGCTCTAGGAAACAAAGCCATAGATAGGGATATTAATAGAGGCAGGCACTTATGTAAATATATTAACCTATAACAACAGAGCTAATGGCCTGTGTACATATAACAAATTGGCATTCTGTAATGCTCTCCCCCTCATGCCCCCTACATGATCACTGAAGACAATTGTAACAAAGAGTTGTAAGAGCCCCCAATAAAATGATCTAAAACAAACAAACAAACAAACAAACAAACAAACAAACCTCACTGCCCTCGATTTGATTCTGACTCTTAGTGGCCTTATAGGACAGAGGAAAACTTAAAACTGCTCCTGTGAGTTTCTAATGCTGTAAATCTTTAGGGGAGCAGAAAACCCTCATTTTCCTCCCTCATAACAGCTGGTGATTCTAAAATGCTAACCTTGTGGCTAGCAGCCCAACTCAACCTACTTTCCACTGCCAGGCCTCCTAACTCTATACTTGAGGAAGAAAAGAAAAAGGGGGGGAAAGCTAATATACTTTAAATGTTATACTACTACTCTCGGTGTTAGATAATAATTCATTTCTTTCATTGTACAGACTCTAAAGGAAAGAAATCTTAAAAATTGTTTGGAGTAACATGAAATTTACAACAACTGAAACAGTTAAGTTGGGGAAAGTGGCCCCATTAAAGAGCACATTAAAAAACAAACCATAAAAGCAACTTAAACCTCTGAGTTTTTATTCCTCAGAAACTAATACTTTAGCTATTCCAATATTTTAAAGAGCATCCATTTTCATAAAGGAAATAATTAACAAGAAAAAAACATAGCTGAATTAACCTTCCTTTAAACAAGAGTTAAATTTACTATGTATTACTGTGCACTCACTATATGCTAAGCTTAGCAAGTTTTGATGGCATAGTAGGTTACCCATTGGGCTTTTAACCAAAGGCTATGAAGAAGAACAGGCTCAGAAATCCAACAAGGCGGTTCTCCCGTCCTACAGGGTCGCTGTATGAATGGACTCAATAGCAGCAGTTAGTCTGTTCTTTTCCATGCTAACTCTTTTATGTATTATGTGTAATTGTCTTCTTGAGGACAATCCCAATGACACTGGTACTATTTCAAACAGGCATACAAAAATGCTCATTCCAAAGGAGGGGTAGGGGGAACACATTTCTATGATGACTATATAAATCGACTCTAAGGGAACGAACATCAGAATTTAAGGAGAATGGATACATGGGATGGTGCAAGCTTAAGGCAAAAAAAAAAAAAAGAACCAAATCAGTAATATTAATATATACTACAGTAAGAGTTCAGGGGGGTGGTAGGGTTGAGGGGGTGGGGGAACGGAGAATAAAGGGGAGCTGTTAACAAGGAGTTCAAGAAGAAAATAAAATGTATGAAAATGATGAGTGCAGCAATTATAAAACTATGCTTGATCTAATGGAACTATGGATTGTAATCATTTCTGTATGAGCTCCTAATAAAATGTTTTTTAAAATTGCTCATTTCTCTCACCATTGTAATAAGCACAGTGCCTTAGACAGAGCAAGTACTAAGTATTTGCTTTATGAGTAAGTAACATTGGTAAAGCGGGACACCATTGATAAAACTCATATCCTGGAGAAATAGCCACATGGCAGCCAAAAACTGTATACCCTAGCTTGTCGTGCATTCTTTCCAAAAATCAGGACTTTTTTAAAATGCCGCGGGACGCGGGAAAATTTGTTCAAAAGCGGGATGTCTGGTCACCTTAAATTTATGAGCCACAGAATAAAGGAATGCCCAGAAGTTTTAAAATAATGCAAATTAAGAAGCATGTATTATGATATTTGACCAGAGATTTGAGAAGACATGTGAACTAAAATAGTAGTTGAATCTATGGAATAAACTATTATAGTCACCTGCTAAGTCTGTATTATTAATATAACCAACAGCTACTTATTATATATATTTCATATATATTTGTAAGCCTCTTGATACTAATACTTGATCAATATTTATGCAAAGTATTAGGAACTACAAATGAAGTTAAATAACTTGCACAGTAAGAATACAAACCATTCCTTGCCACGGTGGTGGTGGTCCCATGTTATGGAATTCCCTCACATAGTCATTGTAGGACTGAAATGAAAGACAACAATGTCAATATCATATTCAGGACTACAAAATAAATTAGATCCTGGTTTTATCTACATTAAATCTATAAAGTATAATGCTTACCCCATTTAAAAACACATCTCGGCGAACTCCTGAAAATCGTCTGTTGGGAATAAGATTTGTGAAACTAAATTCAGGTAATTCACATACTAGTTCCAAGAATGTAGTTCAAAACTAAGCAACAGTTAACCCAACTTACCTGTCCACTTCCTGGTATCGTGGATCCTTTAAATACCCTGTTCAAACAGCAAGCATTTTAGTAAAACAAATACATAAAATTGTAGGATGGCATTATATTCAAACCTTCTTTACCACTCAATTCAATTCTTTCCACGAAATATGTGCTTTAAAGGATGGATGCTATATATTACTCCATTTGCAAATTTTCTTCTCAGGTTGCATGATTATCTAAGAAGTACTTAAATAAATAATGTCATTCCACAGAATTGTAAATTGTTAGAGAAGCTCTGTTGTGGATCTTCACCCATTAATCTACCTTAATAGAAAATGTCTTCATTCTGCACCACCGGGATGGGTAGGGTAGAGGAGCTACTTAAGGCACTGCAATAGGAGTTTCTTTATACAATGTTTATCTTCCACCGTATAGGCCTTCTAAGTAACCCAGTTTTAAAAATCCAAATTTGAAGAACACAAAACTGTAAAAATGAAATATGCATTTTTAATTAAAGAATCATGGAGAGATGCAAAAGTCGTTTCCTCCTTCCTTCTTTTAATCAAGAGCCAGTTAATTAAAATATAAAAACGGGTAAGTAGCCAGATTTCTGAGGAAAAACTAATTTTACTTGCAGGATAGTCTCTTAATTTGAGGAAGAATGAGATTTATCAAGTCACTTGTTGGATAATGCTGTTAACTCTCACCAATACCAATTTCCAAATTACTTAAGTTTTATAAAAGCACCACCATTGACTGTTTTAACTATATTTCTATCTTAAAGATAAACTAAATTCGCCCTTAAATTATAAACCAAATACTTCCTCATTCCTCCCAAAAAACATAAAGTTAATTTTTTTAGTTAAAAATATATAGCACAGCTTCAGTTTCCAACTAAAGATAAATACCACAAGAATTTCTAAGTACCACAGGGAATAAAAATCCTAATTGTACAATTAGCTTTCCCTAAATTCATTTATTGTATTAATACATCTGCAGGTTAAATTTCCATTTTTCAATAATCAGCTATCTCAGACAATTATGATACTGAATTATACTGACATCAGTAGCAATAGGGAAAAAATGAGATTTCCTAAAGTTTACCACATATACTCGAGTATAAGCCAGCCCTAATATCAGCCGAGGCACCTAATTTTACCACAAAAAATGAGCTCAAAAACTCAGCTTATACACGAGTAATATATGAAATGCATTCATATTCTACTCACTGTTAAAAGGAGGAAGACAGAAGTGTATGTCTTTTTAAAAAGAATTCTAAGTGAAATATCTGCAGGATTATAAAATATTAACCTGGTCTCTGGTGAAACTCAGGGGGATAGTCAATCCTTGGTTTCTTTCTGCTGTTATGAATATCATAATCTTCTGGTCGACGCCTACACAAATTAGACACATTAGAAATTAAACCAAAAACAACTGGGAGAACAAATAGCAAAGCAAGAGTTTTTGACAGAAACAAGTACAAGGAGTAGTAGCTCATTGTTTCCCATAAATGTCTTAATTTTTGGTAAGTAAATAGTCTTCAATTTCCTAAATTCTTATTCCTCAAAATTAATTACTACAAGCCAAACCTTAATATATTACTTAAAGAATACACTACTCTGTGATCTCATACTATGATGAGACAAGTAGGAAGGACAACACTGCTCAAACCATATAAATCACATTTTAGTATCCTAAACAAAATAACCTATAAACTAAATACCCAGTTTAACAAAAACACTTTTCCAAAATAATGTCTCCATTTAGGTGAAATAGAAAATGGGCTACTTCATTATACAATACTAAAACCTATGTATTTAAACTTACTAGTCATTTTTAAATAAATCCAAAAATTAATTCTTAAAGGTTGTCTCCTTTGCACAAAATTATACTTTTCACATCATACAGAATATTTGATATTTAGCAAAAAGCAAATTTACACGAAAGCTTTAAAAATCTTAATACTGTGGAGAAACTAATTTCTACAATTACATTTACGAATTAAGAAAGTTTTTCCCTAAAAACAGTGCCTTAAGGGATAATTGACGTTTTATAAATTGATAATAGGATCAGTCTTAACACAGTTCATAAAACTAATCCAAACTATTCTTTAGAAGGTTAAATTTTACTGTTATCTATATAGCTGTTTTAAGACACTATTAAATACACTTCACTTTACTGAGCATTTTAGTAAAGAGCTTAACAAAATTTTTAAAAGGTCAAGTTTTTTAGTAATAAATATCCTTTTACCATTAATATCAAATAAAAACTAAATTGACCTGACATCACTAGTTTATCAGCTACTTTTCTGAATACTGTTTTCATTTACACAAGTTTAACTTATTCAAACTACAAAGTTAAATAACCCCAAGCCCCACAACAGAATAAAAACAGTTGCATCTACAATCAGTAAGACTAAGAAAATTAAAAGCTGTTTTAAAAAACAAACATACCGCTTTCTTGTAGGTGGGGTAGTGCATTTACGACCGGTATAAACCATGATAGTAACAGTTCATACAGTAGTCCAACTACTGACTGTAAGCTGTAAGCCACATACATAAATGGAGGCCCTGGCAGGCTTGAGAGAAGGTGTGATGGTGTAATAAGTATAATTTGCAGTCCATTGCAAAACTGAGGTAAAAACTTCACTTGTATATACTGTATTTCACTGGAAACCTCTTAGCTTAAAAATTCAAGACATCTTGGTGCTCAGTCCTTTTAGGCCAGTAAGGGACTCTGCCAGGTTTCCTCCTACCTACTCCAGTGTCCTTTTTAAGCTCAAAGAAATGGGGACTCGTTGGATTATCTGTACCTACCACAGATGTTTCCACCAAAAGGAAACTTAACCAAGGTTTCATCCCATGAACCACACTTCCAACAGTCTTTAGAAGAATATTTTAGGTTTAGCTGTATGCAAATCTACACAGGGAAAGGTGTTGGGTAGAAGGGCTTAAATCAGTCCTTTGCAAAGATTTCTCCAATTCTGTAACAAGTTAAACCCCCTTTTCCTGGAAAATGCTGTTTAGTTCATAAGGTAGTGCTCAATAACCATGGCGATCCTCTAATAAAACTTTAAGTCCACAGGTACTGCCAGCATCTGGAAAAGTTGTAAACAGACACAGCAACAGCCCTTCTTTTTGGTTTGTTGCCGGGTCTCCCAGGGCCACTTGATCCCCTTTGGAAAGAACCTATCGTTTTCTGAAGCTCAGCAAGATGTGTGAATTCAGTGGGTACATGTTAGAGAATATTTGGCAATGGGGTTAACGCATCACGGTGGTAAATTTTGAGACAGTCCCAATATTGCTCCTCTTGAACAAAATAACTTAAAATATTTTATCCTCTATACGAGGCGTCATCTTCTGAAAAAATATTAGTGATCCTTTATAAAGTCCCATATCTGATAAGGCTTATCCAGAGAGACACACCTGAAAGAAAAGGCTTTTTACAAAGTATTAACAATTTTGCAAATAAAGGCTTCCTCCTCCTCCTCTTCCTTTCTAGCCTGGTTTCAGTATCAAATGCCTACCTTGTATTTCAATTGCATACATAGTATTGTCAGATTATAATCTCATCTAAACTATCATTATAGCAAATACTTTTTTCTGCATAAGGAAAGATCCCCATTTTCCTCTTGAAAAATGACAGAAACCAAGCTGGACCATGTGAAATCCTCAATGAAGCCACAAACTAGTCCATGCAGCTTGATTTGAGGATTTTCTCTTTCTTCTTTACCGCAGGACAAACTTTTGACGAATCACATTCCTCCATCATGTTATTCTGATACATGTGCCTATTATCAGTCCAAAGAACGTTTCTAACCTTCCCACATCCCGGACTGGTTCTCGACGGGATGGACGTCCTCTTGATCGGGGCTGAGAATGCATTCTTCTCTTGTGACGCATTTTATGAATGACCTGATACAAGTCAATACTTTCATCGGGGGGAAACAGAAGACAAAGCTGGGTTCCACATTCAAGTTCAATTTCCTGGAATATGAAAGTCACAATTTATAAATTGACAAAAGGAGAATCTTTCAATAATATAAAACAAAACACAGACTGACTTCGATCCTTCTTTCTAAAGAGTGAGGATGAAGTGGGATTCATTTATAAATCTTAAAGACTTAAAATCTTTCTAAAGTGCTTCAAATATTTACACAAAGTGTAAAAGTTGAAAGAATCTCCAAAGCAAACCCTAAACCTATTCCTAAGTCTAACCCCCTAAACCTAGTCTAACCCTAACCCTAACACTAACCCTAACCCTAAAACAATTTTTTTTAAAAAAGGAATCTCCAAAGCAGCTGCTTAAAACTGTGGCTATCCTTCCACAAACAATTTCTTTGTACAAATACCACACTGCCAGGACAAAGCCACCCATCTTAACACTGTAGAACACATATACTTCCACGAAAATACTTTTACGTAACTTCAATTTTGCAAATATCAGGATTCTAATTCATGAAGAACAGAAATAAAAAGATTACCTAACACTTATACCCAATCATCTAATTGTTACTGTGTCATTAACCATTATAAACTGCTAAATAAACTTAAATGCATTACCTATAAAAACAGACTATCTTAGGTGAGCTTTTAGAAGCTAACTTTTAATTTCAAATAAGGGAAATAAAAACAGTATTATTTCTAGCTCAGAACCATCTGTGCAAATTACAAAGGGAAAAGATTTGAATTTATTTTGAATACTGGTTCCCATAAATATTTCCCTTTTCAGGAAAAGAATCACGCAGCAGCGGCCTGGCAACTAAAACTTTTGTACCATAGTCCATTATTCAGGATAAAGTGTAAGTATCTGCTTCTGCAGCTCTCTCCTGGATCATTCCAGGTTCCTCCAGGGGTTGACCACCCACTTTGGTAAACACTGCAAATCAATGCAACATTTCCAACTCAAAATTTCAGGCTTGAAATCCTGAGTATAAATACCTAAGTCTTTTCACAAAGCTTCCATCTATTCAAAAAGCCTCAAGAAAGATGTTAAATGGCATTACTAAAATGTACACTTAGCATACAGTCACCCCAGTCTGAACAAAAACTTTTACCTCTCAATGTCTAATATGTACCAACCAGGTCAAATTAAATGTGTGTTTTAAAGAAGCAATTAAAATGACAAACCTGTCCATCACGTCCGATCTTTACTGGTTTATGTTCATTCCAAGGATTGGTGAGATGTGCCGATTTAGTGAAGGGTAATTCACGCCTAAATACAAAGGAATATCCTTTTTTTGTTGTTTTGCAGGATCTTTTAAGTACCTTATATTACACTTCAATAGTGAATATATCAATGTTAACTAGAATTGGAGTGAAACTAAATTGCAGAAAATCACTTAAAAGTAGTAGAGCTTATTCCCTCCCTACAAAAAGAGCTCCTTCAGTAACGTATTAGCACACTATGCACAATAGTCTACAAAATGAACAACCACGTATGACAGTGCTAAGAGCCCAGGCTTTGGAAACGAGAGCTAAGGGTTTTTTGTTTGTTTGTTCTTTAATCATTTTATTGGGGGCTCATCTCTTACCACAATCCATACATACATCCATTGTGTCCAGCAGTTAAGTTTCAAATCCTACTTTATCTGTCCATTAATTTTGAACTTGTTTATCTTTTCATAAAAAATCTTACCGCCCATTTCCTAGTTGTTTTTAGTTTGTAAATGGATTGATTTATACAAAATGTTAACCATAAGCCTTGCTTCAGTATATTAAAAAAATATGGTTACTATTTTTAGAACAAAAAGCTAAACTTCATTTGTTAATAACAATTTCATTGTTAATAACAAATGAAAACATAATGCTTCTTGACTGATGGTAAGTTGCTTTCTCAAATTCAAGAGTCCGCTCACAATAGAGCATTACTTCCCATAATCCATAAAATGATTTTTTATTTGGATAATACTAATGTTTACTTGTAAAACCACATTAAGTATACCCTCAACGTACTACTTACTGCCCTGCTTTAATAAAGGGTAATATTTTTATAATCTAAACACCATTACTTAAAAATATAAAAAGGTAATGGAGCAAAAATGGTCTCACCCAACCTGAGATAATCTGTATTTCTGTATCAATTTGGCATAATGAACACAAAGTATTATTTGTTAGTTGCCAATAAATAATCAGATTATTGGCAGCATTCACAATGAATTTATCTACAGGTTATGCAAGGCTAACGTCCATAGTTTAATTCTATGAAATTGGACATAATATATAATTTTGGCATTGTTCTAACACTGTACTAAAACTTTATGAGAATCTTAAGGGACAAGGGTCAACTGGCATTAACAGTTCACAAAGATAATGATCGATGTCCTAACTGGTAATAAATGGGGTCTTCAAAGATTGTGATCAGCATGTAAGACAAAACTGCTAGGCTCTCCCGACCCAGAGAAAATGATGAAATCAAAGGGCATACTTAAACAGACCAGGACCAAGAGACCAGAAGAATTATAGACCGTGCTGGTGTGCAGCTACCACTAGTGGCACAGTGGTTTTGTCTTGAATCGCTAACCTGAAGGTTTTCAGCAGTTCAAAACCACCAGTAAGTCTTCCAGAGAGAGTAAGACTTTCCATTTCTGTGTATAGTTTCAGTCTCATAAGGACTCTACTACTACCTTGTTGCATAGGGTCGCTATGAATTCAGAACTGACTCAGTGGTAGTTTTAAGTTTATGGGCATAATACTGAATGATGCACGAAACATCTAAAGAAGATGGAAAGAATAACAGAGTTGTACCAAAAAGAAATAGTCTACATTCAACCATTTCAAGAGGTAGCATATGAGAAAGAGCCAAAGCTACTGAAGGAAGCTGGTCCAGCTGCACTGAAAGCATTAGACAAAAACAAGGCTCCAAGAATTCATGAAATACCAAATGAGATGTTTCAACAAGTTGATGAAACATTGGCAGTAAGTAGTCATTTATGTCAGAAAATTTGATAGAAAGCTACTTTGCCAGCTGTCTGGAAGAGATCCTTATTTACACCCATTCCAAAGGTTATTTAGCAGAAGACTCGAATCATGAAACTATCATTAAAATCACATACCGTTAACATTTTTCTAAGTATCATCCAACAACAGGTGTACCAGTATATTACCAGGGAGCTGCCTGAGGGTCAGGTCAGATTCAGAAGACACAGAAGGAGATGTCAAATGGATGTTCAGAATACAAAACAGATTTTTACTTGCTTTATTGAATATACCAAGACATAGGGCCGTGTGGATCATAACAAATTATGGATAGTCTTGAGAAGAATGGGCATTCCAGAACACTGCACTGTGCTCATGTGGAACATGTATACGGAACAAAATGTAGCTGTGCAAACAGAGCAAGGGAATACTGCATGGTTTAAAATCAGGAAAGGTGTGCATGTCTAAACTTTAAATCAAATCTATCTCATGAAGTCATCTTCAAGCTAAATCTTGTGTGGCTGACGTAGTAAACAATGTCTGCTTTGAACATTGTGCTCTTCAAAACCTTTAGAAACGAGAATCAAACAAATTGAGAACAGCAGTTCAAAAGATTGGAGTAAAGATTCTAAGAGTGAGCTTTTTGGGGAGGGTGGGGAGGTGTTTGGCAGCAACAACAGAGAAGAGACAGAAGAGTGGCTGCACAACTCAAAACAATAATCAATGTCACTGAGATATACACAGGTAGAAACTGTTTAAATGGTGTTTTACCGTGTATTTTCTAAAGATAAAATTTTAAAACAAGTGCTATCAAAAAGGAATTTATATTCCATCTAATTTGCCATTGAAAGAATGGCTATAGGAAAACAAATGAAAATCTAGTCACAAAAACATAAAGAAAAATTAAAAAACAAGGACTATCAAAATAAAAGTATCACAGAAAAGAAAAATAATAATGAAATACTCAAGAACCAAAATAAAGCTGTTAAATAATTTGGGGTTGAGATTCTTCTAATAGTACTGGCTACATTCCAGAGGGTTGGAGCCCCCTGCCCCACTCCAACCCTTTTTTTTTTTTTTAACATATTTCATTTCAGCAGGGACCACTAAAATTTTGTGCCCCCCCACCCAAAAAAAAAGCATTCAGCAAATTGATTTCAACTCACAGTTACCCCATATCTGGTTCTAAAAGATGCAAATCTTCACCGGAGCAGACAGCCTTTCTCTCTCTTCAAAGAAGCATTTGGTGGGTTTCAACCAATGACCTTTAACTAGCAATCCAATGCTACCTCAAAAGCACCACCGGGGCGCTTTAAGAATTAGACTAAACTACTAATTCAAGCCAAAACCAGGAAGATTTAGTTCTCATGAGATGGCCCTGGTCGACACTGGCCTTTATGAAGTGATAACTGGAAATATGGGTGTTACAGCAAAGTGTGAAGAAAACTGATGGTGCCCTGCTATCAAAAAGAATAGAAAATGGGATCTTAAAGGTTTATATTTAATTAAGAGCCACCTAAATGAGGCGTCAACCAAGTCTACATGCACAAAGCACACCAGCCCATACTATCCAAATATGACAAATAAAATCTAAATATAATAAAGGGAAAGCTATTAGAGCTTAAATTGTGAACACCCACTTTGTAGAAAGCTATGGATAAAAGTATGGGCCCAAAATTCATCTGCAAAGGAACTATTCGGATTAAGCCTCTGGCAGATCCCCTCGGACCACAGTAGAGGGGTATCAATAGCCTTGCTCTTGGACAATGGTGGGTGCTACTATGGTATGATACCTAGCCATTTGCTCTCCCTCTTGACCCACTCTGGATGTTCTACCGTTAAATGTCTATTGCTTATTTCTTGACAAAGGCTTTCCTCTGGCTTATTTTAATATTGCTGGTATGCTTTTCTTTCTTTTTTAATATTACCCTATTTGGGGTATGCTTCCCAGTTTATGAAGTACAGGTGGCATGGGTATACAGCGATAATAAAACTGGTTTAATACCTTATTAAGGATGGAAGGGAAGGGGGTATCTGAGGAGAATGGGGTGAAAATAATGGAACACAGGAGGGGGGAGGATTCAAAGCTGATTCTGTGATATATATACAGCTTTTTAAATATAGCTGAACTATGGGAAGTATATATGAATTATATCACAATAAAACTATAGGAGATGAAAAGAATTAAACTAAGGAGAAATTGCAGGTCTTTTATTTATCGCTTCATCCTTACTGTGTTCTTTCATTTAGGATCATATTACAGAACAAGCATCGTAATTTCTATTTTGAGCCAATGTGTTATGAAACCTACAAATGACTATCTTGATGAGTCCTACAGTCCAGGGGAGGGACTCTGATATAAAGGGCTCACCACATGGACCCAACAGAAATTTGAGATTTTTACGTTCTGTATAATTATCTGGGTATTAAAAACTTACTGAATAAGAGAGAAACCCTGTAAACCACAGTGGAATGGGTTATTTGGTATGAATTTTTTACTAAATACTGTATTTATTCTAAATAAATACCTTTCACAGTTCAGTCCTACCTTGAACTATAAATTCCCGGTGGCAACTCAAGTAGCTTATTTTCATGTACCCCGTTCCCATCCACCACTAAAAACCTCACCTGACTTTAAACTTCAGTGCACTTACAAAATACCCATCTGAGATTCAACAGTTTTGGGGTGGGTGTCAAGAATCTGCTTTTCAATAAACAATATTGAGGCAAGTGTTCTAAGCACTACACCTATAGAAACCTAACTCATTTATTAAAACCAAAAGTACTCAGCTCATGCACGTGTGTATCCTTATTGATGACAAAGACCTAAGTATATTCATTAATTCCTTTAATTCTTAATAGAAATTCTTATTTTTTAATCATTTTATTGGGGGCTAGTACAATTCTTATCACAATCCATACATCCATCCATTGTGTCACACACATATGTACATTTGTCGCTATCATCATTCTCAAAACATTTGCCTTCTACTTGAGCCCTTAATATCGGCTGCTCATTTTCCCCCTCCCTCCCTCCCTAGAAATTCTTATTTTATATAGAAAAATTAAGTCAAGTAACTTACCCCAGAAAACATCAATTCACGAAGTATTACACATCTTGAACATGACTTGAGTACGCAGTTTTTTGCTATTCGATTAAACAATCTAGCACTGTTGGACCATTATATCTGTTACTTCACTGTCTAATGGTAAGGCTTAAGTCCCTAGGCTGGCACATACTACTATTTATCAATTGTGCCTTTTGATCTCTTTCACTAGTTACTTCATTAAAAAGAATGAATCCCTCTCCCATCTATACAGGTTCAAGTATTAAGGTTTACCTGCAAATCCAGTCAATTTTAAAGACTCCTCCCAGCATTTTAGCACTCATTCCTGCTGGAAGAACCCAATGTATAGGAGATCCTCCATGATGTGATTCTGAAGAAAGTCTTGCAAACCCTAAGAGAATCAAATCACAACACAATATATAGATACCAATGTAACTTTTATATATAAAAATTATTTTGATATATAAACTGTCGTGATCTTACACAACACAGAATCTGATGAGTCTTGCAAACCTTAAGAGAATCAAATTATAACATGTGATGTCAATATAATATTCCATATGTCAAAATTATTGTTTTCTTACCCTGAAATTTTCCACTCTCTCTTACTGAAAATATTAAGATAACACTCCTTGCAGATCTGAAGGCAGCATTTAATTTTTTCTCATTTACGGGCAGTGTGGACCATACACCCTATATATAAAAAAAAATTTTTTTTAATCACAAATTGAAATTGACCACAAAAGTCAATGTTTTCATATTATATTTGCAAATGAGCAAGGCTACTAATTTTGGTGCCATTTAAGTAAGCCCTAACATCTTATTTATCGGCTATTATTGCAGTTAGTAACTTACAGAAAGTTTAAGAGAAATGTAGTAAATTACTACCTCTAAAAAGAATCACTAGAGCAACCAGTAAACACGCTATACTGTCAAATCTCTAGGGGTAGAATTTTTATACTAAAACTAAATACACTGCCATCTAGTCTTCCAATCACAATGATCTTCATACAGACCCTCTTAGACTATAAACTTTTATGGGAATAGACAGCTTCATTTTTCTTTTGTACAGAGTGGCTAGTGGCTTCTGAGGCTCTTGTAGTTAGCAATCTAATATCTAGTCCTTTGTGCCACTAGTCCTCCTTACAATGAAACCAATCCTCCCCACCAAATCATTTTGAAACCATAACCATTTTTATAAAATATTAAAGGTGAATCACAAATTGATCAACATTTGACTTCCTGAAAAATTATACCTCATAAATTATCCCAAATTGCTGTTTGTATATACCATAGTAAAAAGCTTCTCTAAATTTTAGAATTTATCAAATTTTTCTATGTAACTTCAAGTTTTTTATGCATCAATAGGTTTGACTCTCAAGAAGCACACAATTTTTGTTTACCTTTTCAATTACTAAAGGAATAGTTATTCATTTTTGAATCTTTGTAATCTAACTCACTTATGGAAAATAAGAACAAATGAATTAAGGCAAGACTGTAATTCAGTTGAAATCAATCTGTTTAAACTAAAATCTTTCCATTTGTACCATCTTTTAATGCATACTGTTTAAATTATGTCTAAGTCTACTCCAGCTAAAGAAAAGAATAACACAAGATTGGATATTTAGCATATGATATATACAATTTTATAGATAATCCTTGACCTCGCTAGAAATACAGAATATGATTAACTTTAGTTTTTAATTTCAAAAAATCATTAAAACCTGCAAGGACAAATAATCTAATCGATGTGAAGGAGGAGTAGTACAGATGGGGACCCAAGATCCATGTGTAGGCAACTGGACATCCCCTTACAGAAGGGTCACGGGGAGGAGACGAGCCATTCAGGGTGCAGTGTAGTAACAATGAAACACACAACTTTCCTTTAGTTCCTAAATGCTTTCCCCCCCGACTATCATGATCCCAATGCTACCTTACAAATTTGGCTAGACCAGAGGATGTACACTGGTACAGATAGGAACTGGAAACACAGGGAATCCAGGACACATGATCCCTTAAGGACCAGTGCAGAGAGTGGTGATACCAGGAGGGTGGGGTGGAAAGGGGGAACCGACTACAAGGATCTACATATAACCTCCTCCCTGGGGGATGGACAACAGAAAAGTGGGTGAAGGGAGACGTTGGACAGTGTAAGACATGACAAAATAATAATAATTTTAAAATTATCAAGGGTTCATGGGGGGGGGGCACAGGCAAGGAGGGGAAAAATGAGGAACTGATACCAAGGGCTCAAGCAGAAAGCAAATGTTTAGAGAATGATGATGGCAACAAATATACAAATGTGCTTGACACGATGGATGGATGTACGGATTGTGATAAGAATTGTATGTGCCCCCAATAAAATGATTTTTTTTAAACCCGCAAGGAAACCCATAAAACCACGAACAGAAGAGTTTTTGCACCCAAAACAATCAATTAGCAATGTACAGCTGAAGTCTTTAAGATAACTCTCCCCTTTTCCTCTAAATAAAAGAATTACCCACAAGGAAATTATTTCCTTTCATAAAAATTTAAAAGGTAGGAGCTATAAAATTAAGTCACTAATGAAGTCCATTGGCTCCAACAGAAGTTATTTTTCATAAGGGCTGTTGGGCAATTTTTCTTTCTAAACACAAAAATTACACAGATCTTTAGGTAGATAAAACCTGTGATGGACAAGATGTTACTGAATGTTCTATGGATTACGAGTTAGGCTGCCAACCTCAAGTCAGGAGTTGGAATCCACCAGTCATTCTGTGGGGGGAAAATGAGGCTTTCTGCTCCTATAGAGTTACAACTTCTAAAACCCACAGGAGTTGTACTATCTGATAGTTGTTGAGTTGAACGGCCTCGATGGCAGTGACCCAAGGATAAAAAGCAAGCACTAGTGGGAGCCCAAACCCCAGCTGCAGAGTTAACTGGTCAGATGAAAACACTGATACCCATTACCTACAGACAAGCGTCTCCAACAGCCTTACTATCAGACAGACATCAATGTAATTTTGATTGTGCTGGATCAAACTTGATACTTGGGTCAAGTGACCTCCATATTGACACAACCCGAATTTGTTCTGGGAGCAATATCTTGTGTGTTTCATGACAAAAATTTCTCCCCAGGCTTTCATTGTTTGTATTTTTATCTTTGCATTATTATTCTTTTATCCTTACCACTTTGTTTCTGTCTTGGTTTTATGGTTTCTATTGGGTTTCCCAGTTTGTGAGGCACAGAAGGGGTGGATGCACAGATGCAAGGGTTTATAGGGTATTTAGGGGTGGGAGGTGGGAGACAGGGAGGGCAAGGGAATTTGGGGAGTAAAATATGAAGTGAAAGGGAGCACTAGAACTGATTGTGATTACACAACTCATTTTAAAGGCAATTTCACCAGGCGGAAAGGATGTTCTGAAACTGTGGTAAGTACTGTACAATTCTTGATCTGATTGAAGGACTGAACTATTGAACTCTATGGTATGTGGATAAGGTGCCAATAAAACTGTATAGAAAAATAAAGCACCAATGCAAAACAAAGCCCATTGAAGCAATATACAAACACAGAAATCAACAAGCATCTTCTAAAACATAGAAATTATCATCTTTATCAATCATTCTGACACTTAAAATCATCTTTGAAAGACTTCAGGGAACGCAAACATTGTAGCCCTAAATGTTTGCCCTGTCACTAACAAACCAGATGGTAAATCTCAATGGTTTCATGACAATAGAACATGTTCTCAAGACACAATTCCAATTTTCCACTAAAATTTTTTACAATCAGGTTAATTTCAAAGAGCTAATGCTAATACCTTAGCTTTGGCAAGAGACACATTCTCATGGTTGTTACTCTTTATGAGGAAAAATCTTGCATCCTGCAGGACATATTTGAGTTTACTGGTTTGATCTGTAAAAAAGAAATCCAAATTGATTAACCTAGGCCATTATCACATAAAGGGGTACAAATTGTACTAATATTAACCCTCCACAATCCAATTAAAAACATAAAAACTCATAATTACCCACTCAACCTGAAAAGCTAAACCACAACACATAGAAATGCAAAGCTAACAAAAGACATCAACACTTTGCAGCCAGGTTAATCAAATCTAGTGATGTTCCGATATACCCGATCCATATTTAAGTACAAAAATTCCTGCACATTTTATAACATTCTATAACCTCATTTACAGATGGATCGTTAGTGCTGTAATAAATAAATATGTGAAGCTCTGATGTCACTGCTGGGTAAGTGCTGAACTGCTGCTAACCACCAAGTTGGTGGTTTAAACCCACAAGGGCAGGTATTTCATGAGAAAGATGAGGCTGCTCTCTGCTCCCTTCGAAAAGTTACAAAGCCTTAGTCACCAAAGAAAGGATCACCATTGACTCATAATGCAGTCAATGACAGTGGATTTAGAATTTAATACACATACATACATACATATGGCATGTCTGAAAACGGAATTATCCTGAAATGGCTCTTGCTCAAAGTGAACACGGAGTTATGTGATACTACAGAATTAATTCCACCCCTCCCTTAATATATCGGAACATTACTACATTAAAACCAGCTATTCATGGAAAATAGAGCAAAATAATTACTTTATGCAGCATGCAATGAAAACAATTTCAAATTTAAATGATACCTTTTCGGACAGCACGAACGGAAGATGATAATTTCTCATGCTTCTTTTCTGAACCTGTATTTAGCCAAAGTACATTTGTTCAGATTGAGCTTTAATAGAGATAAGACAAAATTTCTACAGTCTTGTCACATATAATTCTCATTCAAGACAAATTATTCTTCCGGGCGCACCCACACACACAATAAAATACTTCTCAATGTGTACGAGTGTTTTGCTTTTTTGGGGTTTTTTGTTTGTTTTTTGGTAAATATATGTACTTGAACAGTTTCTCACTCAGAAAACTAGTCACTGAATCATCATCTTCCAAGGAAAAATAAGGGGGAGAATTCCACTTAAGCAATAACAGAACAGGATTTAAAAAAAAAAAAAGCTTAGTTTCCTCTAGAAGTACTACATCAAACATGCCAAAAATCAGTACTAATGGACATCAACAAGTTCACACTAAACTACAGCCTTCACAGCAAATAACACTCAAGTCAGTCAGATACAACAAATTCATGAGAATACCTGCATATGACTCTGAGGCAGAGCTTCCACTTCTATCAAAAACAATTGGAGATATGCCTCTAGCTCGCTTCCTTTCCTTCTTTTTCTCATCTAAAAGGAATCCAAACAAGTTTTGTTTTTTTTTCAAATCACAATATAGAAACTGACACAAGTATTCAAACTAGAATATATCATTAAGTGCCTGGTTTTTGTAGTCATTAAGTTATTAGTCATTGCTTATCTTTCTATTGACCTTTCAATTTCTTCAGAATGTTTCATTTCAAAGACACTGTTCAAAAATAAGGGCATTTTGTTGTTTCTCACTTAAGTTGCAACCAAATAAACACACATGCCTGTAACTGAAATCAGGAACTTAATTATCCTGTATATAAAACCACCATCAAGTTGATTCTAATTCTATCAGCTTAAAACTGTTTTTATTCCACAAGGTTTTAATGGCTGGTTTTTTTAGATGTAGGTTACTAGGTCTTTTTTCCAAGATGCCTCTAGTTGAACTTGGCCTCAGACCATGAACACTTCAATTAGCAGCCCAGAGCATTAGCCATTTATCCCACCAGCCATTTATGCCAACAGAAGTTTTGTCTATACAGTGAAACTTGTTAGAGCCCCAAACCCTAGGAGCATGACTTGTTTTCCTGGGCCTCCCAATTTTCCACTTTGACAAACTGAGGTCTTACACTTTTATATCAGTTTTAGTGAAAAAGATGTGTTTCCTTTCTCTGGCAAATTTCTGATTTACCCTGGTTTCAGCTTTCACAGGCTTTATTACATAAAAGTGCTTTCTAAAGCAAAAAAATATCTCCAATGGAACTCACTACTTTATTTCAATAAAAATTTTGTTTCCCTTCTATGCACCAGCATCCCTTTATTTCAATAAAAATTTTGTTTCCCTTCTATGCACCAGTGTTGGTGTAAAAAAAAAAAACTATCATTCCTCATCACACTATCAAGCTCCAAATCCCATTCTATATTAACTTCTATGCTGTTTTAAAATCTTGTTTAATCCCAGAATCCAGCGCTTTGCAATAAACCCTTCAAGTGGTCAATGCTTTCTTTTGTCTCTGCTATTTTGTCTGTACAATTCCATTATTCTTGACCGTTGTTTAATGCTCCTAAAATTTCACTTGAAATTCAGACCTAACGTGTTAAAAACTATGTAGTGGCTGCTGTCGGCAGTTGGAAACAGAAGGCTTTGTGCTCTCATAAGCATTTAAAGCCGCTGAATCCAACAGGTTCTACTCTACTCCACAGGGTTGCTATGAGCTGTACTGGACCTCATGGGAGTATGTAGTTCCACAGGAAAGTAGAAATCTTCATTAAATCGAAAGCTTGGATTATTCATCACGTAAGTACCATTTCAAGACTAGTTTGGCGTTTTTAAATTGTGTGTGTGTGTGTGTGTGTGCACATGTGCACTTGCATGGCTATGTGTGTTTAACAACATATGAATAAGGCTCTCCTATGTTTATATTATTATTTTAAGTATTATCATGGTATGTCTCCTTTTCCTTGAACCTGCCTCGGACAACAAATATGAAGGGAAAAAATAAGCACTTTTATAAAAATAATAGCTAAAAAAGAATCATCAATGATCATGTTTATATATCCCCTTAAAAACAGTAAAATCTTTTTCACATGCTTCAAATACATAAAATAGCCCTGGTGGCATAGTGGTTATGTGTTGGGCTGTGATCCACAACATCAGCAGTTCAAAATCATTGGCCTGCTCTCTAGGATAAAGAAAGGGATTTCTACTCGGATAAAGTGTTAGTCTCAGAAAGTCAAAAGGGCAGTTCTACACACTCCTATAGGGTCGTTATGAGTCAGCATCCATTTAATGGCAATTGAATTTCCATTTTTTTAAAATAAATTATCCCCTTAATCTTCACAAGCTCATAGAATTTGTTAGTTTCACTTACAAATAAGGCAACTTCAGCTTAGAGCAGTGGTTGTCAACCTTCCTAATGCCATGACCCTTTAATAGAGTTCCTCATGTTGTGGTGACCCCCCCCACCCATAAAATTATTTTTGTTGCTACTTTATAACTACAATTTTGCTACTGTTATGAATTGGACGACGCCTGGGCGACCCAAAGGGGTGGCGACCCAACAGGTTGAGAACCACTGGCTTAGTGGGTGCTTAAACAATGTAGTCAGTGTCACGAAATTTCTGGGTGACAAAATCTATTTCAAAATGCAACTCCTCTGACTTAGAAGAGCAATCCTCTATTCTTATTTAACAATTAGAAAAGATGTTTTACCATTTTTTGAGGAAGATTCTGGTTTTAACCAGTTTTAAAATGGTAATCTCTACGTAGATTTAAGATTTTACTTTTATCTGTCCTTTTACAGTTCATTACTAATTGCTTCTCCACCTATGTGTACTTGGATGTTTCAACATAATAAACAAAAATCCTCATAATTGGGCCAATAAGTGGAGGGAAAGACGTGAATTTTTATGTGCACCCACAATCAACACCGATAGAAATAACAATCACAAAAATGCCTTTGCATGGGGCAAATGTGCTGCAAAAAGCACTTTAGTGTCACTCAAGACTGACCTAAGCCACAATTATTGTCACTCACTCCAAATGTCTATGAAAGGTGAACAAACTAAGACGAAAGAATTAATGCCTTTGAATTATGGTGACTGTCAGAAAAACAGGACCCTCAATGAGGTGAATTGACTCAATGGGGGAAACATTGGGTTCAAACACAGTATTTGTGAGGATGAGGTCATTTATAATCTCAAACACAGCAAAAATTATGATGCTAAACCAGGCAGTGCTGTGTGCTCTGATGAATGAGTTAAAAGCAACTCAATAGGCTCTACAACAATATACACATAAAAAGGCTTATAAAAGACTTCATCTCTAACATAGTGCTGAAAGCTAAGAGGAAAATACCATACATGGACATAATTACAATACCAAGCCTATTTAAAGGCAGTAACCATATGGAATAATGGCATTTAAAACAGCTGGGTATTGACATAAATGGATCTCGCAACTTTAAAATTTCTCTGCAGGGCAGACCATGTAAACAGAATGAAACCTTTCTCTACAAAATGACTGCAGACTTCTCTTAAGTAGAAAAAAAAAGAATTTGGTCAAATCCTAAATGTTTTTCTCACATACCTTTGTTTTGTTCAGACTACAGTCTAATATGGCAATTAACACTTTTTTTAAAAATTGATTTACAGAATCATTACGACATACCAGTGGTCTTCCAAAAGTTCATGAAAACTTCGTATTATGAAAAAATATGCAAGGATTTTAAAAACTGTACGAAAATAACTTGTATTAACTTTTGTAGTATTCCTCAGCAGGTTTTAGTAAGACATATACTAAGAAGCATAAAACAGTCTGAAAAAAGCCTCTATTTTGAGACCTCATGCCAGGGGCTTAAGTGGAGAGAAAATGTCTTGAGAATGATGAGGGCAATGAATGTACAAATGCGCTTTACACAATTGATGTGTGTATGGATTGTGATAATAGTTGTATGAGCCCCTAATAAAATGATTTTTTTTTAAAAAACCTAACAGCTAATTTATGTCATAGTTTGAGTGGAACAGTGAAATCAATGATACTTACAAACGTTTATGGGCACAATGACTCAAAAAGAAAAGTTTACAAATGGATTACTCATTTTAAGAAAGGGTGACACAATGCCCTTATCGATCTGGAACCTAAAAATTAAGTCTTGTTCATACCCTAACTGAAGAGAACGGATGACTTAATAGCAAAAACAGCTAGCACCATGGGCATCAGTATCTCAATTGGTCCTGTTTACATAATCCTGACTGAAAATAAAAGTTGGGCAAATTTTCTGCTTATAATAGGTGCCAAAGTTGTGAAGCCCAGATAAGCAACAGGAAAAGAGAACTTCCAAGGGAATAATTTAAGTAAGTGGGATTAGAATGGTGAACCATTTCTTGGAAGAACTGTTAACGGGAGAAAATATGGCTTTACCAACACAATCCTGGAGACAAATAATGCCTACCAAGTTGTGGAGTAGGCCAGTAAAAACAAAAGCTGGTTAGTCAAGATCTAAGTAATGGCAACAGTTATTTTTGAATGGTCAAAGCATTTTGCTAGTTGACTTTCTGAAAGAGCAAAGAAAGATTCTATCTCCTTATTAATGTGTTTTGAGAACATTAGCCAAAGTTTTAGCAGCAAAACACCAAGGAAAGCTTCACCAGAGGGACTCTTGCCACCACAATGCTCCTGCTTATTCTGCTCATCAATCACAGACAATTCTCAAGAAACTCACTGAGAAATTTGTAAGTAGGAATGAAACTCTTAAGGACTTTACATTAAAAACCTGAAATACATTTCCTTATAGAGAAACAATGGATGAGACTTGGATGCAATTTATACTAATGTACAGCTAGGAAATGCCGTTGAGGTAAACCTAAATATTTATGTGTATTTATTATAATACTTAACAATTAACAATCATACTAACATCCCTTCAATGTTCTCAAAAGTTTGTAACTCAAATTTAAACACACTCAAGGTCAATTTTTACATATAAAAAGTAGTACCTGATCCATCTGTGCCTGAACCAGATCGGACAGATCCATCTGTGAAGGAAACAGATTCAGAATCTGAGTCGCTAGCCTCACTTCGAGTGTCATAATCATTTCCCTCCTCCTTCTGGTCTCTCTCATCCTGTTCATATTCTTCTTCCTCCTCCTCCTCCTCTTCTTCCTCTTCCTCCTCCTCCTCTCCATCTTCATCGACCTCATCTTCCTCTACATCGTCTTCGACCTCTTCATCTTCTTCCACATCTTCTTCCACTCCTTCCTCCTCATTCTCCGTGTTGTTGCCTTGCTCATCAGAAGAGCCACTGCTGCCAGTCTCATGATCGGAAACATATTCTTCAGAGTTCACCTCTTCCTTAGAAGACTGGCTGGATCTGCTTGCTCGTCTATCCACATCAAGCCCAATTCTCTGATGTTTAAAGAAAAAGGGAATCAGCAGTCACATAACAGACAAGGTAGGGTGAATAAATAGTTCTAAAAGCCTCAAAAAGAATGGCTTTCTGTTTTATATCTGCAATAACATTTACTACCTCAGGATCATCTGGTGTGGAAGATTTGGCCCTCCTTTCAGGGTCCCTTTTCCTGAGACAAGTCTTTTCAGGTTGACTCTTATAGGGCTCTCTGGAGGCGCTACTTGACAAACGGATCTTCCGATCAGCATCTAGGCGTTTGTTTCTTTCAGACCTTTGGTATTCCTCATTTTTATACTCTGTGACCGACTTTCCTTTTGTACTAATTATTCTCTTGTTATTGCTCACAGACGAGCTCAGTGGCTTTGAAATCAACTGTCTTGAATGAACAGAAGGCTTTTGTCGTTTGCTGTCAGTAGATTCCATTCGGTCACTTTTTCTTTTTGATCCTTAAAAATATGATTTTAAAAAAAAGAAATAAAATGTTTGTGGTATTCTGTTTATCTAATACAAAAGCTAGTCACTTTCTTCAACAATCAAATCTCTTTCATTTACATTGTTGCTATTTTAGCAAAGCAATGAAAACTTTACATACCCTTTTTCTCATTTTTATCTTGTTCACTTTCTGGGTTATACAGCTCATCATCTTGCTCTGGTACTTCAGTCAAAATATCATCAAGAACATTAAGCTCCCCATCTGAAAAGAAAACATTAAAATTTTAAGATATTTAGAAAATCATTTTTTAAATATTTACTATGTTGAGGCCATGTCAGAGCATAACCCTCAAAGAGTCTGTGTTTGGATCAAGACACTCCAGCTGGTACAGAGCTTTGGTCTACAAAGTCAGGAATATATAACCCCATTTGAGTTATCATGGCTGCATATTCCCTACAAGATACTTACCGTTCACAATGAGCTTACATAATCAAACGTGTCACCAGTAATAGGGACAAATCAACAAAATGGGAGAACAAAACAGTGCTTGTGTGGTACCTTAGGGAAATTTTTTAAATGTTTAATCTAGTCACAGGATATCCTATGCTCAAACTAAAGTGTATTCTCCACATATGCCCAGGACTAAAGAACTATTCCAGATTAAAGAATATGTAAAAATACAAAACAAAGGAATGTAGGGCAGGATCTGGGATATAATTGGGAAAATTGGCAGATCTGAACTAAGTTTGTCGATTATAGCATGCATTCTAATGTTCGTTCCTAAAATTTTGATAATAATATGGTTAAGTTAAAAAGACCTTATTTTTTTTAAAAAATGAGTACATAAATATTTAGGCGCAAAGGGCCATCATGTCTGCATCTGCCTAAAAATTCAGGGAGAAAAAGTTATGCATGTTAAGTGTGTGTGTGTGTGTGTGTGTGTGTGTGTATATATAAACTGAGAGAAAACACAAATGTAAAAAAAATGCAGTATTTGGATAATGTGTGATCCAAGGGGAAAAGAAATTGTTTTTACTATTGTACCCATTCTGCATGGGTAAGAGGGTCAATATGAAAATTAAAGAAAAAAAACTATTGATGTGTTCTCTCTGCCACCAATTTGATGCTGACTCACAGCAACCCGATAGGACAGTGAACTAACTGCCTCTGAGTTTCCAAGACAATAACTCTTTAAGGGAATAGAGAGTTCTATCTTTCTCCCTTGGAGCTGGCTGATGGTTTCAAACTGCTGACCTTGCAGTTATGTGTGCAATGAGTAACCATTATGCCTCCAGAGCTCCCTAGTGATGAGCCTGGTACACAAACAAACAAGTTTGTAAGATACTGGTATGGGCTGTAAATGTGTAACTAGCCATAGGAAGTGAGTTGTGACTATATCAACATATTCAATGAGCCTAACTTAAAATTCACTGCTACCCCCAAATGCTCACCCCGCCATCAACTCCAAAATAAAAAAGTGAATATTTAAATATGTGCAAATATCTACCACTTTGACCTGATTTTCTTTTTGCTAATGCACTAAAGTTAAGATGAAATGTTTTTAATTCTTAAGTACTTACTCTTATTATCAAAAATATTTCCAAATTGAAGACATGGCAAAGAAGTGCCCAAAACTGATGATGGCAAAATTTCAATAGGGCTCCAGGGTAACACCAAAGCCTGGTTAGAGCAATTATTAATATGGGGTCTACAAACTCGTCAGTGGGGTTTGAGATCTGCCAACTCCTACAATTAATTGCTAGTACATTTGCATGTACTTTTACCAGTTCATCAAAGGGATATACAATAGTCAACCAAACTGAGATAGACAAAACATACCTTAAATAGCAATGTTCAAACAAAAGAGAATTCAAGGAAATCACCATTTCAAGATAAAAACTTATGGGTAATCAGTATTAACATGCTGTTAGGTTCCACCAATGAGATGGAAGAACTTTCTGTATTTAAAATGTAGAAAAGTCCTGATTAAACATTAAAAGACAAATTTCTCCTAGAAAGTGAAAATACAAAAAAGCCTAAGTAGAAAACTATAAAGAAAATTATAAAAATACAGAAAATAAGACCACAAATGCAGGTTAGTCAAGGAAAGAAACAGCAAAGTATAGACAGCAATTTTTATTTTCCCAAGATATGGATAAGCTGGGCAAATCCCCAAAGAGCTCAGTACCACAAATATGCCATTAAATAAACAATGAACTAGACAAATCTTTTCCTGAATCACTAGCATGGTATTAGAAATACCTGAGCAAAAGGCTCAACATTTATGTATTATATACTTTGCATATATATGTATATGTATATATATACACACACACATAGCATTGCAGAATTTTACATGTTAAATTACAGATATCCCTAATTCACGTTTTCCCTTAGCAAAGAAATGAGACCATTGTCTGAACAAGCTTTAATATTTATATAAACCAAATTCAAAAATTAGTTTTGGAAACATGTAAACCTTTCAACACAACGAATAACAGCCTATTCTTACCACAACACCTTTCATGATACACAGTGAAAAGGTTAAAGTTGTAAGAATTTTGTCTTGCCTGGATATACAATCACTGCTCATGGCAACAAGAGTCAAGAGCAAATGATACATTATATTGGGCAAATCTGCTGCACGAGATCTGTTTAGAGTATTGAAAAGCAAAGATACTACTTTGAGGACTAAGTGCACTTTATTTTTAATGGTCTCATATATAGGTGAGTTGACATTGAGTAAGGAAGACCAAAGGAGGACGCATTTTTGAGTTGAAGGTACCAAGGACTGTGAAAAGGACAAAAAAAATCTGTCTGCAGCGAGAGTGCTCCTTAGAGGCAAGGATGGCTAGACTACATATTTTAGACCAGAACCTGGAGGACACATCAAGCTTGGTATAAAGTGAAGCAGAGAAAAAAGAAGTCCTATGGGAGATGGATTGACATGCAGCTCCAATAATGGGTCCAAGAACAGGTACAATTATGAGGATGGTGCAGAACTGGGTCATGTTTTCTTCTGTTGTGCACAAGGTTGCTGTGGATTAGAACCAGTTCAATGGCACCTAACAACAACAATCTTAAAGTTCATGGGCTAAATGCTGCCAATGGCTCCCCCTCACTCTTTTTTGAGGGAGGGGGAGATATATTGGCCCAAATTAAGAATGAGTTTTACATCTTTAAGGTTGTTTTTATTTAAATAAGATGAAACAAAGATTTTATGTGACCCAAAGTCTAAAATATTTAGGCCTTTTACACACAGTTTATTAACCTGCCATAAATTATCCTATGTTCTTACTTACTTTCATCTCTGAAAGTACGTATGTATTCACTGAAATATAACAATATAGGGGAAAGATATTTGGTTTGGAATATAAGGAATCCAGGTCACTCCCAAGTAATTGGGTATCTTCAGGAAAGTTGAGTCTTATTCAATTCCAGTTTCACTACAAGACATTTATAAAAAGATAAGTATTTATGAACAGGAAAGGAGAGTGGTAAACTCATCATCTCCTGATGAGTTACTTAACCTACCTCTATCAGATTACAATAAACCCTGCCACGTCTTTTGTGGATGGCTAAAGAATTTTGCACTGGTATACATGCTAGAGAGAATTTTAGTGTCCTTCAGGGCCTCTAATTCTGCTCCTTTTAAATAGTAAATTTGGGGAACAGAAAATTCTGAAGGGGAAAAAAATCAGGGCTGTAGGGTAGATGGGGTATGGTTTCCCAGAGAAATTCTTACACAGCTCGTTATCCTGAAAGGATGAGCAGATGCAGGCAGAGAGAGCAGTGTCTTGATGGGGGGGAATCTGCAGAACTTTCCTGCCTTTTTCTGTTTTCAATATTCTGGAAATGTCTTCATAAGTCTCTGTGATCATCCAATGTCCTCCAAGAATATATATAAAGATCACAAGATCAGCCCTCTGGAATTCCAAAAAACAGCCATCATGAACTTCTGAGCTGACCTCTCTGCCTGCCAGCAGGCATACTACAGTCAGTTTTGATAAGACCCCCTCCCCTTTTTGGGGGGTAGGCCCTTTAAGAGGTGGCTAAAAGAGTCCTGGTGGTTTAGTGGTAATGTGGTGTTGCTGCTAACTTCAAGGTCGGAAGTTCAAAACTATCAACCACTCAGAGGTACAAAGATGGGGCTTTCTACTCCTGTAGAGTTGCAATCTCAGAAACTCAAAGGGTCAGTCTACCTTGTTCCTATAAGGTTGCTATGAGTCGGCATCAACTTGACGGCATTGAGTTTGGTTTGATTTTCTGGAACAAAATTTCCTGAAATCTCTTTTCTGATATTTTGTAAACCATCCTCTCAGTTATTTTTCTGTCATTCCTCTAAATAAAATTGACTTTTATTTCCTATCTCACTCAAATTTCGTCTTCCACACTATACACAAATGAGGTCTAAGGATTTAAAAAATGCCAGTTGACTCCAACTCAGTGACCCTATAGGGCAGCGGTTTTCAACTGCTGGGTCGCGACCCCTTCACAGGGGTCACCCAATTCATAACAGTAGCAAAATCACAGTTACGATTAGCAATGAAAATAATGTTATGGTTGGGGGAGTCACCACAACATGAGGAACGGTATGAAAGGGTCTCAGTATTAGGAAGGTTGAGAACCACTGCTATAGGTAAAGTAAAATTGCTCCTGTAGGTTTCCAAGGCTGAAAATAAAGAAGCTGTTGGGTTTGAACCACTGACTTACAGTTAGCTCAAGGCATAACCCACACGTCAGTGCTCCTTTGATATAAAAGATAGCATATTTAATTGTCCATCCTACTTCTATCATAAACATAAAATGTTCCTTTTACAAGATGGTAAAACAAATATAGTAAGTTCTCAACTGTATACTCTATGCGTCATAAAGCACTAACTAAATGGACCAGGATCATCAATTTTATCCTAAAATAACTTATGTGAAGACTAAATATACATGTGTATATGTGTGTGTACATACACACGTAAAACTTAAAATGAAAAACTATGAGGTTTGACTATCATACAAATGCAGATCATATAATAATCATGTATTCAGGGCATTAAGACCCAACATAAAAGGAGTTGTAGTGGCACTATGGGTCACACACTGGGCTACTAACCAAAAGACCAGCAGTTTGAAACCATCAGCTGCACCACTAATGAAAGTTGAGACTTTCTACTCCTTTAAAGATTGAGAATCTCAGAAACCCACAGGAATAGTTCTATTCTAGGGTTGCTATGAACAGGGATCAACAAGATGGCAGAGAGAAAAAATTAACAGCACTCCTGGAACTTTGTGAACAAGATACACTTCTGGCCCTCATGGACCTTCCAGTCTAGTAGTGTCATTTCTGAAAGGTGTAACTGTTATACTCCGGGTGCCTTAATAATTAAGTTCTTCAGAGAAAGCTTGGTAAGAGTTTAAAAAATAAAATTTACAAGGGGTTTGTTTTTAACACTAGAAAAGATGTTTATGAGGGGAGCTTCAAAAAGTTAATGGAAAAATTGTTATCTTTTCATTCCATTTTTGCAAAAACTTTTGAAGCCCCCTATTTACTTACTTCTTGTTTAAAAACACTGAATTTAACAATGGTATATTTCTTTCCTTTTTTTTTCCAAATCCAGTTTTTTGAATTAACACAGGAATCAGAAGGATTTGATCAGTTATATAGAAACCTGTTCAATCATATAAGTTCAGTTTCTTAGAGATTACAATTATTAAAGAAATAGCGAATATTTAAAGTCCAAAACTCCCAAGAAATCTGATTAAGCCTTTCAACTGTTTCAAACAGGTCATTTCCCAGTTGGACCTACTGAGATCTTGCACTTCCACCTATACATTGAACTAGAATTTACATTTTTAAACAAGATCTCCAGGTCTTTCTTCTATATGCATAAGCACAGTAAAAATCTGGATCCACTCTAAACTCACTGCCATCCAGTCAATTCCAACTCATAACGGCCATGTATGACATTGTAGTATTAACACCACCACCACCACCCCTGTGACTTTCTCAGGCTGTCATTCCTTCCAGGGGTCTTTCTCCAGCAGAGTTGGTTAGTGGTGTCTAACGGCTGACCTTGAGGTTAGCAGCCCAGAGTCTTGACTATACCACCAGGGCTCCTAAGAATCTGGGAAGAGCTACAGAAACCTTTGGGGATACTGTTAAAATGTAAATTCTGATTCAATGTATCTGGTGTGGAACAGATTCCCTGCAGAGGGTAGAACAAGAATGAACCTGTTTTAAAAAACCTTGCTTCCCACTATTCCCAAATCATCTGTTAGGAGGAGGAAACAAGTATCCATTCTACTTCTAGATTCTTTGGTAAGTAACATAGATCAAGTATATAAGAGGCTCTGTACCTCAGCTTCCCTATTTGTAAAGTGGGTTATTCCAGAACTTTTCCTCTTCCAACTTTAAATAAGCAATTCCTGTAGAAGTTGGGTAATTTACTAATGTGATATTACTACTTTCCATTAACAACTATTAACTCTACATATTTGGGCCCCCATTTCATCTCAAAACCCATTTGTAAAACATTCCAACTTCCTGTCCACCCAACAAAGAATTCAAATACTGAATTTTACACATTTTGTATTTGGTTTATCTTACCCTATCACAACCACACTCATATACAGCTCATAAACTGACACAGCAAATGTTGACTGAATTAATTCTTCCTGCTTAAACAAGAATCAACCCTGATGAAATCCATAACTTTTCTCCTCTGAAACTCCAATCTATTTAGCATACAAATTTTATTCTCTTCCTAGTCTAACGCAGGGAAAAAGAACACTGAAAAGATATGGTAGACAAGAATTTTATAAAACCTCTTAAATGAGTTGGACCTTCGATTACAAATACAATTTGTGAAGAGTAAGACAAAAGTGTTTTGTAAAGGCCACCCTGCAGCAGTATGTAACACTGTCATGAAGTAGTGACTTAGGCCAGAAAGCCCAGAGCAGATTTTTGCATCTGGATATGCAGCGTGACTGGGGAAGGGTGGCAAAACCAAAAGCTTTTGGGTAGAAACTATGATTTTATGAACTGTTATATATAGATGTTGCTATTTAATCACATGACTACCTGCCTTACTATCTCCATTTTAAAGTCAAAATCAACGATAAGGCTCCTAGAAACTAGTTTGTTCCAGGCTCCAACTAAAACTTGAATCAAATCTGTCTGCCTCCCCACATCCATACTTTTTGGATTATGGGTTACTATTTCAAAATAATCAAATTTCCTCTCAAAGCATATGAAATGGGGGAAAGGCGGGAAAATATGAGGAGCTAACACCATGGGCTCAATAGAAAGTGAATGTTTAGAAATTACTGATGGCAATATATGTAAAAAAATGCTTGATGTATAGATTGGTAAACTGTAAGAACCCCAATAAAATGATCTTTTAATAAAACATAAACAAACCATACATGAAAAGGATACAAAATTCAGTCGTGTATTAAAATGCTTTCAACACTTAGCACTGTGATTTTAAGATATCTTTACACACATACCCGCCACCACCAATTTAACTGCAGTGGGACTCTTGGATAATCTGATTTGGTACAAGGCTGGCTCAGTTTGTGTTTTGAAGTGTATTTGGTCCCGCCGTGAGGAGGAAAAAGATCACTGAGATATGAAGACTCTGGACTAAGGAACAAGAATATTAAGAGGGTCAGCAAGCCTAAAGTGTGTTTAACTCAAATCAATTTTGAAAAGCCCACACTCCAAATAATTAACTACACTGTAAATTATTACACATCACCAGTTGTGTCCCATTTTCATCAGTTATAATCCTTCCAAATTTAGAAAGTGAAAGACTCCTGTCTAAAATGCTACATACAGGATCTACATCAACACTTCCAGGACCTAGGGTGGTCAATATATCAAAAGGCATTCCTTTCTTTAAACATCTTTTCTTAAAATTTTATATTTCCCATACATTTTTTTCCCCCGTACTCTCCACAATTTCCACCTACGTATTTGGTTCCTGGTTGTGCCCTCTCGGATCTACACACAGCGTTTCTATCAAAATAACATCGAGGGTTTATTTGCCAAGACTTAAATCCTAATGATCTTTTCTTCCCCCTAAAAAAATCCTACTTCCCAAATAGGTACAAAACGGGCACTAATCATTGTTTAATTAACACGAACTCCCTGAAATTAACTGTAGATCTCTCGGGATTGGTAATTCACGTGCACTTCTAAAATTGCTCATTCGCTACATTGCCGGTTCTGATAAGGGCATTCAGGATTGTAGACATTTCACCTAAAAACCTGCGCATTACACCCGCATAGTCCTACTAGGAAATGAGCATTTGGGGGCCTGCAATTCCTTGCAGGCCCACACATTTCAACTACGCCCAACACAGCTAATTTGAAAAAGGAGAATCGGAATCCAAGAAAACCCCTAGGCGTATCAGGCCACACGGAGACTGCGGACGAAAGGGCAGGCCTGGCCCTTTCAATGTGTCCAAACGTCGGAGGCAGGCTCCGGCGACGCGCGCGCGGGTTAACCTCCCCGCCCCCCGCCCCCGCAACGACCAAGGCCCCGGGGTCCCCGGCCCGCGCCGCGCCTCCGCCCGCCACGTCTCCGAACTAACCTTTCTCCTCCCGGCTGTCGGCTGCCATTGCTCCCCTCTTGTTTCCGCTGCTGCTACTGCGGCTGCCGCCTCTTCGACGTGATTCGCGCGGGCGCCACAACAGTAGCACGGGCCCGTCCGTCGGTCAGTCCGCCAGGCCGCGCGCTTCTCACCTAGTGTCTACTGCTCACCCTTCCTCTCCCTTTTACCTTCCTCTCCGCTCACTCCAGGCGCCTGCGGCCTGGACCCAGGCTTCCCAATTGGGCTTCGGGGCGGGAGGGGCACACGGGAGGGAAGGGAACAGATGGCGGCTGCGGGCGGTGCTAAAATGGAGCCTGCTTCCTGCGTGAAACAATCCCGCTCCCACAATGCCCTGCGCTGTTTACGCTTCGTTCCTCTCTGGGAACGTCACAGTGCGGACAGGGCGAAACGGGGCGGAGGGAAGCATCGTGACGTCATCGCGTCGCCCCGCCCCCCCGCCGCGTCCCCGGCCTCCGGTTACCCGGGTTATAGAGGCTGCGTCGCGCGGTTGCGCAGTTTCACGGGTGGACCCTCGCCAAGCGCTCGGTTGAGACTGGCTGGCTGAGTCGCGTGTGGGCGTATTCTTTCCGAGTCGCTCCTCGGTACTCGTGATTTCGTGCTGGAAAACCCAGTCTGGAGAGCAGCTCCTGACCACTTTCTCCATGTGAAAGGTTTTTAGGACCCCAGGCTCACCCAAGGCAACACTGGATGTAATTTGGCAGAAGCATATTTCGATTTTTTTTTTGGTTTGGGGTAAGGAATTACATTGTATTGTATAACTTTGTAATGCACAGAACAGATCTAGTTTCGATCGTTGTCGAGGCTGCGGTACACAGTGAATTCCAGTCATTTGGAACTACAAGGAGGATCGGAAATTACTTCGCTAGAGAATGTAGTAAAACGTGTAGAAGAAACTTTCATAAGTCTAAAGGAGTGAAAATACAATTGGAGTTCCTAGTGAAGTAAGCTTAAACGGTGATCTGGAAAGAAAAGAGTAGCACCCTTGAAAACCTCATCAGTCGCGGCTCAATGCTGACATCCACGCGGTCCCTAGGAGTCAGAATTATTTGTGAGACACTGATTTGGTTTTTCAGAGGAAAATGAGGCTTTCTACTCCCATTAAGATTTACAGTCTCTGAAACCCACAGGGCAGTTCTACTTTATAGGGTTGCTATGAGTCAGATTTGACTCAGTGGCAACGAGTTTTTTTTTTAATAGTTTTATTGGCATTTAATTCATATATCATACAATTTAATAGTTCGATCATATTCAGAAGAGTTGGGCATTCACATCACAATCAGTTTCAGCACATTTTCTTCTTTCTCATACTCACAGCTGTTAGCTCCCTATTTCCCCATCCTCCCTTGCCACACCCATAGGTAATTCTTTTTTTTTTTTTTTTCTTTTAAAAAAATCATTTTATTTGGGGCTCATACAACTGTTATCCCAATCCATACACACATCAATTGTGTAAAGCGCATTTGTACATCGTTTCTCAAGGCAACGAGTTTTATTTTCAGTTTTGTTTGGTTTGATTTAGTGAAAGCACAGAGGAAGACAAGTAGTCCGTCCAGAGTATGTTACTTGATGCCCATGTAAGGAATCACGATCAACCTCAGGGCACCAGTGGTGGTTCAATGGTAGAATGTTTGTCTTCCATGCATGAGAGCCAGGCTTGAATGCTGGTTAATGCACCTCACATACAGACACCACCTGTCTGTCGGTGGAGGTTTGCCTGTTGTGGCACTGTAGGGTAAACACTGGATTGCTGACTGCAAATCACCAGCTGCTTCTGGGGAGAAAGATGGTTACAGCCCCAGAAACCTAATACAGGATCACTATGGGCTGGAATCAGCTTTATTGCAGTAGACTTTGGTTTGTTTGTTGGTTTGGGGGTATGATATTGTGCAGGTTTCTGTGGAGGTTCCAGACTAAAATAGACTAGAAAGAAAATCCTGGTGAGCTATGTCAATCAATGATCTGACCCTGGTGTGCATGGATTGCTATGAGTTCAGGGGCCAACTAAAGAGAGTTAACAGTTTTTAGTATTTTTGTAAATGGGAATTGAAAACAATCTCAAAGAATTGCTGTAATATTTAAAAGGATTAAAAGAGTTCAATTCGGAAAAGAGTACAATTCATACGCTGTAACTATTGCTATTATTTCTGTAGGTTAGGAAAGATTACATATTTAGGAGGATAGGACTACCAAGTATTGTTTATGAACAGGTGAGGTTAACTTAACCAGAATATATAGAGCTAAAGTGCTCTAGATACACGTCGGCTGCAAAAAAATTGAATGTAGATTTCCTGAGTAAAAAAAATGGGTGAAATGAAAACATACAGCCAAAAATCCTTTCCAGACTTCAGGGATCATCACACTAATGTTTTGGGGTTTTTTTTAAAATCCTAATACAACTTCTATAGGGGCTAGTTCCTTTTAAACCAGTGGTAATTGTGAATTAACAGAACTGAGCACCAAAAGTGCCCTGCAATGATTACCAGACTTCAACTACTGGAAAGCTGAGATCAGAATAGAGAACTAGAAGTTAAAAGCTAAGAAAGAACAATGCCACAGGAGTTTAAAAGTCTGGCCCCCCCCAAAAAAATAAATAAAAATAAAAAAGTCTGGCCCTGCTGCGGACAGACCACGTCGCCACCCCCACCTTATCTCTGATATCCAGTTGAGTCATCAGAAGACCATAACATAAAAGTAAGGCTCTTGGGCCTGGAGTAAAATCTAATCATGATCCGCACTACCACAGATTAAAAACATGGCCCAGCAAAATATACAAAGGAAAGAGTTTTCAGGTTGGGTCTAACCAAAACCACACCAGACCTCAGTGAACTGCTGCAGCCTAGCCCCAGAGAGGCTACATAGCTTGTTATTCATTGCAAAACTCACTGCACTAAATTAACAGGTAACCAGATTTCAGGATGTGCTTTAACACACTCAGCCCAGCCTTTGCTGTTCCTTTCAGAAGTTAGGGATTTATGCTATCACTTCAATACATTAAGAATGAAAGTAAAATGAATAGCTTGTGACTGTAAACCAGGATTTATACTCTGCTGGGTAAGGAATGTGTCCCCACGCCAGCTTAGAGAAGCTGCAGAAAGGGAAGCCTCAGCCCATGTTCCCTATGAGAAATTAAGGTGGGCAGGACAGAACAGAGTAGAGGCTGAAGGCTCCCCACTTCCCACATTCTAAGCTAAGCTGACCTTGGAAGAAAATGTTTGCAAACCAATATGTGTGCTAACCCTTACAATACCTGCACGTCTTATTATTGATTAAACCTGAAATATTTCAAGATGTTCCTTCTCTATAAAATAAATGGTGTTCCAACTCATTCCTCCAGCAACTGCACTTGGCAATCAGTCCTAAGGGTACTCACAGCTCAGGCACCATGACCTGAGATATCAAGAACTAAGAAAATGAAGCCTATTCTTTGAGTCCTGAGAAAAGGTAAAAATGAACTGCCAGCTGCATTGAAGAAGATGTAATGCTTCTTAGCTAAATGCACCTGCAAAAAAGATTCAAAATGGTTTTATTCCTTTCCAAGACTTCCTTTTTGTCTTTGTATAAAAAGCTTGGTTTTCCTTAGTTCAGGTAGATGGTTTTAGAAAAACTGAATCCATGTCTCCTTTGCCTAATCGATTAAGCAAACAAAAGCCTATATTTCTCCTTTCCAAAAGCTTATTTCAGAGTGTTTGGGTTACTTAATCTGATGGCCAGCAGTAAGTCTGGATTTTGCAATAACATCACCACTTTAAAAAGGGTTAAAAAAGCACCCTGGATTTTCCCAGAACTTCACCTATTATGTTAAAAACTATGTCCACTAAAGTTGAGGTGTCACTGGGCATGCAAACAGTTAAGTGATCAGCTACTACCATTACATTTTGGTTCAAATGCCAACAAGAAATAAAAAGACCAGGAAAAAAAGACTAATCTGGCGGTTTCTCGGAGCCTGCCTGGGGGCTCAAGATGCCCCCATCCTTCTCTGCTCTCCCTTCCTCCATAAAGCCTTTCTCAACTTAAAAACATCTGCCTCAGGCACAGCCAAGAAAACCCTGTGGAGTGCTATCACACCCTGCCACACACGGGCTGCCAAAAGTTGGCATTGACTCGATCCCAACTTTTCTACAAAAGTTTAAGTGATCAGCATTCCTCTGACTGCAACTTCATGAGACGGAACTGTCCAGCTAAATGGTTCTCAAATTCCTAACCCAGGAAACTGTTAAGACACAGTAATTAAGGATTTCTTTTAAGCCTTTAAATTCTGGCATATTTTCGTTACATAGCAAGAGATAACTAATACACAATGAATATGTAGTTGTATGCCTCAACAAATTAAACTCACTGCTGTGTTGTCATAACTATTATTCTCCACTTTTATGTCTCTAGGTTCTAATATCTATTGCGGTGGATACACCGAACTCACCGACAAAATCTGTGATTAAAGGGTCTATTAAGGAAGTTAACAGTTGTAATACAAGTGGGGAATGTTCAGAGTAGAGTTGTCCATCATGACATGTTACAAAGTTCTTTCAGATTTGCTAATAGATGCCCTAAGGACATAGCACGCTCCTGTCAACCTCAACACACAGACATTTGCTCAAGCTTTGGGGGTCAGCAAACTCAGATCCCCGAATTAAGTGCCCAGAGGCATCCCATTCCACAAGCCAGCCTCTTGCATGAAAGCACTTAGCTTCACTTGCTCCATGGGCTGGTGAGTCCTCCATCTCCGGCTCCTGGCTCTGGAGCTGCTGCTGCTCTGATGTCTTAGCTGTCTTCTGGATCTAGGAGGCTCACTGTGCAGAGCTCAGGTCCAGCGGATGCTGCTCCCCAACGAACTCTCGCTGGTAATGAGATCCCTCCCCTTGCTTCTCAGAGGGTTTATTTTATGTGCAGCAGGATAGCATTTCAGGAACTGCAGATCCCAGTTACAGGTGAAGCCTACCAGCTCCTACTATCACCATCCCCACCCCACCCCTACTTCTTACCAGGTCCATGCAGGCAAAAGTTGCTTGGTGGGAGTTAAAGACTTTGGCTAGAAGAGCCTCATTAAATAATTTACTGCCATGAAACTGTCATCAAGTCTCTTCCGATTCATAGTGACTCTATATAGAATTTCCATAGCTAAAACTCTTCTCAGGAGCACCTGGTGGGTTTGACCTCCTGACCCTGCAGTTAGCAGCCCAGTGCCTAACTCACAGCACCCCCAGGTGTTCAACAAATGGTTAGAATATGCTATTTTAACACATTTACAATAGGATGAAAAACATAAAATACTTGGGAACACAAGTATCCAGTCTCTTAATCTCATTTCAGGCAATGTCCAGCCACATACATCTGTGGTCCCATAAGGTTTTGTTGTTTTTTTTGGTTTTTAAGGAAAAGCAGATCTCCTTTGTTTACCATTCCCTCCTAATAATTTTAGAGACCCCCTGATCTAGCTACCAGGGCAGCCTCCATGTGGTCCACCCCCACACCCAACATGGCTGGCATCCAATACCCAGCAGATATAGCCCTCTGGTTTTTGTGTGGTGACTCCTATAACCTTTTCATACAATAGGCTTCATAGGATCCAACTACAGATTGTATGGGACTGCTTGTAGGTAATTGTGTTCATACAATGTCCAAATCGTGTAACACTCTATTTCCCAGAAGATAGCATGGATTTTTAGCAATGCATACGTGTAGTGAACATTATAAAACAAAGCTGAGAAAAAATGAAAAAATACCTAAATAAATAGATTCTATATTATCTGTATTGAAAGACTTGTTATTGGTATCAATTCTCCCCACACTGATTCAGAAAACAATCACAATCCCAGTGAATTCTCATATAGAATTTGAAACATAGTACAGGGAAATGCAAAAAAGATCTGATGGCACAATGATTAAATGTTTACTAACTGACAAAAGTTGACAATCCAACCACAACAGGTGTTCTGTGAGAGAAATATGTAGCAGTCTGCTTCCAGTTGACTTCCTGGGAAATTCTATGGGGCAGTTCTACTCTATCCCATAAGGTCACGCTGAGATGGAATTAACAGCACACAACAACAGGGAAATGCAAAGGTCTTCTAGCCCTAACAATTACAAACAAATTCGAAGGGCTAACACCATGTGGCAGTTCAATTTTATTTCAATCTACATATGTATGAAAGTGTAGGGATGAAATCCAATCCAACCTGTCAGTTCACAGCCTGATGATGCCACCTTGGGAGTGTGGCCTTCTTATAAGGGAGAACCTGGGTTCTCGCTCTCGCTCTCGCTCTCCTCTTTTCCTTTGCCTTCCTGCTTGCTGTGACTATGCCCATCCTGCCAAGCTTCCGCCAACCTTGGATCTATGAAGCTCTGTGCACCCATCATCCTGTGATCTACCTGCATCTCTCTTTACTTCCTGTGTCATCAACCTGTAGCTACGTGACTCTGAAGAGGGTTCCAATTAACCTCAGGCCCATGGACTTAAGTTGGACTGGGCTAGGATGCTTTCTTGATATAAAGTTTCTTCTTTTTTTAATATCGTTTTATTGGGGTCTCATGCGACTCATCGCAATCCATACATAGATCAATTGTGTAAAGCACATTTGTACATTCATTGCCCTCGTCATTCTCAAAAAGTTTCTTCTTATACATATGTAAGTATCACTGATTTTGTTTCTCTGGACAACCCAGCCTAACCCACCAGTAGCAGTGTAGTTACATTAATAGTTCAATGAATCAGAAGAGAGATTATAGAAATAGAATCATAGATCCATTTTTTTGGCAAAGACACCAACGTAATGCAATGGGAAAAGACTGTGATCTGCAGTCCCTGAAACGCTACCCTGCTGCACATAAAATAAACCCTCTGAGAAGCAAGGGGAGGGATCTCATTACCAGCGAGAGTTCGTTGGGGAGCAGCATCCGCTGGACCTGAGCTCTGCACAGTGAGCCTCCTAGATCCAGAAGACAGCTAAGACATCAGAGCAGCAGCAGCTCCAGAGCCAGGAGCCGGAGATGGAGGACTCACCAGCCCATGGAGCAAGTGAAGCTAAGTGCTTTCATGCAAGAGGCTGGCTTGTGGAATGGGATGCCTCTGGGCACTTAATTCGGGGATCTGAGTTTGCTGACCCCCAAAGCTTGAGCAAATGTCTGTGTGTTGAGGTTGACAGGAGCGTGCTATGTCCTTAGGGCATCTATTAGCAAATCTGAAAGAACTTTGTAACATGTCATGATGGACAACTCTACTCTGAACATTCCCCACTTGTATTACAACTGTTAACTTCCTTAATAAACCCTTTAATCACAGAGTTTATAATGCTGGAACAACACTATATCCTTTGAAAATAAATGATTATGCATTCTACCTAAAACCATAAATAAAAATTAATTCAAATGGGTCATAGACCTAAACCTAACAACTATATTATACTCAGATGGGGTATAATGGTCTCTGTGATCTTCTAGACTATAACTGCTTACATGAGCGGAAAGCCCTGTCTTTCTCCTGAGCTTGGCTGATGGTTTTGAACTGCTAACATTGCAGTTAGCATCCCAACATGTAACGACTATGCCACCAGGACTCTTTTGTAGAATAAATGAAAAAAAATTATATATATATATATATCACTAGTAATGAAGCACAAATCCCATTTTAAAAGCATTAAAATCATTAAACAGATATTCTACCACAAAAGGTGTGGCAGTGATGATCCACCATCATTAGCTATCAGGAATTTAAATCACAATGAGATAACCCGTTCTTGAAGGGCACCATTGAATAAGGTGCTAAACTGTTAGCTGCAAGGTCAAAAGTCCCAGCTCACAGAAGGAGACTAAGGTTATCTGTTACATGAAAGTTTTATGGTGTCAGAGACCCTACATAGGGCCACGCTGAGTCAGAATGGACACTATGGCAGTGGGTTGGGAATCCACCCGTTGTCTGTCAGTTTGTCATACTGTGGTGACCTGTGTTACTGTGATGCTGGAAGCTACTGGTATGTCAAATGTCCGCAGGGTCACCCAAAGTACGGAGGCTAAGAACAGACGATAAAGAAGGACTCAGCTCTCTGTGGGATATAGAAGGTTTCTCCCCAGGTTGATAGCCTGAAGAGCTAGCTGCTTGCTAGGGCATGGGAGATCAGCTGCTTAGAGGTGATCTCCCTGAGGGCATCAGCCATCTAGGGCAATCAGACTCTATTGCCTGTCCCACCATAGGTGGGGCCCCTCCCTGCTGATAAGGATAGAGGATTGTTTCCCTGAAGGAGATCCCAGAGACAAGGTCAAGCCAACTCAAGGATGACCAAAGTCAGGCTGCCATCTTGAGTCTAGAACCTGCCCATCCTTGTCACATGTGTACCTCTAGTCCCTCCCCTTCCTATTGCATGTACACCCCCTAGCTCATCCCCTTCCTGTGACACATAGGCCTATTGTACAGCCCCTTCCTGTTACGTATGTGGTTACCTGTAATTGGGGGCTTGCACAGCCCCTAAGTGTATATAAACTGTGATTAGAAATATACTCATTCTCTCTGCATGGACCTGGCTGCCAAAATCATGGCCATCCCGGAGGTGAGCATGCTACCATAAAATGTGTCTGACTCCTTTATTTCACTCTCTCTCTTATCTCTCCTATCTTCTATGACTTTATTCTAACCTTTATATATTATAACCACACAATTGTGCCTGTAGACCCCTCAGTTGTTAGAGGCTGGTTTACTCTGACAGCTCTCCACTTCAGAGGAAGAAGCCACTGAAAACCTCATGTATAGCTTTGCAGCATTGTGAAACTCTGAAAGCCTAAACAAAGGAAACTGAACACTGGGAGATACTGTAAGAAGAGAGGATTTCTTAGAGGGAAGTCAACCATGACGATGTGTCAGGTTAAGCGTATAGGAGTGGAGCCTCTCGGATCTTCATGTGCTGATGGGGCACTATTCAAGGTGAAGGGAAACAGCTGCAAAAATCTGCTACTGATCAGAACTTGCAATGAGGGAAGTGTGAATTTAGTAAACGTAGTGGTCAAAAATGAAATGGAACACATGAAGATCAATAAAAACATAGGAATTACTATGCTGGAATAACAATCAAGAGGAATGGCATTCATTGTCAAGGAGGATCTTGCTAAACCCATCATGAAATACAACACTATCTGTGATCACATATCTATCTATCCCTCTTCAAGGAAATCCAATCAATTGACACTTATTCAACTTTATGCTCCAACCACAAAAGCTAGTGATAGAGAAATAAAAGAATTCTACCAATGACTTTAGTCAGAAATCGATCAAGTATGCAATCAAGACAAATTTATAATTGATAATCAGAATGTAAAACTTGGAAATGAAGGAAGGAACATCAACTGGAAAATATGGATTTGGTGATAGAAATGAAGCTGGAGATCACATCATAGGATTTTTCAAACCAATGACTTGTTTATAGTAAACACATTTTTCAACAATATAAAAGGGGACTGTACACATGGACTCCTCTAGATAGAATACAGACAAAACCAATGACTACATCCATGGGATGACATGTTGGAGAAGCTCCCTATCAGCAGCTAAAACCAGACCAGGAACTGACTGTGGAATAGACCATCAATTGCTCATATATAAGTTCAGGATAAAGCAGAAGAAAATTAAAACAAATACACAAGAGTCAAAATCCGCCCTTGAGTCTATCTCACTTGAATTTCGAGAACATCTCCAGAACAGATTTGACACACTGAACTAATGACAGAAAACCTTGTAACCTGTGGAAGGACATCAAGGCCATCATTCATGAAGAAAGCAAAAGGTCATTAAGAAGATGGGAAAGAAAAAGATCATCAAAGTGCATGTCAAAAGAGACTCTGAAGCTTGAAGTCAAGGCTTGCATTGCAATCTTGAATGTTTCTGTAGGCCAAATATTGAATGATGTAGGAAGCATCAAGAGAAGATGGAAAGAATACCCAGAATCACTGTACCAAAAAGAACAAGTCAGCAGTCCATCATTTCAGGAGGTAGCATATGAGCAAGAACCAATGGTGCTGAAGGAAGAAGTTCAAACTGCACTGAATGCCTCAGCCAGAAACCAGGCTTCGAGAGTTGATGGAATACCCATAAAATTGTTTCAGAAACCCAGAGAAGCAGTGAAAGTGCAAACTAGTCTATGGCAAGAAATTTGGACGACAGCTACCTGGTCCACTTGTTGGAAGAGATCCATATTTGTTCCTATTCCAAACAAAGGTGACCCAACTGAATGCTCAAACTAGAGAATGATATCATTGATATCACATGCAAGTAAGATTTTGCTTAAGATCGTCCAACAATGGTTGCAGCAGTACAAAAGTTCAGGCCAGTTCAGAAAAGGATGTGGAACAAGGGATATCATTGCTGATGTCAGATGGATTTTGTCTCAAAGCAGAGAATACCAAAAAATATGTTTATTTGTGTTTCATAGTCTGTGCAAAGACATTCAACTGTGGACCATAATAAACCTTAAAAAGAGAAGGAATTCTAGAACACTTAATTGTGCTCATTCGGAACTTGAATAGGGATCGAGAGGCAGTTGTGTGAACAGAACAAGGAAATACAGGATAGTTTAAAATCAGGAAAGGTGTGTATCAGGGTTTTAGTCTCTCACCATACTTGTTCATTGTATATGCTGGGGAAATCATCAGAGAAGCTGAATTATATGAAGAAGAATGGAACATCAGAATTGGAGAAAGGCTTAGTAACAGCCTGTGGTATGCAGATGACACAACCTTGCTCACTGAAAGTGAGGAGGGATTGAAGCACTTTCTGATGATTGCTGATGATCAAGGATTGCGGCCTTCAATGTGGATTACAACTCAGTGTAAGGAAGACCACAATACTCACAACTGGACCAATAGGTAACATTATGATAAATGGAGCAAAGGTTGAAGTTGTCAAGGATTTTGTCTACTTGGATCCACAAGCAATGCTCATGGAAGCAGCAGTCAAAAGATCAAAAGACATTTGCATGAGGTAAGTCTGCTGCACAAGACCCCTTTAGAGTATTGAAAAACAAGGATGTTACTTTGAGGCCTATGGTGTGCCTGACCCAAGCCATGGTATTCTCCATTGCATCATATATGTGTGAAAGTTAGACATTGAATATTCAAGAGCACAGCAGAACTGATACATTTGAATTATGGTATTATGTGGAAGAATATTGAAAGTACCACGGACTGCTGAAAGGTCAAGCTGATATCTAATGGAAGAAATAAGGCTAGAGTACTCATTAGAGGCAAGGATGACAAGACCTCATCTTACACGTTTTGCATATAATGTCAGGAAAGACCAGTTCCTGGATAAGGACATGTGTGGCAAAGTGGAAGAACAGTGAAAAAGAGGAAGGCCCATGGTGAGATTGATTGACACAGTGGCTGCATCAATATGCTTGGGCACAGGAACGATTATGTGGATGGTGCAGGACTGTGTAGTGTTCCCTTGTGTTGTGCAAAGATTGCTGTAGGTTAGAGCTGACTTGATGGCACCTAACAACAACAACATAACTATTCTTGGTGTTGTACACAATAAAGTACGGGTGTGGCCATGGGCTGAGCCTTGGAAATCTTAAGGAACAGTTCTACTCTGCTCTGTATGGGGGAACTATGAGCCAGACTGGAGTGAAAGGGGCTGGGTTTTATGCATAGTAACATAAGTCACTTTCACATCTAGGTATACATTCTAGCAACATGCAAAGTACGTGTATAGTGATATACTATCAACTAGAAACCATTATTATTGCCAGTTTAGACCAGCCCTTTTAGACATTTAAGTATCTTGTACCAGGCGCTCTGGTAGCATAGTGGGTTATGCATTGGCCTACTAACTACAAGGTGGGCTGTTCAAACCTACCACCTATTCTTTGGGAGAACCATGAGGCCGTCTGCTTCTGTAAAGATTTATAGCCTAAGAAATCAAGTCCTATAAGGTGACTTTAAGCTGGAATCTATTTGATGGAAGTGAATTTTGTTTTTATTTTGATTTACTTTTTGGTGTGCCCTGTCTGCTCTCTGTACAGGCAGTTTGGACATTTATTGAGAATTGTATAGCATAAGGAGCCCCGATGGCTTCGTTGTTACACGTTAGGCTGCTAACCACAAGCTCAAAACTACCAGCCTCTCCTCGAGAGAAAGACGGAGCTTCCTATACCCATAGGGAATTACAGTTTCAGAAACTCACACGAGGCAGTTCTACACTGTCCACTAGAGTCACTCTGAGTTGGCATTGACTTAATGGCAGTGAGTTTGGGTTTTGTTTGGTTTTGCTTGTTCGTTGTTTTTAGTGTAGCGCTGTGGATTAGGTGTTGGGCTGTCAACTAAGATTGGTGATTGTGTTAGTCTGGGTACTTTAGAGAAACAAATCCACAGAAACTAATGTATAAGAGAGTTTTTCTTTTAAATTACTTTATTGGGGGCTCATACAATTCTTATCACAATCCATACATACATCCATGTGTCAAGCACATATGTACATTTGTTGCCCTCATCATTCTCAAAACATTTGCCTTCCACTTTAGCCCCTAATATCAGTTGCACATTTTCCCCACCCCTCCCCCCGTGAACCCTTCATAATTCATAACTTATTATAGTTTTGTCAAGTTACACTGTCTGCTGTTCCCCGCCCCCCACAACCCTCTTCTCTGCTGTCCATCCCCCAGGGAGGAGGCAATACTTAGATTCTTGTAATTTTCCCCCCCTTTCTACCCCACATTCCCTTCACCCTCCAGGTCTTGCCTCTCTCACCACTGGTCCTGAAGGAGTCATCTGTCCTGGATTCCCTATGTTTCCAGTTGCTATCTATACCAATGTACATCCTCTTGTCTAGCCAGATTTGTAAGGTAAAATTGGGATCATGATAGTAAGAGAGAGTTTTATATAAAGGTTAAGTGCACATCAAGAAAACATGCCAACCCAGTGCTGCCCAAGCCACAAGTCCGATATTAACCCATATGCCCGGCACCAATCCACAAAGTCCTTCTCCATCTCACAAAACACAAGCAATGACACCGACTGCAGGAGGAAAGCCGAGTCAGTGAATGTGTAAGCATCTCAGCGCTGGCAGGGGTCTCCACACAGCTGCTCCAGCACCCAGGGCTGAAACGGGGTAGGTCCATGCTGCTTCTCCTCAGGGATGTCTTGCAGGAAGTGAACTTTGCCAGTTGAAACAGGGGACTGGCTAGGGCAACTGCATCCTGGTCCAAACATCACAAAGCAAGAGCCCCAAGAACTCAAAAGGTGAGGCTCACCGATCCATTTATCCCTCTGCCCTTCAATTAACCCCACATGTGTTTATCGGCCAGGTTGGCACAATAAACTACCTCAGTGATTAAACCTACCAGCTGTTCCACAAGAGGAGCCTGAGTTTGTATACTCCCATAAAGATGCACAATTTGGGGGACCCTATGTAAGGTCCCTATGAGTCAGAATTAACTCAATGCAAGTGCGTTTCATGTACTCCATCAGGTCCCTGTAGTGTCTATGCTTTACTTCAGTTCATCCTCATAATAAAAATTGAGTTGTTAGTTTATTGTGCCAACCTGGCCGATAAACACATGTGGAGTAAATCGAAGGGTGGAAGGATAAATGGCTCGGTGAGCCTCGCCTTTCTAGTTCTCAGGTCTTGCTTTCTGATGGTCGGACCAGGGTGAAGCTGCCTTAGTCAGTTCCCTGCTTTAGCTGGCAAGGCTCACTTTCTACAAGACATCCCTGAGGATAAGGCACATGGATCTACCCCGATGCAGCTCTGGGTGCTGGAGCACCCATGTGGAGACCCCTGCCAGTGCCGAGATGCTTACACATTCACTGACTCGACTTTCCTCCTGCAGTCGACATCATCGCGTCTGTTTTGTGAGATGGAGGAGGACTTTGTGGATTGGTGTTGGACCTATGGGTTAATGTTGGACTTGTAGGCTTGGGCAGCACTGGGTTGGGATATTTTCTTGATGTGCACTTACCCTTTATATAAAACTCTCTCTTATACATGAGTTCTGTGGATTTGTTTCTCTAAAGTACTCAGACTAACACACTCCCATGAAGATGCACAATCTTGGGAACACTATGTAAGGTCCCTGTGAGTCAGAATTAACTCAATACAAGTACGATTCTTGAACCCCGTCAGGTCTCTGTAGTGTCTCTGCTTTACTTCAGTTAATCCTCATAAGAACTCTACTAATTTTTTTATCCTTATTTTATGAGAAGATTATGATTGGAGCTTCTGAGTGGCAGAAACAGCACAGTTGGCTGATAATCAAGAAGTTGTAGATTTCAAGTTGGTCTGGGTGTTAAAAAACACACACATGTACACACAAAAAACCCAAAGTCAAATATATCTCATAGAGATCTCTTTATTAAGTCTTAGAAAAAACAGACACAACAAATAAACCATAATGATGTCCAAAAGATTCACAGACATGTGGTTGATTAGAATAGAAAGCACAAGATCAAAATTGGTGGCAGATCAATTAATAACTGTAGCAGGCAGGGCTACAGAAGCTGGGAAAGAACCCCGGTTGGGATACACAATTGCAGATTAGAAAATATTTCAGGATTGGTTCTATGACCCTCCCATCTGGCTACTAGATGTTCAGGGTCTGACTCCTGAAGAACATTCTCAGGCAGGTTGCCTGAGGCAGGTTGCTCCTACCTGCTCACTCAACAAACAAACAAAAAGCTTCACTACCTTCTATTTGATTATGACTCATAATGACCCTGAGCCTGCTAGGCAAGGTGTAATTTGGTCCTAACTACATTCTAGCTGAGGGCAAAGGTTTTTAACAGAGTGAGTTTGTGTTATAGGAGCCCAGGTGACCTTGTGGTTAATGCGTAGGGCTGCTAACAATGGGAAAGAAGAGATTATAGAGCAGTGGTTCTCAACTTGTGGGTCGCGACCCCTTTGGGGGTCAAGACACTTTCACAGGGGTCACTTAAGATCATCGGAAAACACAAGTTTCTGATGGTCTTAGGAATCAAGACACCGCTCCTCAATCCATCTCCAGGCTGGTCCACACATGCAGATACGCCCACGCACGAGGACCCGGCGTGAAGACTGTTACCCATGCTACACCATGCTTTCAGACAAAATTTCATTTCTGTTTGATTTTCGCGTCACTTGATAAATAGGTCGAAGTAGAACACCCAAGTGAGAGACTTTGGAGGCAACATATCCCTCACTTGGGTGTTCTACTTCGACCTATTAAGTGACACGAAAAGCCTCCAATTTTGAGTGGGGCCCAGAACAAGAAAAGGCTCTGCAACAGGTTCAGGCTGCGTGCAAGCTGCTTTGCCACTGGGACCATATGATCCAGCTGACCCGATGGTGCTGGAAGTGTCAGTTGTAGATAAAGATGCAGGGTGGAGTCTTTGGTAGATCCCTATTGGTGAATCACAGCGTAGACCATTGGGATTTTGGAGTAAAGTCCTGCCATCCTCTGCAGACAACGACTCCCCCTTTGAAAAA
>NW_022111369.1:50947099-50955395 GCF_000313985.2 Echinops telfairi
ATTATCTTTATAAATAAATGTATTAAATTATCAGCAATTTGGTTTTATCTCTCTAGAGAACACTAATACATTTGTCATTAGAAATAAATATTTCACAACACATAATTATATATTGTTTTTGTGATTAATCACTATGCTTTAATTATCTTCAATTTGTAATGAAAATACATCCTGCATATCAGATATTTACATTATGATTCATAATAGTAGCAAAATTACAGTTACAAATTAGCAACAAAAATAATTTTATAGTTAGGGGTCACCACAACATGAAGAACTGTAGTAAAGGGTTGCAGCATTAGGAAGGTTGAGAACCACTGGTGTAGAGTCACTGGATGAGAATGGTTTTTTTGGTTGGTTTGGTTGGTTGGTTAGCTCAAACAGAGGCTGAGTTAATATCAACTCAAAATAGAATTAGTGCCCCTCATGCAAACTTCAGTCTTTCACAAACCAAGTACTTTAGAATTTAAGTTCCAATACAAAGACTGACCACCCAGAGACACCTCAGAAATAAAGGTGTGATGATTTACTTCTGAAACTGGGTAGGGGAGAAAATATATAGACAGCTAGACAAGAGACAGATGGAGATAAGCCCTTGGATTAAGAATTCTTTTGTTAGACTGTTACAATCCATAGCAAATTCTGGTTTAACACAGAATTGGATTTACCACAAGAATACTCACTCTGTTTGGGAAACTCTGACCTTTTGGATCCCCCATTTCAAACTATCATTTAGTTCTACTTCCCATTTTTAATTCATATAATTAAGGTTAAATCATGGACACTCCCATAGGTAACAAACTCCCTCTTCATTGTTGGGTTGTTAGATGTCGTCTGGTAAGTTATCACACTCATAGTAACCTTGTGTACAAGAGAACTGCCCATCCTCAAATTGTCCTTAAGTTTGAGCCCAGGGATGCAGCTGCTAGGTTTCTTGGGTTAGAAATTCCTCAGTTCTTCGGCTTCGCAGGAGAAAGAATTCACCCTGAAGCCTGGTTTGTGTTCCAAGTGGGTTTTTATAAAGGATATAAGGAGTTTCAGGTTTTACACGGCACCCTCAGGGCACTGCACACTCACATGTAGAAACCTGAGGCCAGAGAAACCTGCTAAGAGCCGCTGGAAAAGAGTGTGGGGGCTTCAGATTCTAGATTTTTGGGGTCCTCCGCTGGGAGATGTTGACAGGACTGGCTGACCCCATTAGTTGAATTAAACCCACCTGGCCTAGATGGGGACCAATCCAGGTGTACCACCCACCCTGACTTGGGGACTGAAATGCAGGCATGCCCTCTAGCCTTTATAGCTGGCTGGGCTTGCCTGATTCTCTGCAGCAACCTCATTTGGGGGCACCTTGGCATAGAGAGGGACAGCTCCCTATCCAGGTACCTAACACAGCCACTGTGTCCATTCATCTTCTCATCGGTCTTCCTCTTTTACACTGCTCTGCTACTTCTCCAGGAAGTGGTCTGTCCTGACAACGTGTCCAAAATACATGACACAACATCTTGAGATGTTGTCTATAAAGAGCATTCTGGTTGAACTTCTAAGATTTGTTCACTCTTTCGGTAGTCCATGTCACTTTCACTGTTCATTGCCAGCACAATAATTCAAACACATATTTTCTTCAGTCCTTCTTATTCAATGTCCAACTCTCACATACATATAAGACAATTGAAAATACCAAGATTTCCAGTGAATCCTTTCTGACGATAGAGCAGGAATGTGAATAGCCATATTATTATGCAGAGTATTTTGGAAAGTGGATATTGCAGATGGAATTAGGTTAAAATTTAACACCTTGTCATTTGATCTCCCTTTTACCCATTTTAAATTTGTTCCATTTTTTATTTTCTGCCGTCTTTTTGATTGAAGTTTTTCTGTTTTACTTTGTTATTGTTGTTCATTGTTTTTGTTGTTATTTCTAGTATATTTTTAGTACATGAAATCCAGGATAGATAAATCTATAGAGACAGTAACTGTATTAATAATTTCTTGGGGGCATGGCAAGAAGGATAGGGGGGAGTGGGGAGCTAATAACAGTAAGTACAAGAAAAAAGAAAACATTCTAAAATCGATTATGGTGATTATTAGCTCGCCGCAAAGATAAACTGAGGCCAGGCCAGAGAGAAAGAAAAGGAGTTTACTTTGTGCTTCCAGGCGAGATTCACGGGTTCCAGCAAGGAGCCAGTGAAGTTGCACTTATCTGTGGTGAAGAGCAAGTTTTTAATCTGGTCAGGAGGGTAAACAAGAAGGGGGGGGGGGCAGGAGCTATAGCTGCAGGGGCTTAAGCCATCTCCATCCGTGAAATTTTGAGGTAGAGTGGTGTCTTGATCGTTCTGCCTGATACTGAGGAGATGGCTCGTCCCGGAGCCCTTTTGAAGCTAGCCATCTCAGTCTGATAAGGGCAGGTCAGGCTGTTCCTAATGCGCTGCCCCCCCAACTAGTGCCTGGCCTAACATTCCACTTTTTTGATAATAATGGGGCGACGTTAGTCTGTCTGGCTGCTTCCTGCTGGGTGGGAGTGGCAAAGGATTAAAGGTCAGAGTGCACTGGGTCAGCTTCCATAGGCATGGGGCTGTAAGGGTGTAAAAGAAGCTGGTTGACAGTTAAGTTGGTCATGTCCCTTATTCTGTTCTGAAGAAATTTGAAAAGCCAGGGGACTATTAGTAACAAGAAACATATAACCACAAATGGCCCCATTAAAGGAAGGATTCAAGTTAAAAGGGGGTTTTGGAACCAAGAGAGTAGTGAGGCATTGTCTCCCCGGTGGTTTTTAAAATCTTCAGCCAATTTGTTGAGAGTCTCTATCTTTTGTTCTATGAGCCCTGATTCATCAGCATAATAGCAGGACTCCTCCCTTAGGAACAGGCAAGTGCCGTCCTTTTCTGCATTTAGGAGATCTAAGGCCCTTCAGTTCTGGAGGGCTACCTGCACTAGGGAAATAAACTGTCACTGTAGGGAGGCTAGAGAGACCTAGGTGGATTCCGTAACCAATTGGAGCATCTCCTCAAAGTGCTATGCCAGGGATGCTTCCATCACTTTCTCTGCTCTCCCCTCCATCCCAGGCAGCATGACTTCATGGGGCCCCCAGCTGGGGATCATGAATCTCTCCCAGGATCGTGAATCTCTCCCGGGAGTGCAGAATAAACTTCTCCTTCTCCCTGGCCTGGCCTCAGTTTATCTTTGCAGCAAGCCTAATAGTGATTATTGTACAACTCTTCTTAATATGATTAAACTGGTATATTATTTGATATTTGAATTATATGCCAACAAAACTGTTAAGAAAGAAAGAAAGAAGTTTATTTCCAGCCTCAGTGGGGGAAAATATGAAAGGATCATGGTTTGCTTTGGTCAGTCACATCTTACTTCTCAATTAAATGACATCCTAGTCATTCAATACTTTAAAGAGGTCTTGTGCAGCAGACTTTTAAGAGCTCTGGTGGAGTAGTGATTATGTTTCAGACCGATACAGCTCAATAGTTTGAAACCAAGAGTTTCTACTAGGAAGAAAGATAAGGCTTTCTACTCCTATAAAGAGTTGCAACCTCAAAAACCCACAGGAGCAATTCTACCCTATACTATAGGGTTGCTATGAATCATTTCTACCCTGTCCTATAAAATCCCTGTGAGTCTGAATGGGCTCCATAGCAGTGAGTTTTTGTTTGCTGCAGCAAACAAACTCAATGCAGTGCATCACTTGATCTCTTGATTGCTCCTTTTGGCAGCAATGACTGTGGATTCAAGTAAGATGTGCTGAGTGTGTTCTTCCTTTTTGGTTTTCTCACTCTTGCACTTTGCACATTTCATTATAGTATTTGGCTTTGTCTTCTGGACCTGCACTTTGAAACTTGCTGTTCAACTCTTTTATTTATCATTTCTTCCATGTGCCTTCTATTCTAGGATATTCTAAGAGCCAGTTTCAGAGTCTCTTCGGACATCCACTTTGATCTTTACTTTCATTTTTGTCTTTTTAATGACCTTTTGTTTCTTCATGTACAATGTTCTTGAGCTGCAGGAGGCCATCAACACCATCATTCATGAAGAAAGCAAATGGCCATTAAAAATACAGGAAAGAAAGAAAAGATCAAAGTGGATATCAGGAGAGAATCTGAAACTTGCTCTAAAGTGTAGAGTAGCTAAAGAAATGGAAGAAAGGATGAAGTTAAGGAGCTGAATAGAAATATTCAAAGGGAAATTGGAGAACAGAACTCACTGACATCAAGTCAAAGATGACTCAGTCACCCACTGTGGGTTTCTGAGACTATTTATAGGAGTAGAAAGCCCACTCTTTCTCCTGTGGGGCTTCTGGTGGTTTCAAACTGTCACTATGAGGATCAGAGTCCAACATATAACCACTACACCACAATGGCTCCTCCAAGGAGAGAAAGCCAAATATTATTTTTTAAATGTGCAAGGACCTGGAATTAGAAAATCCAAAGGCAAGAACATGCACAATGTATGTGAAAATGAATGCACCCAAGAAAAATTCAAACCTCAAATTGCAATCTTGAGAGACTCTATTGGCCAAATATTGAATGATACAGGAAGCATCAAGAGAAGAAGATGGGAAGAATATACAGAGTCACTGTACCAAAAAGAAGTAGTCGAGAGCTTACCATTTCAAGAGGTAGCATATGAGCAAGAACCAAGGGTGCTGACCAAATAAGTCTGTGGTAGTTACATAATCTGTTGTGAATTTGAGGGTCAAGAGTGAAGGGGTGGAGTTTAGCCTGTCAATCAGATCATAGCTTGATGGCCTCATTTGTAGGCACCAAGGAGAAAAATAGCTAGTTGGAGGCAGGATGCACGCTCACTCCCTGTGAAACATTTCTGATGAGAAGCCACATGAAGCTACCCTAATGCAGCCAGAGAACTGGGAGCTGGAGGAGCCACATGGAGGCCCTGCCAGCACTGAGATGCTCATAACACCACTGGATCCACAAGACTTCCCACCAACTGGCCTGTGATCTTCCTGCATTCAGCGTTGGTGCATGTGTTGTGTGAGTCTGAAGAAGACTTTATAGATTGGCATCGGACATATGGGGTAATATCAGACTTATGGACTTGATGTGGACTAGGCTGGGATGCTTTCTTAATGTACAATTACTCTCTCTATAAACCTCTTTCTTACACACATATGACTCTCCCTGGATTTGTTATCAGACTAACACAAAGTCCAAACTGTACTGAATGCATTAACTAAAAACAAGATTCCAGAAATTGACAGAATACCCATTGTAATGTTTCAGAAAGCTTTAAAAACACTGGAAGCACTCACCTTGTCTATGCTAGGAAATTTGGAAGACAGCTACCTGGCCAACTGACTGGAAGAGACCCATATTTGTGTCCATTCAAAAAAAACTGACCCAATAGAATACTCAAACTATACAATGATATCATTGATATAACACACAAGTGAAATTTTGCTTAAGATCCTCCTACAATGGTTGCAGGAGTACATTGACAGACAACTTCCAGAAGTTCAAGCCAGATAGTGAAAAGGACATGGAACAAGGGATATCATTGCTGATGTTAGATTGATCTTGGCTTAAAGCAGAGAATACCAGAAAGGTGTTTGCTTATATTTCGTAGACTATGCAAAGGTATTAGGCTGTGTGGACCATAATAAACTGTGAATAACCTTGAGAAGAATGTGAATCCCAGATCACTTCATGTGCTCATTCAGAATTTGTACAGGGATCAAGAGGCAGTTGTGTGAACAAAATAAGGGAATAATGCATGGTTTAAAATTAGGAAAGGTGTTGTGTTAGATAGGGTTCTCTAGAGAGATAAAACCAAATTGCTGATGATTTAATATATTTATTTATAAAGATAATTAGATATATAACAAGAAATGAACTGTTAAATCATATACAGATAAATATATAATACAAGAAATAAACAGTTAAATTATATAGCACTACAAATGGCTCAGTGCAACTCACTCCCATAAAAGAGAGTTATGAGACACTAGCAGTCCTTCAAGTCTAGTCTGCTGCCAGATCTTCCTCTATTTGTAGAGAGAGCTAGGCTATGTCAGCACAGCAGCCAATCAGAAGGCAGGTCACCAACTGCCAGCCAGGTCACCAACTGCCAGTCCCCAGCTCCAGAGATGTCTTAAAGGGACCTCAACATACAGCAACACAGTCCACAGGCTAGGTGTCCCACAGGTAATGTAGCCTTTAAATTGAAGCACAGAACAAGCAAGGCAGCCGCACACTGGTCCAATGATCAAAGAGTGAGAGACAAGAAAGACGAGGCTCACCAAGCCATTTATCTCTCTGCCCTTCAGTTAATCCCACCTGCATTTATCAGCCAGGCTGGCACAATAAACTATCTCAGGTTTTGTATCAGGGTTGTATCCAGTCATACTTATTCATTCTATATGCTGAGTTAGTCATCAGAGAAGCTGCTGAAGAAAAAATGCAGCATCGGGATTGGAAAAAGGCTTATTAACAGCCTGTGGTATGCAGATTACACAGCCTTGCTTGCTGAAAGTGAGGAGGAATTGAGCACTTGCCAATGCTTGCTGCTACTGATGGGTTACAGCCTTCAGTATGGACTACAGCTCAATGTAAAGAAGATCAAAATCCTCACAATAGGTCACATCATGATAAATGGAGAAAAGGTCAAAGTTGTCAAGGATGTTGTCGTACTTAGATCCACAGTCAATGCTCATGGAAGCAGCAGTCAAAAGATCAAAAGGCAATTGCATTAGGTAAATCTGCTGAAAAATACCATGGACTTCTAAAAGGAACAATTGATCTGTATTGGAAGAAGTGAGACCAGACTGCTCCTTAGAGGCAAGGAGAGCAAGACTTCATCTTGTATTCTTTGGACATCTTGTCAGGAAATACCAGTCCCTGGATAAGGACGTCATGTATGGTAAAGTGGAGTAACAGTAAAAAAGAGGAAAGCCCATGATGAGATTGATTGACACAGTAGCTATATCAATGCGACAGGGCATAGCAACCATTGTGAAAATGGTACAGGACTGTGCAGTGTTTTGTTCTGTTGTGCATAGGGTCACTATATGCCATAGCTGACTCGATGGCACTTAACAACAACAACAACAACTGGACTGTTATGTATCTCTTCAAACCAATGTTCATCTTCCGGGGTCAGTAACCTCATCTGACCATCTTCTTTTTGGAACCTAAATTGGGATGCCTGTAACTTGGCTGCAGTTCCCCCATGGTGTATTTCTCTCCAATGTGTTTATTAGAAAACGTGGGAAAGAATTGTTTGTCTGGAATAGTAAGAATGCATCATTCTCGCTTTAAAAAATTCTTCCTTAAGTACTAAACAAAGGACATACCTGCTTTACAAATACTTACTAAATGAAATATGTGTATATTTAAAGTTTTTGTTTTGTTTTAAACGAGACAACTGGAGGAGTAGAAAACAGAGAAATCCTGACTCAGAGACTCACTTTAAACCTAGAATTAAAATTTAGCAAAGTGGCACACCAAATAAAGGCTGTAACCCATAAAACCAGCATGAGATCAGAAGGTCAACAATTTCTCAAAAGCAAAATGAGAAGATAAAAGGGGAACGGAGCAAATAGAACCTAACTAAAGAGAATGTTGACACATTGTGATAAATGTAACCATCGTTTCTGAGCAAAATTTGTGCAGAAATTATCCCATGGAAACCTAGCTTGCTGTGTTTTGATAAAATTAAGCAAAAAGAAATAACACACACATACATAAGCAAACTAAAAAAAAGTTTTTTTGATAATTGCTTTTGAATCGAACTTCAAAATCTAAATTGAGCTCCAGCCTGTACATTGAGAAGTTGGTAATATATGGGTGTTTTATATATACATATTTTTGTGTTAGGAGGATTCAGAAAAAAAGGGGATGAGGGAAACAGACATATAAAAAAATCTGTTAAATATTCAGTATTTTTGAATACTTATTGTGTGCCAAGCATTGTAAAAAGTACTTTATATACACTTTCATTTAACCCTCATTTTACAGAAGACTAAATAGAACCTCCATGTATATTAGAAAACTAGAGTTTGACCTTAACCTTTGTGATTATAGGGGGTATCAGTTTAACCTCGATTCTTTTACTGACATTAGCATTAAGATTAGAAAAAAAGTTCTAAAAAGAACATATTTGTATGTGGGTGCCAGGAAATTTATTAAAAATTTAATTTAAGGTAGCAGAAGGACATTGGGCCTCCACTCAAGTACTCCCTCAACGCAAGAATACTTTCTTCTATTAAATTGGCATTCTATGATGCTCACCTTCCCGACACAACCGCTGGAGACAAAGCAGGTGAATAAGCAAA
>NW_022111369.1:50957509-50967881 GCF_000313985.2 Echinops telfairi
CCCGAGACCCCTCTGCAAGGGGATCTCCAGTGGCCTACTAATGGGCTTTGGATCTCCACTCCGCACTCCCCCCATCATTCACTTGTAAATTTAATTTCAAGTTGAAAAAAGTTCAGCAAATCCAAGAGAACCAAAATGTGACCTTGAGTAGATTCCACTTTAATTTTGAGACCATCTGAAGAATAGATTTGACTTACTGAACACTAACGACAGAAGACCCGATGAGCTGTGGGAGGCCATCAAGACCATCCTCCATGCAGAAAGCAAACGGTCATTAAAAGACAGAGGAGAAAGATCGCAGTAGATGTTAGAAGAGTCTAAAACTTGCTCTTGATTATAGAGTAGCTAAAACACATGGGAAAATGGATGAAATAAAAGAACTGATGAAGTAAAAGATTTTCAAAGGGCAGCTCAAGAAGACAGAGTAAACTATAATGAAATCTGCAAAAGACGTACAGTTAGGAAACCAGAAAGGAAGGGCATGGTCAGCAGATGTCCTTTTTAAAGAACAGAAGAGAAAAGTTAAGCCTCTGATTGTGATATTAAAAGCTTCTATGGGCACAGTATTGATGGATGCAGGAAGCATCGAAGACAGAAGGAGCATGCAGATTCATTTACTACAGCAAAAAGAAGTAGTCAGTGTTGAACCATTTCAAGAGACAGCATATGATCAAGAACTGGTGGTGGCGAAGGAAGAAGTCCAAACTGCACTGAGACCTTGTCCAAAGCAAAGCTCCAGGAATTGACAGAAGACCAATGAAAATATTTCAACACACTGACGAAGCACTGGTTCCAACCAACTGACTAGAAGCGATTTATTTGTCCATTTTGTACCCATTCCAAAGGAAGGTAACCCCACAGAATGCTGAAATCATTTAACAATATCATTGATATCACATGCAAATAATTTTTTTTGCTCGAAGCCATTCAACAACAGTTGCAGCAGTCCATTGATAGTGGTCTGCCAGAAATCGAAGCCTAATTCAGACAACTGATGCATCTTGGTGGAAAGCACATTGGCATAAGTTGACTCTAGCATAGCACGATTCCTTAATTGCCTCTCAGAGACAGTTTCCAGTAAAGCTACTGTATTTGTATCCTGTGCATGTTAACTAGTCAGAGGTTGGCAAGGGGAAGAGGTGATGATGGGAAGAATCTGGCAGGCATCTTAAAGGAGATGGGGAGACACTTACCTGCGCACACGCTTCCAGCACAAAGGAAGGTTTAGGAAAGAATCAGACCCAGTTCCTTGTTAATGGAAGAGCCCCAAGATAGTGAGGATCCAGTGAAAGGCTGGGTGGAGAAAGACTGGATATTCACACTACCCCCCAAAAGACTGAATAGACTCTTGAATTTTGTGTCTGAGACTGGAGTTCAGCAGGAAGTCTCAGGTGTACGTACCTGGAAAAAGGAGGGACAGAACAGAGGACCAGCTAATCGCAGAGGCCCTGCCACAAAGCCAGCCTATGGTGAGAGGTCTACCCTAGCGGAAGAGAAGGTCTGGCTGTACATTATGCTACGCCTTTTGCTAGTCGGTGTTGGGCTGCGATCTGCAGTCAGCAGTTAAAAAGTACCAGCAGCTCCTTGGGAAAACGACGAAACCACCGGCTGCCCCAAGCGAGAAGGATGAGGTTTTCTACTCTCCTAAGTCTCAGAAACCCACAGGGGTAGTTCTACTCTGCCTTACGAAGCTGCCATGAGTCAGAATTAACTCAATAGCAAGGGATTTGTTTGTGTTTAGGAAAGGCCCTTTATTTGTTTGTTTATCTATTGCCTATCTGTTTCTTTAACTTGTGTGTGTTTTATTAACAGTTTTATTGGCACTTCTTCCACGTATCATACAGTTCAATAGTTCAACCATACCAAGAAGAAGAGCCATTCAATCATTACCACAATGAATTTTAGAATATTTTCTTCATTGTTATTTTTGAAATTATTTTATTTAAAATCATTTTATTGGGGGCTCTTATAGCTCTGTGGTAGTTACATAATCTGGTGTCAATTTGAGAGGATTATGAGTGAAGGGGTGGGGTGGAGTCTGGCTTGTCAATCAAGATATAATCAATGAGGCCTCTGTGTGGGCATGGCCTTCTCCTGAGCATTCGGGAAAATACTGTATTCCTTCTTGGAGGCGGGTGACATTATCTCTCTCTCCTCTCACTCCTTTGGAGATGCTCTGCTGACAAGACACATGGCGCTACTCTCTGGGAGCTGGAGAAGCCACATGGACCTACCCTGATGCAGCCCCGTAAATTGGAGGAGCCACATGGAGACCCCTGTCAGCACTGAGATGCTTCTGTCACCACTGATTTTGCACCCAGTGGCCTGTGATCTTCCTGCACTCAGCATCATTGCAGGTGTTGCGTGAGTCTGAAGAGGACTTTATAGATTGGTATCAGACATATGGGCTAATATCGGACTTATGGACTTGATCTGAACTGGGCTGGGATGTTTTCTCAATACTCAACTGTTCTTGTATATAAACCTCTTTCTTATACACATATGAATGTGTCTATGAATTTGTATCTCTAGTCCCCAAAGTATCCTCTTCAATAAACTTATACTTCCTTTTTTAAAAAAATTAATTAATTAATTAAAAAAATTAACTTATTCTTTCAGATCAAACCTTTTCTCTAACACTAGTCTAAATTTTGTTCCTTGCCTGACATCTTTCTTGTGAGAAATACAAGAACCAAGCTTGGATAGTCTTGAAACTCTGAGCCTCCAAGTAACATGAACAAATGATAAGAGTAACCAGGGAAAGCACTAGAACAGTGGTTCTCAACCTCCCTCATGCCGTGACCCTTTAACACAGTTCCTCATGCGGTGGTGACCCCCAACCATAACATTATTTTCGTTGCTACTTCATAACTGTAATTTTGCTACAGTTATGAATTGGGAAGCCCCTGTGAAAGGGTTGTTTGGTCCCCAAGGGGGTCGCGATCCACAAGTTGAGAACCGCTAGACTGGACCCTAAGTCACTTTCCCCAGAATTTGTAAGTAGAATCAACTGGAAATCATTATTTCTGTGTTGTTAAAATCATAATTAACATGTGAATATTCAACTAAGGGCAGGTTTTTTTTATCTTGTGGACTGTGAAGTAAGTAAGACTAACCCCACCCCCACCCCCAGGAATGAAGGATATAGAAATGTAAAGGAGAAAACAGAAATGAGGGTGTGAGGGGGAACCCACTATAGTTGTCTCAAGTTCTAGGGGAAAGAAAGGTCCACCAAGTTCAAGTATAAATATAAATCAAGAGACTCATTTATTGAATCTAAAGCAGGACAAAGATCAATCATCCAAATGAGGAAGACCATCAGCATCATCTTTGGATGTAGTTATGTCCCAAGATTCACACTGCTACTTATATAGGACATAGAAAACAAAGGAAATGATCACAATATCACGATTGGTGGCAGATCAACTTATCAGACTTGCAGGTGGGACTACACAATCAAGAGAGGGACTATGATTAGTTATACTAACAGTTATAGTAATAGTTATACTGCATAGTTATACTAATGCAGATAAGAAAAGCGCACACGATTGGTTTAGGGTCCTGCAACCATCTAAGTCTGTGTATGATTCATCACATGGGGCTCTAGTCTATCAGTTTCCATCTAGGATGAGATTGGCCCTGTCTGACCTAGTCATTCTTCCTGAGGGCAAAGCTTTTCACAATGCTGGTCAATGGTCAGAAAGAATTCAAGGGAGCCAAGTATAGGTGGGCACTAAAAGTTGATTCAGGCTCCCTTCTGTAAAGCCCTGATGGTGTAGTGATTTAGACATTGGATTACTAACTGAACGGTCAGCAATTCAAACTCACCAGCTACTCCTATCAAGATTTATAGGCTAAGAAACCAAAAGAGGCAGTTCTATTCTCTCCTACAGGTAAATATGAGTCAGATTCAATTGGAAGGTCATGTATTTGGTTTGTTTGGGGTTTGCAAAACTAGTGCTCAGAATTAATGATTCAACACCTACCCACTCTTTAGTACTCTGTGACTCATCCTTCTCATATCTAAATCTTCCATCTACTAGGAAACTCCCATGGCCCTCCCAGTTTGAATTGGGACTAAGAGCATGCACAGTAGATACTTCAGTATTCTTCAGTTCACCTCAGACCCAAGAATGGCCAGAAGGATCCATAGTATTGGACCCACTATTCTACCCAAACTATTGTTCAACACAGAGGTTAATCTAGAAAACATCTGCGAGAACATCTCCCAACTGGGACACTGTTTATGGATAGGGTAAGGCTAGGGGGTAGTTGGGGCAGTAAGGCATCCTAGAAGTGGAAGAGATAAAGGACCCAGGTGCCTTCAATTTTGGCAACATGTGGGCATATTCGTCAGGAGGCACCATGCTGCTCCTTCTTTGGGCAGACAATTAAATCCTTTGCTGTTTCACCGGTAAGCAGTGTCCATTTTATTTAAATTGGCTCATATAGTAGGACAAGACTTGCAGATATTTTGGTTGACAAAAATGGCATTCTAGTTTTCAGCAGAAATTCTTCCTGAGGCCTGTGACCTAAGTTATTTTACTTGATGTAGTTAGACTATATCTCACTTACTAAGTTCAGTTAGCCTAAGATACTTTATTTAATGCAGCCTCCATAGAATTTTTATAACTTACTCAAAGGCAAATTGGTTGGATGAAGATGCCACCTAGAGGGGGCAGATAATGCTGAGAGTCTTCTCTTGTTTACCTGTTAGTGATGAAAAACTAGGCCCTGCAATCTAGCTGGTCAACAAACACATCCTGAGACTGTCCTAAGACTAACAGAACCTTATTGTTGTTTGCTTGCTCTTGGTCAGCAATTGCTTCCTACGATTATCTTGAAACCTGAGTTAATGTAAAACATCGATACCTGAATCCCCTAAGTATAAACTCCAAAGTCAAAGTATATATTCTCAAAGAGTCCTGGTTCCAAACAGGACACCACGAAACCATCCAAATCGCTGCAGGTCTCCTGGCTGGTATTCACCTTCTAATAAAAAATCTGTTTCTTCCTCTAACTAGAGGGTAAACTACCTGCACTTCAGGTGACAGTTTGACGACATTTTACTCCCATAAGTTCTTGTCCTACTTTATGAGCCAATTGAAATAAAATGGACACTGCTTACAGCAATCTGTACTGCTCGAACAGAAAACTGTACCTCTTTGTAATTATTTGAACTCTGTTTTCTTTAGATTAAGTTTGTGATGCAAATATTCCAAAAGAAATGAAATTTTTCCTTGAGGTATATAATTTCCATTTCTAATTTGAATTCGCTTTTTTACTTTATAAACAAAAAGATAAACAGAGAGGTAAAATTAAATACAAAAAATAGTACAATAATACTAGTATAATACAATAGGAGACATATTTCATTGGTCTATATCTTGCAGGCCAAAATAAGAAAAGTCACCCTGGAGAACGTACATGAAGATAAATATTTAAACTCTCCTCTCTGGCAATAACAAGTCTCTATATAAGGACAAACTACCTTCTTTTTCAAATTGTACTGTAATTTGTCTCTCATAAACTAGCTTATCCACTCAAGATCTATACAGCAATGATTACTTAAGCCTGGATTCTCAATTGATATCAGTTGCTCCCTGACATCTTTTCTTGGATGCCTCTTGGGTAGCTCAATTTTCAAAAGCTCAGCACTGATCTCTTGATCTATCCTCACTGTCCATCAATTTTCTTTTGCTAAGGATCCGGGGATCATTTTATATGCAGCCTTCTTTCAGTCCAGTGGAGTAGAAGCGGGGATTAAAACACAGACAAAGTGTAGCTGACTTTTGTGAGTGGCAAGTATTGCAGTAGGAATAATATAGAAAACTCAGTTGCCAGCAAGTCCATTCTGATTCAGGGTAGACCTATATGGATCAGAGTAGAACTATAAGGTTTTCAATGGCTGATCTTTAAAAAGCAGATCAGGAGATCTTTTTTTAAGACACCCCTGGGTTGGACTTAAAACCTTTTGGTTAACAACATGAATAAATTGCACCATAGGAAAACAACGCCATGCATTATTCATTAATTCTTTATTTCTAGAATGCATTCTTTCTACTTACTGCCTGAAAAATACCATTTTGCCTACTGAACTCAGCTCAGTCTGCATATCCCTTAGGGATGCCTTCTTGACAGCTTCTCCCTGACATGATTAGATGCCGCTTTTGTTTCCTCTACATTTGTATAATTTCATTACTAATATCATTGTGGCTATATTGTAAGCTATTATGGTACAAATGGTTTAAGTTAGACTAAAACCTAAATGTTGACACTTTGAATTTACCGAGTTGTGGCTTAGAAAAAAGGCCCATTGATCTATTTCAGTAAAGATTATTGCCAAGAAAACCGTGTGCAGCAATTCTATCCTGTAACACGTGGGATTGCTATGAGTCATAACTGACCCACTGGCAACTCTCTTTTTAAAATTATTTATTTTTTCCCATTGGCAACTCTTAAAAAAAGGAATAGTTCCTGGTACACCAATGACACTCAATACACATTTACCTTAGAGAAGAGAAAAAGAAAAAAACAGAGGGAAAGAAAGTGAGGTATTAGGAAGACTGCATTTTGGCAGCAATCTGCATTCAACCAGCTCTATCATTTAGTTTCACTCTGGCTTCAATTTTCTCATTTGTTAACCAGAAAATTGGACTGCTCGAATTTTGCTTGATTTAGCGCAAATCACAAAGCTTCAATTCCCTCACCTTTAAAAGGAAGAAACCAATATCAACCACATACTGTTGCTGTGAAGTTCAAAGAAATTTGTATAGGAAAGCACATTTACAAGGGTGAAGTTATGGAAAATTTAAGTATGGCTGTTATTAGCTGTGTTATTATCACAGGTTGTTCCAGATTTCTGAATAGCAAAGAGACCGTTAGAAAATGGCACATTTGTACATTTGTTGCCATCATCATTCTCAAAACATTTTCTTTCTACTTGAGCCCATGGTATCAGCTCTTCATTTTTCCCCCTCCCTCACCAACCCCCACCTCATGTACCCTTGATAATTTTGGGGGGAGGGGCAAATGCATTGTATTTTCTTACCATCATTTGAACCTGTGGAAATTTCTGGAAATCCCTGATGAATGAATGAATAGCATCCTTCTGGTTTTCCAGGAAAGATACAGATGTTCCCTTGGTTTCATATTTATTTTGGTAATTTCTTTTTTCTTTTTTTTAAATCATTTTATTAGGGGCTCATACAACTCTTATCACAATCCATACACACATCAATTGTGTAAAGTGCATTTGAACATTCATTGCCCTCATCATTCTCAAAACATCCACTCACCACCCAAGCCCCCGGCAACAGCTCCCCTCCCTCCCTGCTCCCCTCTCCCTCATAAACCCTTAATAATTTACAAATTATTATTTTGTCATATCTTGCCCTGTCCCACGTCTCCCTTCACCCACTTTTCTGTTGTTCATCCCCCAGGGAAGAGGTCACATGTAGATCCTTGTAATCGGTTCCCCCTTTCTACCCCGCCTTCCCTCCACCCTTCAGGTATTGCCACTCTCACCACTGGTCCTGAAGGGATCATCTGTCCTGGATTCCCCGTGTTTCCAGTTCCTATCTGTACCAGTGTACATCCTCTGGTCTAGCCGGATTTGTAAGGTAGAATTGGGATCATGATAGTCGGGGGAGGAAGCTTTTAGGAACTAGAGGAAAGTTGTGTGTTTCATCATTGCTTCACTGCACCCTGACTGACTCGTCTCCTCCCCACAACCCTTCTGTAAGGGATGTCCAGTTGCCTACAGATGGGCTTTGGGTCCCCACTCCCCACTGCCCCTCATTCTCAATGATATGATTTTTTGTTCTTTGATGCCTGATAACTGATCCCTTCGACACCTTGTGATCACACAGACTGGTGTGCTTCTTCCATGTGGGCTTTTTTGCTTCTGAGCTAGATGGCCACTTGTTTACCTTCAAGTCTTTGAGACCCCAGATGCTATATCTTTTGATAGCTGGGCACCATCAGCTTTGTTCACCACATTTGCTTATGCACCCATTTTGGATTCAGCGATCGTCTTGGAAAGGTGAGCATCATGGAATGCCAGTTTAATAGAACAAAATGGTCTTTCATTGAGGGAGTACTTGAGTGGAGGCCCAATGATGATGGGAACAAATGTACAAATGTGCTTGACACAATGGATGGATGTATGAATTGTGATAAGAGTTGTATGAGCCCCCAATGAAAAAAAGAGGAGCCATTAATATGCTGCTTACAAGAAACACACCTTAAATATAACATTAAAAAGAAAAGAAAAGAAAAAGGCACCAATTACTAATAATTATTTGTCCCTGAATATCACATCCTTCCAATAAAAATTCTGAAAAGACAAGAGGGTCCTGTAGCATTATTGTTATTAGGTGCCATTCTGTCAGTTCAAACTTATAAGTGAGTTTTTACAACAAAATGAAACACTGCCTGGTCCTGCACCACCTCATAATTGTGATGTTTAATCTCATTGCTTCAGCCACGTTGTCAATTCATCTCACTGAGGATCCAACCCCGTGGCACAGTGGGTGACAGGTTGACCTGCTAACCACAAGGTTGGCCGTTTGAACCCTCCAGTGGGAGGAAGATGAGGTTCTGTCCCCATGCAGATTTGAAGTCTCAGCAACTGCAAGGGGCAGTTCTACTCTGTGCTATGAGCCCCTCTGAGCCACACGTGCCTCCATGACCGTGAGTTTCTCAAAGCTTTCTACGTGACCAATCATGGTGTCCTTTCCTAGGCATTGGTCTCTTCTGATAAAATGTCCAAAGCTCATGAGAGGAAATGTAGACATCCTAGCTTCTAAGAAACCTTCTGACGTTCCATAGTTCAAGATTTATTTATTCTTCTGGAAGTTAATACATTTGTCAAATTTGCGATTCCACTCTTGGAGACATTTTTCAAACTTGTCGTTTGGATGACTAACAACCTCACCCTTTTTTTTCCCTTCAACTTTTCTATGTCATCAAATTGCTCTTTTCATGTTCTGCTTCACTTGCAGAAACAAAAAGAAGTCGCATGGAGTGAGGTCAGGTGAGTAAGGTGTGTGGGGTAAGAGAGGCATGCTGTTTTTTTGCCAACTGGTGCACTGAAATGCCTGCGTGACCAGGTGCATTGTATAGTGGAAAAACCAGTCCCCCTTCTGCCACAAATCAGGCCCTTTTTGTCACACACTGTTACGCAATCTTTTCAGAACTTCTAATTAGAAAGCTTGATTAACAGTCTCACTTGTTGGAATGAACTCCAAATGCACTATCCCCCTCACATAAAAACGCAGAAACAAAAATAAATGAGCATCATCTTGATCTTTGATTTCACTTGACAAACTTTGTGAGGGGTGAGGTGGTGATATTGTCTTCCACTGGCTTGACTGATACTTGCTTTCAGGGTTGTAAGAATAGCATCATATCTGTCACCAGTAATGACTTTGGAAAAAAAGTCTGGGTCGCTTTGGATCTGTTCTTTCAAACCATGGCATATTTCCACTCAACACTTTTTTTCCTGGTCAGGCCCAACCTGAGGCACAAATTTCACAGTAACCCTTCTCATTCCCAAATCTTCGGTTAAAATTCACTGAGCCAAGCTCTAAAATAGTCCAGGTAACTTTCCCATCTCTTCAATGGTCTGTTGTTGGTCTTTGATCACAAGTGCACAAATTTTGTTGACATTTTTGTCTGGAAAGTTGACAGAAGTCCAGAACAAGGTTTTTAATCAATCGACATTTCTCCTTTTTGGAAAGGAGAAAGCCACTCATACACTAGAGTTTTTCCCTCAGCACTGTCATTGTAAGCTCTGTTCAACATCACAATATCACAGTTTCTGCAGCAATTTTCCTGAGCAGGAAACAAAATTTCATAACCCCATGCTGTTCCCTTAAATTGGCCATCACAGAAAACGAGGTTCCAGTGAAACTGCTTTTATGAAAAAATTCACTGTGACCAGAGAGAACCTTCCCAGGCAATGTCACTGGGTGCACTAACTCAAAGTGAGTTTCTAGAGGCTCGTCTGGAAGGAAAAGTGTGTTCTATGAAAGCTCTGCCCAGCAGAGATTTTCCTGTTTTTTTTCTGGGGGTGCCCCCTTGAAGATGAGAGAGTGCTTCTAGTACTTCAGACTCTTGATCATATGCTACCCCTTGAAATAGTGGAATGTCAACCGGTTCTTTTTGGTACATTGATTCTGTGCATTCCTTTCCTCTTTTTTTGATGCTACCTGTATTATATAAAATTTTGCCTCTGCAGGCCTGTCTGGATAGGACAGGCTGGATGAACAATCTGGAGGAGAAAACAACGGGACTGACAGTTCGGGGGGACATGGGAGAGGGGGAGGTGGGGGGAAGGGAAGAGGTGATAACAAACCCAGGGACAAGG
>NW_022111369.1:50969114-50975527 GCF_000313985.2 Echinops telfairi
GGAAATGAGCAACTGATATTAAGGGCTGAGGTGGAGGGCAAATGTTTTGAGAATGATGAGGGCAGCGAATGTACACATGTGCTTGACACAGTGGATGTATGTATGGATTGTGATGAGAATTGTACGAGCCCCCAATAAAATAATTAAAAACATTTTTTTTTTGCCATGGAATCCTTCAATACTGAAACTTGAGGCGTGGATTTTTTTTCTTCAGTTCTTTCAGCTTGAGATATGATCACTATGTTCTTCCTTTTAGGATTTCTAACTCCAAATCTTTGCACATTTTATTAAAATATCCTACTTTATCTTAAGCTGCCTTTTGCAATATTCTATTCAGCTCAAGAACAACTTTCTGAGTCTCTCTGACATCACTTTGGCTTTTTTTTCTTCTTGTTTTGTGTGTGTGTGTGTGTGACCTTTTTCTTCATGATATTTTTTAATGTCTTCCACAACTTTTCTAGTCTCCTGTCAAGTGTTCAATATGTTAAATCTCTTCTTGAGTTGGTATCTAAATTCAAGTGGGATATATGCAGTCAATTTGATTCTGGTGTATTCCATAGAGTGAGTTTCTCATATATAGTCTCCATTTATGTTACTGAAAAAAGATATTTGCAATAAAGAAACTGTTGGTCTTGCAAAATACTATCAAGAGATCCACAGCTTTATTTTTATGACCAACGTCGTCATATCTTCTTTTTTTTCATATTTTCTAAGCATTTTTCCTTCCTCTTTGTTTCCATTTTTTTAGTTACAATTGTCAATAATTATCAATGAACCTTGATTATATATTTGATCAATTTTGTACTGGAGAAGGTGGTAGAATTCTTCAATTTCTTCATCCTAGAGTTAATGGTTGGTGTGTAAATTTGAGTAATAGTTATATTAACTGGTCTTTTTTGTAGGCTTATTGATATTGTCTTATCAGAATTATACTTCAAGAGAGATCTTGAGATGTTCCCTTTGATAATAAATGCAATGCCATTTCTCTCAAATTTGTAATTCCCATCATTGTGAACTGTATCATTCAAAATAACCAGTATAAATCTTCCCAACTCACTAATGCCTTGGATACTGGGCTAGTCTAGGTAGACTAGGGAAGCAAATCCACAGAAACTCATATGTATAAGAGAGAATTTTATATAAAGAGTAAGTGTACATTAAGAAAGCATCCCAACCCAGTGCAGTCCAAGCATCCCAACCCAGTGTTGGACATATGGACATATGTCAACACCAATCTGCAAAGTCCTCAATATCACAAAACACATGCAATGATGCCAACTGCAGGAGGAAAGCTGAATCAATGAGTGTGTGTAATCATCTTAGCATTCATTGGCAGGGTTCTCCACATGGCTGCTCCAGCACCCAAGACTGTATCATGGTAGGAGGGTAGGTCTATGTGGCTTCTCCTCAAGGATGTCTTGCCGGAAGTCAGCCTTGCAAGTTGAAGCAGGGAACTGGATAAGGCAGCTGCACTCTGGTCCAACCATTAGAAAGCAAGAGACCCAAGAACTAGAAAGGTGAGGCTCACCGAGCCATTTACCTTTCCGCCCTTCAATTAATCCCACATGTGTTTATCAGCCAGGTTGACACAATAAACCTTAACTATCTTAGATGCCAATTTTTATGCATCCCATTTCATTTTTTCGTGATTTTCAATTTTCCTAGATTCATACTTGATGAACTCCACATACTGATTATCAATATTTGTTTGCAACTGATTCTTCTCATTTTAAGCTGTGCCTCATCAGCAAATCAAGTTTCTAAAAGCTTTACTTCATCCATGTCATTGATGTGAAGTCCACTTTGAAGGAGGTAGCTCTTTAATTATGTTCAATTTGTAACGATGAAAATACTTCCCACATATCAAATATTTACATTGCAAATCATAACAGTAGCAAAATTATAGTTATGAAGTAGCAACGAAAATAATTTTATGGTTGGGGTCACCACAACATGAGGAAGTATATTAAAGGGTCTCGGCATTAGGAAGGTTGAAAACCACTAATCTACATGGAAGCAGATGTAGATTTTCCCATCTGACCCCCTAAGGTGGGGGAATCACCTGACATGTGAGAATCTAGCCTAGAATTGTACTTATCTTATTTTGCTTAGACCCATCTGGCGTTTTTGCTAGTGCTGTGGCATCATTTCCCCTTCTCTTCCTAAGACCTATTGCCAGGTAATGAGTGAGTCAGGGACTCCTAAATCATTTGCACACAATTAAGTGTTGCCTGCAATTCTTAACCTTCCTTGGGTTGTGCTTCAAGTTCTGCTCATCTTCAGAAAAAAGGTGTTGCGGCCTTCAATAAGGACCTCAACTCAATATTAAAGTTATCAAGGATTTCATCTTGCTTGGATCCACAATCAATGCCTATAAAAGTAGCAGGCAATAAGTCAAATGATGCATTGCATTGGGCATATTTGCTGCACAAGGTATCTCTAAAGTGTTGGAGAGCAGGGATGTCACTTTGAGGACCATGGTGTACTTGATCCAGGCCATGCCATTTTCAATCACCTCGTGTGCATGTGAAAGTTGGACCTTAAATAAGAAAGAATGAAGAATCGATGCACTTGAATGACAGTGTTGATAAGACTATTAAAAGTACCATGGATTGCCTAAAGAACAAACAAATCTGTCTTGGCAGAAGTACTATGAGAATGCTCCTTAGAAGTGAGGATGGCAAGGAAAGTCTCACCAGAAAGTTCTTCTTCACCATGACAACGTTCCTGCTCCGTTCTTTCATCAAACAATGTCAAGTTTGAGAGGGCTTGTATAGGAAAACTTTGGCATACACCTCACTATCCTGATTTGGCATCTTCTAAATTCTCTTTGTTTCTTTTTTTTTTTTTTCATGGTAGCATGCTCACCTCAGCCCCGCTTGGTGGTCCTCATGGGGAGAGCCCTGGGAGCGAGAGCAAGAGAGAGCCCCAACTTTATTGCTGACCAATGGTTATATCTCCTTAGGAGGCATCATTACAGGTAACCACACATCACCGGAAGAGCTCTCTTTGTTTCTTAATCTTAAATATGTAAGAGGTCTCTCATTTCTTTGGTTAATAATGTTAACAAACACTGTATTGACAAGGTTAAATTCCAGGAACTTCAGTTCCTTATGGATCGCTGATAGCTTTGTTAGATTCCTCAGGTGGAAATACCTAGGCCTTGGCTTTGCACGAGAAAGAATTCATGAAGAAGCCTGGCTTGTGATCCAAGTGAGTTTTTTTATAAAGGATAGAAGTTTCAGGTTTGACACAGGTGCCCTCAGGCCACTTCACACCCACATGTGGTGATCTGAGGTCAAAGAAACCACAGCAGCAGCCTGGCAGAGGAGCAGCTGGAAAAGGGGGAGTTGGGGGTGGCGGGGATAGTGGGTTTGAAGTTTCAAGCTTTGGGGGCTTTCCGCTGGAAGGCATGGTCAAGGCACTGGTTGACCCCATTGGCTGAATTAAGCCCACCTGGCCAAGATTGGGGCCCTCCCAAGTGTACTGGCTTCCTGGCTTAAGGGCCTGAATTTGTGCATGCCTGTAAGGAGGGGAGGGAGGCCTTAGCATGCAGAGGGACAACCCCTGGTTTCTGCCTCTAGGCTACCTAACAGCTTAGCTTACAAAAGTGTCTTGAACTTGATGGAACTTTTGTTGAGAGATAAAATTTATGTTTTAATTTTTGTGTTTTAATTCTTTTTGCCATGATCTTTTTGAAACACCCCGCATAGTTCCTGTTTCACCCATTTCAAGCTTTCATTTCAACCAAAATGTAAGCCTGACTCACTTTTCTCAGTCCCTTCCCTCCCTGACTCCCTGATTTTTCCCAACAAACATTTGTTGGACATCTACTACAGCCAGCACTATAGAAACCATTATTATTATTATTACTACACCAAAATTGAACGTTTGAACTTGATCTTCTAGATTAGGAGAACTTAAATGATACTGAGCACAAGAATCTCAAGGAAAATTGGTTGAAATGCAGATTTCTGGCTTCAACCTCACAAATCAGATTCAAGGTCTGGTGATATTCAAGGGCTTGCTTCCAATCTCCTAGGGATGTGACATTTTAACTTGCTTCTCAAGTAACTCAAGGGAGTTGCATAATCTGTTTTCATCTAGAAATAACCTTATAAGCCTCAGAGAAGTTAACAGAATACCTAGTGGTAGGGCTTGTGGGCTGCCCCAATGCAAAATTGTATCTGCCTCTCTTTAAGAGCTCTGGTTTCTGGCTCTCTGTTTGAACTAGGCTCTGTTTGGGAGCTCTGTCAGGTTTTCAGGTTTGCTTCTTTTGTCCTCTGCATTCTCATCGGTGATAGCAATGTGACGGCCATCAGAAGACCTACCACAGAGGCGGTTACTCTGCAGATCCATTAAGTACGTGTACGTGTTATCTGATGCATAATGCCCATAAAATGGTATTATTATTATTGTTTGCAATAGTTTTACCGTCATCCGATGTATTTACAGAGAAGAAGAGGAGGACACTGGATGCAGCAGTCGAGAAGGAGCAGAGGCAGGGCTTTGTGTTGTGACCAAAATACCTTTAGGCTCCCTGAATTTGGGGCACTTGGGTTTTATTGCATAGCCTTCCGGGATTCTGATTTCTTCCTACCCCTCCCTGCCCTTTGACCTGCCTCTGTCCTAAAACACTCAGATATTTTTCAGATGTGCCCCTTGGTTCTAAAGTGGGTCCACGGAGGACAATTGGTCCGACAACGTGTTTCTTTCTGGAGATTCTTTGGCTTGGGTCAGTTGGAAAACATGAATGTCGGTTGGAAGACATGAATGTATGAACAAGGAGCCGTGGTGGCAGGGTGGTTACTTGCATGTTGGGCTGTGATCTGCATGGTCGGCAGTTTGAAACCACCAGCAGCTCTGTGGGAGAAAGGCTTTCAACTCTCAGGAACAGACTCGGAGACCCACAGGGGATCGCTGTGAGTTAGTATTGACTCGATGGCACTGAGTTTGGTACTTGTTCTCAGGCCTGGTTCAAGCTGGTAGTAGTGCCCTGTGGTTATTCTTTCCACAGGCATCTTGTAATGGAATGTAGCTGTCTAGGTTTCACCAGAGGGAAAGATTAGATAATAGAACCAGAGTCACATACCAGACAGTTTTATTGCCACTATTAAAAAAAATTACAAAAAAACCCCAAGCAACTTCCCATTTTCCTCTATTTCTGCAGAATTAACTGGGTAATTACAACTACAAAATCAAAGGCATCTGACATTTATGTCGAACAAGGTTTGAGCAACGTTCGTTTAAAATTTAAAGGGCAGGCCACTCTGTTAACTGGATTACCCATAAAAATCTTTGTGTGAAATTTGGTTACACAGCAACGGAATGGAGACAAATCCAAAATGCTAGAAGAAGATTTTGTTAGTAATTAGTGTTTTAAAAAATCATATCAATTTTCCTAAAACCGTATTGGAATACTTAAGTTGTTCATTTTGAAAGACGTCAAGCAAACACACCCTTCAAACTTGCTGCCACCGTCTTTCTCCCTCCCAGCAGCTGAGAGCTGCTGGTGTTGTGGCAGCCCAGTGCATCACGACTACACCCCAGACCCTTCGAGAAAAGGTTTTTGGACATGGTGATTGCACAAATCATTGAAAAAGGATGTTACAGAATTAAATATGTAACATTAAAAATTACTTGGCAATGTGACTTTTGTTGTGGGAAGGTTCCGTTGCTGAGCACCACTCTATCCAGTTTAAGCAGAAACAAAACAAACAAAAAACATTGCTGGGTATTTACTTGACGGTTCACAAGCTCTACGAAACTGAGAAACAGGCGTGAAGGGAGCTCCGAGTTCCCAAACTGTCACTAATAAGCCGCTGAAACTGGGAGATGGACCTTGTGCAACCGTGGAGCCTCGGCCCAGACTTCATAGAACCAAAAAACCGCCACCACTGGCCGCTAAGCCCAGATTCCGCGCCTCTGACTGGTGGAACTTGCATTCACCAGCAACCCCAATTGCAAGGGCGCCTTTTTATCTTGAAACCTCACCGGCACAGAAAGCATATTTGAAGTAAACTGGAAGAGAAGCAATGTTCTATAGTTTATGTAACCATTTATTGCATTTTACATTTTTAGCTTGTTAATATATCTTTTATCTATCATAAATAAATGGAATGCATTCCTAGGAGTGGAATTTCCGAGTCAAATAGCATTAACATGTTTCAAGTTTTTAAAAAAAATAATTTTTGCCAAATTGTCCTCTTGAAAGTTTATCTAGTTCATACTCCTTCCAGTTTATCTCTAATCTGTCCTGTTATTCAGGGTAAACACATTTGTTCCTCATGCGGGAGGGGGGAGCGGGGAGGGAGGGGAAAAATGAGGACCTAATGTCGGGGGTTTAGGTGGAGAGAAAATGTTTTGAGAAACGATGTACAAATGCGCTTTACACAATTGATGTGTGTATGGAT
>NW_022111369.1:50975627-50997593 GCF_000313985.2 Echinops telfairi
ACACAATTGATGTGTGTATGGATTGGGATAACAGTTGTATGAGCCCCTAATAAAATGTTAAAAAAAACAACAAAAAAAACCCCCCACATTTGTTCATAATTTCACTTTATTTTGTTTTATTATTTTATATTTTATAGCAGTTTTATTGGCACTTCATTCACATCTCATAGAATTTAATACTTCAATCATATCAAGAAGACTTGTACAATCACCACTACAGTAAATTTTAGAACATTTTCTGCTTTGTACTCATTGTTAATCATGTAATATTTTTTAAATTGTGGCTAAAATATACACTACAAAACATTCCCCAATTCGACAACCTCTACATGTAGAATTCAGTGCTGTCGAGTGTGCTCTGCTTATTGTACAACCATTATTGACAGCCCTCTCCAAGTTACTCCACCACCACTCGCACCGACGCAATTCCCCCTAAGCAAACACTCTTCCTCCTTCACTCATGGTCGCTATGGGTCAAGTGGGGCTTCTTTTGTTCTTCCGTAGTTTTCTTGGTAGCATATTCACATATCATACACTTCCATGGTTAAATCGCTTTTAAGAAGAATTGTATATACATCATCACAATCAGTTCTAGTGTTCCCTCCCACCGCCCGCATTTATTGTATGCTCCCCAATACCTCCAGCTCTCCCCCTCCTCCATGCCCCTCCGTGTTGCATTAGTTATTGTCTCTACGCACTCACTCTTTTTGTGCTTCATAAACTGGGAAACATAACAGCAACAATAAAAAAACAAAAACAAAATGACATAGAAAACAAGAATAATAAAAAGATAAAAATAAAAATTAAGAGTAAGAAAGAAGAGACCACCAAAAATATTTTAAAAGTTAGAAAAGAAATTTCTGTCACCGAACAAGCAAGAAATATTTGAGCCTAGAGCAAATTCAGGTTGGGTCAAGAGGGAGATCAACTGACCAAGTATCATAATATACTATGACTCGATCCACCATACTCAAGTTTACGACAATCTCATTCTGATAGTAAGGCTATTGCATCCAGTGCCTCACCTGTGGCCAGAGGGGATCTGCCAGAGGCGTCTCTGACTAGATAACTCGGTAGATGGATTCTGGGCTCCTACTGCCCTCCATAGCCTTCCACAAAGTGCGTGTTTACAGTTTAAGCTCTGATACTTTTCCCTTCATTATGTTTGGATTTTATTGTCATCATCACTGGGTCCACAGGCTGGGACACTTCTTTGATGTAGACTTAGCTCATGACTCCCTATAAACTCTGATTTATTTTGGCAGTCTTATTATGACACAAACAAAAACCACCACCAACAAGAAAAACAAAACCACAAAAACAAGCGCCGCCCCCCGCCCCCACCAACAAAAACAAAAGAAAAGAAAAGCATTGTCAGTCATCCCCTGGGGTATAAGACATGCATTAATAACATCAATCATTTATCCAGTGACAGAATTTAAGGTACTGTTGATATGAGGAGTTTGTGAGTATAGTCCAACTGGGAGCTGCAGTCTATGAGTTTTGACTTTGTACACACGGGTTTTTAAATTGATTGAGCTCCGTTTACATTGAGCACAGGGTTGGTGCTAGGTGAAAATTTCTTGTATCATTTCTTCCAAGGTCAGAGACTTGCTTCTCAGATTAACACTTGTCATATGAATTCAAGGGGAGCATTGAGATACTAAATACATTGTGGTTCTGGGTCCCCTTTCATTGGACACCCATTAAGCCAGGGGTCCATTTGGTCATGATTAAGAAATATTATATCAAAACTTTGATTTTCTTTCATTGATTTTTAACATTTTAATTTCATCATACTTGAATTACATTCAAGTCTTTAAAAAACCCATTTTCCCATATTTCTAAGAAATACACTTAAAAATATCTCCTAAGGTGGTAAAGTCAACATGATTGCTTCATTTATTCATGCATAATGATTTAACTGCCCAAAAGTCAGTTCTGACTCATTGCTGTCCTGTAGGACTGGGTAGTCCTACCCCAGTGGGTTTCTGAGCCAGTAACTTTCTGCAGGAGTAGAAAACCGCACCTTTCTCTCACTGAGAGCCTGTGGCTTCCCACTGCTGACCTTGCAACTAGCAGCCCAGTTTGTAACCCCTGCATTGCTAGGGCTCCTTAAATAAGAAACCAGTGTCACTGGTGAGTTCACAGTAAGGTGCAAGCTACCATTATAAGGCAGAGTGACAGACTAACATAGATTACCCCTCAACATAAGGCAAACACACTTTTCTACAACTGGGGGTGGGTGCAATTTTGGGTGGGTGGGGTGCTTGTTCCATGACAGAAATTTCTTCTCTAACATTTAGTTGTGTTGGTAATTGCAACATTTTCATCAAATGATTCAAGTTTCGAAGCGCCAATAAAACTGTTAAAAAATTTGGTTGCTCTTCCAAAGAAATCTTAACTCTTGCTAACTTTGCTAATATTTCTATTTAATTCTTGTTTTGTAATAAATGCTATAATTATGACAAAAATGAACAAAAGGAAACATTAGAAAAAGAGATTTAATGATCAGAAAACAAAAATGACAATAAATTATTATATTTTATGTTTAGATAGGTCTTTCTAATGCATCAGAATGAGAAATTGTGCTTCCTATTCTTTGGGCTTACAGTCTTCAGTAATCTAATCACCATTAAGCTACCATACAAAATCTATTTCTGCACATAATAAGGATAATGAATGTAGTATCTTTCATTCATCACTGTTGCATAATGAAGATTTCTGAGTTCTTTTTAGGAATGAAAATGAGTGTCTTCTTGTGCAGTTTGTGACCAGTAAAGTTCCTCTATACCATTGAGTCAATTCTGAATCGTATCGACTCTAAAGGACAGAGTAGAACTACCCTGCCCCTGCGGCTTTCTGAGGCTATCTGAGTAAATGTTTGTGGGAGCAGAAAGCCCTAGAGTGGCTGGTGTATTTGAACAACTTACCTTCCAGTTAGCAGCCCAACGTGTAACCCATCATACCACCAAGGGTCCTGGATCATTAAAGTGAGAATATATATAAAGCAATTGTGACATAGGGAAATATACACTGACTTTTTCTTGTATTATGACACCGTACATGGCTGCATGAGTAAAGTTTGTCTTTCCTGAATATTTACATTTAGTTCTCATGTAAAAATGAAACTGCCACCCTTCTCTGTAATGTTTGCATTAAATCATGGGGATAAACTTGCAACAGCTTCTTGGATGCCATCATATGGTCTTTATCAGATACACCGTCATTGTTTATGAAGGAAAGTCTATTTGAAAGAACTTCATACACGTTTCCCCTTCTTTTCATGAAAGGTTCAAGGGTGTCAATAATATGCTGGCTTGATCTCTGGTCCTCAGTGATCCTTCTGCAGTACTTCTGTGCTCCTGGAAAAGTGAATTGCTTGATAATCAGTATTTGATCGTATTTGTTCTATTTTGCATTCAAAACTTTCAAAATACCTCGCTAATGATTATACAAGTCTTTGAATTTACTTTTGAATCTTGGAAACTTGAATCATTTGATGAAAATGCTGCAGTTACCAACACAGCTGACATGTAGAAGGACCCTAGGGTTTGCATTGTCTTGGCAATGTTTGCAGCTTCTCTTCTGGCATCGCGCGCGTGTGTGTGTGTGTGTGTGTGTGTGTGTGTGTGTGTGTGTCTGGTCATCCGCAATATTTTCTAAGGTATCTTGAATCGGGCCGTGTGATTCTAGGACTGCACGTTTTGTGACAGTATGTACTTCCCCATATGTATTAGAAATGTATTTTAATATTGAATCACTGCTTAGCTATGTTTTAAGACCTGCCCATTTGTGAGGGGGGTGACAAAACACATAGGGTCAGCGACCGGCAGGGGTAGTTCTACCTGCCCGTTAGGGCCACTATGAGTCAGCATTGACTTAATGGTCATCGAAGTGATGCCCAGGGGGATAATTGATAATGTTCTTTCACATAAAATGACAACGATGCCTCTAAGGGGAACCACAGGCAAATACAAACTATAGATGCATCAATGGATTTTGAGCTTACACTTAATTCTAGCCCCAATCTATGAACAATTAGTTATTATGACATGACTGTACTTGATACTGGCCCTCAGAAAGAGATCATTAAAGATATGGGTGCTTTAGCAAAGTGTGGTGAAGAAGCTAGATGTGACTATCAGAAAGAATAGTGCCTGGGGTCTTAACAGTTTGTTTTCAAATAAGCAGCTATGTAAGTCAGACATCAACTAAGTCCACATGGAAGAAGCACAGCAGCCTGTGTGATCCAAAGATTATAAAAAATACAATCCAAATCTATCTAAATGAGAGAATGGTATCAGTTTCAGTAGTGAACATCTGTCTTGCATAAGGCTATGGATGACAGTGGAAGCCACGAATCCACTTGCAATACCCATGCATGGATTAATCCTCCGGTGAATTCCCTCGGATCATATTTGAGGGCTGTGAATAGCCTTGTTGTTAGTCAGAAAGCAAAGTTGATTGTGGCAGACATAATTAGGTCAAAATGTAATATCTTATCATTTGATCTCTCTTTTAACCCATTTTAAGTCTGTTTCAGTTTAAAAGAAAAAAAAATGAAGGGGAAGCACTGTGGATTAAGACGTTGGTGGATCACCTCTGACCATGGACAAAGGATGTGAATTTCTTGGCTACCATGTAGAGCGCATTGAAAAGTGGATTGTTGCAGATTCAGTTCGTTTAAAATTGAGTACCCTACCATTTTATCTCTTTTATGATCCATTTAAATTTGTTCAAGTTTTAAATATTTTCTTTCTTTCCAATTGATGTTTTTATTTGTTTTACTTTGTTATTATCTTTTTAGGTTAAAAAAATGTTTTCTGTATAGGAAACTCAGGATAGGCAAATCTATAGAGACAGTAACAGTATTAATGGTTCCTTGGGAGTATGGTAGGGACATTGGCTGGAAATAGAAGCTAATAATGATGAGCACAAGAATGAAGAAAATGTTCTAAAACTGATTGTGATCATGATTGTACAACTTTCTTGATGTGATTGAACTATTGAATTCTATGATATGTGAACTATATGCTAATAAAACTGTTAGTATTAATAATAAAAATCAACTGCGTCTGGACAACAATTGGCTGAACTTCTTAAAATGTTAGTTTTTTCCCCTTAAATAACATGTGACTTCTCTGTTTGCCAACACAGAAATTTAGACAGTTGACCCTCACACAATGTTAGCGGAACCAACCTGTAAGTCAAAAATCTGCAGGAAAAACTGTGCATGTAACTCTACATATGACTCTCTGAAATTGTAGTTACTGGTTGCCTTTTGTAGAGTGAAAGACTTGCCAAAAGAAATAGGCAATAAACATATTTTTATGTTATATGTATTATATACTGCGCTCAGGCAAATCTGCATTTTCAAAAGGAGACTGTTGGTGCTGGGATTTTGCATTTCTTGGTATAGCTGCTGTGACTGCTTCATGGATTTCCTTTCCCCCCTTTTTTAACAATCTTTTTGATGCCGAATTCCTTTATCTTTAAATGGCAGGCAACCACAGCGACAGATCTCAAACTGGAGGACAGATCAGGTGATTCTTGTGATGAGTTTTTTCCTGCATCTTGGGAGCATGTGTGGCATCCCTGGTAGCAATGCACGTTGGCTGATGGTACAGTCAAAGTTTACTGTATTGCATTAAACATGATGAAAACGATGTGAGAACTGTGAGAGGTTACTTTATACTGTCATCTACCTCTTACTGGATACATAAACTGCTCACATGGAGATGAACAGCATCACATGGTGCTTAAAAAAAATCACCTCCCTGCCCCCCTCCCCCGTCATTGGGATGATGAGGGAGGGGTGCTGTGGGGAAGAGAGTCATCATCTTCCCCACCCATCTGCCCAGCCCGCTGTCCATCCCCCTGCCCCTGAGCCCACCCTGTGGCTCCAACTCTGTTCATGCCTCTCACCCTCAACTTCGTTAAAGATTTCATGCGACGTTAAAAAAAAATCACTGGACAGGTGGATCCACACTGTCCAAGCCCATTTTGCTCAAGAGTCAATTGTGTTTTAAACCTCTTTGTATTCTTGTAAAGAGTTACAGTCTCGGAAACCCACAGGCACAGTTCAGCTCTGTCCTGTAGGGTCACTATGCATCAGAATCGACTGGCTGGCAGGGAGAAGTTAAAAAAAAAGTATTTGGGATATATTACTTTGTTCTTCCCATCTGAGACTGTCCTAAGAATAGTTCTTGGAAGGCAGTTGGGAGTAATTTCACTGGTTTGCCATACGTTGTTTGTTGGGGGGCCCTTCCTAGACCCCCACAAGTATTTTTTTTGTCCTGAAATAATGCTTAAAAATGTGTGCACTCCTTTCCCCGCCTTTGATGCTTCGCAGTACATTGGACTACTGCTGATATCTGCCGAGGGCGAGAGCAATCACAGAGTATGTTACAAATAGGCCGAAAGACATGGTCAATCTGAAGATGGGTTTGGGCTTGTTTTGTTCAGGACAGGCCCAGAGAAGTTGTGAGCTATGTGCTGAGAGTGCTGCTGGGACGTTCTTGTGTGGTTGCTAAGAGAGAACGGAATGCCAAATTATACTCAACTGATCCAACATGCAAAGGAAAATGTAATTGGTATCAGACAAAAATGTATAAAGAGTACTTTTTATTTCTTTGTGGAATTGTTCGATTCTCATATTCAGAGAAGCATACATAAGAGACGTAACAATAGCATGACTTATTGCTGAGCAAGTTTGTTTTCTGAGTCCTAACAATAATAAGCAGCATCTTAAAAGAAGGTCTGCTTGAAGGAAAGTGGAAGATAAAATCTTACTGCCATCGAGTGGACTTCAATGCAAGCAGCCCTATTAGGCAGAGTAGAGCTACTCCTTTGGTTTCTGAGACTATACATCTTTTTAAAAAACTTATTTTATTGGGGGCTTGTACAACTCTTATCACAATCCATCCACCCATCCATTGAGTCAAGCACATTTGTACATTTGTTGAGGCTATGAACCTTTAAAGGAGCAGAAAGCCTCTTCTTTGTCCCCGGAAGGAGCTGCTGGGTTGGAGCTACAAACACTCTGGTTGAACAGCCCAATGCATACCTCATTCCATCACCAAGGCACCTTCATTTTTATTATTTAAATGCTCATTTAATTTATTTCCTTGAGGAATCCTTTAAGATCCTTACATGAAGTTATGTAAATATTCTGGGAAAAAATAGAAGTTTAATGTTCTGATAAATGCTCTTTGTTGCTTGGAAAAAGAATTTAGAAACACTGTTGAAAACAAATACATTTTGCATGTTAAGCAAATATTGATCTTGTGATATTTTACTGTGCTTAATATATCACTTATTAGCTTATCTAGAATAATATCAAGCACTATACCAAGAGCAACAGAAAAAATATTCCACTTGATATTAGCCAAAAGGCCGAGAAGTGATTGAAAATTCCACTTCATGTGTAAGTTAAAACTTTCCATGCTCACAGCAAGGAAAGGGCAGTGTGTTATTACATTGTGGAAGTTGCATGTAAAGTCCCCAAGCAATTTGCATGATTGGTTGATTGGAAACCAATTTGCTTTGTAAATGTTCACTCAAATAGATTCATAGGGTAAAAAAATAACAACCACCACCTTCTGTTCTAAATACTCATATTTCCAGTATTTTTAATGTTTGCTCGGCTAATATGAAATTATTACTGATATTGAATATGTTTTTGCTTATATCCTAGACTGTGCTTGCAAGTATGTCAAGTGTTTTTTAAAGTTAAAAATATAAATAGTAATGTTTACAAAATTTAGGACGTAATTCTGTATATACGTGCTATGTCGTTTAAAAGTAACTTGACTGAATTCAGTACAGTGGCTGACTTACTGGTGTTCCTTTGCTTTTGTGTGCCCTTGGGAACTTGAGTTCCCATTGGTTGCTTACCAGGATGTGTTCGTATCCTGCAAAGAGCACTGTTGCCCTTCTGCCCGGGCTTGCTGGTTAGTGGATGTGTTGCAAACTCAACTCACGGCCATTGCGTTGATGCTGACTCATAGCAACCCTCAAGGGTAGGCTAGAACTGTCGGATTCTGAGACTAACTCTTCATAGGAGTGAAAGGCCTCTTCTTTCTCCTGTAGAGCTGCTGCTGACTGTGCGGTTAGCAGCCTGCGCAATCACTCTACCACCAGGGCTCTCTAGATGTGGATGTGCAAGATGGGTTTCTCAAATTTGGTCAGAGACCTGTTATCCATCCCTGAGTATAGCCAGCATGCTCCTTAGGAGCAAGGATGGCGAGACTTGCCTCACGTACTTTGGGCACGGTATCAGGAGAGACTACGCTGCAGAAGGACCTCATGCGAGGTAAAATAGGCCAGTGAAAAGGAGGACGGCCCTTATTGAGATGAGCTGACACAGTGGCTACATCATGGGCTCACACAGCAAAGGCTGTGAGGATTTTGTAAGATGGGCCAGTGTGCCTGTTCGATCATAGATGCGGTTGCTACAAATCGACATGGACTGGGGTGTATCCAACAACAGGCCCAATAAGTCCCTTTAAGGTCTAATGACACCACTTTGTCGTTCTACAGATTGGCTTCTCCTGAAAACAGGATACCTTCGAAGTAGATATTCCTAAGGTATATACTTTGTATATTCCAAGTTCCGATGATCAGTAGATGGTTGCAGCTTTCTTCTCTTTGAGTGGTGCTCTGTCAGCAAAGGAAGGGCCACGGCATTACAGTCAGTGGACTTTGAGAAGGCGGCTCCTTCCCAGTCATCTTTTGAGCGCCGTCAGCTCTGAGGGTCCGTTTCTAGCACATCTCCGATCATGCTCCGCTGATACTCACCAGGTTGTCAGTGACTAATTCCTCTGAAGCGGACAGCTTATTCCTTCTTCATCATCTGTTCTGAGTGTGGAAGCTCTGCTGAAATCTGTTCGCTTTGGGTGACCCTGCTGGTATTTGAAGTACCAGGGACATAGTCCAGCACTTTAGCAACACACAAGCCACCACAGTATGACAGACGGAGAGAACACTGTTTTGGTGGATTTTGTCCATAGAAACCATCAATATTACAACCCGAGGCTTAAAATTGTCCTTCAGCTTGATATACGCTGAGTATGTTCGTCCTTTTAATTTTCCTAACTCCAAGTCTCTGTACACTCCATGATCATACTATACTTTGTCTTCTCAAAATGCCCTTGGAAATTTCCGTTCAGCTTGTTTTCTTCATGATTTCTCCCGGCTCCTCTCTGATTAAGAATCTCTTCGTTAGCTATTTTATGATCAAAAATCTCTTCTGACATCCACTTGGATCTTTTCTTTCCTTCCTGTCTTTTTAATGACTTCTTCCTTCTTCACGTGTGTTGTTCTTGATGTCACGCCACCGCTTGTCAGGGCTCAGTCCTGAGTGTCCAATGGCCAAATCTATTCTTGGTTCTCCTGAACTTGTTTTAATTTCTCAAAACATCAATCTGACGTAGACAGCTTACACATGAGCAATTGCTGGTCAGGCCCTGGCTCACTTTGGCTGCCGATGCTGAATTTCTCCATGGTCTCTTTCTACACATGTAGTCACTCTGATTCTTCTGTATTCCATTCGGCGACGTCCATGTGTACCACTCACTCTCCGGGCCATCAAGTTGATCCAGACGCGGACAGAGCTCCGGTGGCAGAGTGGGCACGCATTAGGCGGCAAATCGCAGTGTAAAGCCAGCAGCTGCTTCATGGGAGGAAGACAAGGCGTTCTGCTCTCTACAGAGTTACAGTCGCAGAAACTCAAGGGGACAGTTCTGCTCTACGGGGGTGGCTGTGAGTATGAATCCATGTGTATACTCACTGTTTCTGCTGTTGAAAACAGAAGTAGTTATTAGTCTTGCAAAACTACAAGTAAGCACTAGCTTCATTTCTATTACCATCCTTTATTTCCAACCTTGGCATTCCAATCACTGATAATTATTCAATGCATCTTGATTGCAGGTTTAATCAATTTCATACCGATGAAGTAGGTAAAATTCTTCCCTTTCTTCATCACTAGTCTTAGTAGTTGGTACCAAATTGGAATGATCGTTATATTAACTGGATTTCCTTGTATGCCTATAGACATTATCTTATCACAGGCAGCATCAAAATCGTTCTTAAATTTTCCTTTTTGACATGAATGCGACCCCCTTCCTCTTATATTTGTCAGCCCTGGCAGAGTAAAATTTATGATTGTCTGATTGAAAATGACCAATACCAGTCTGTTTTAGCTCACAAAGGCCTGGGATATCAATGCGTTTGTGTTTCCTTTCATTTTTGATGACTTCTAGTTTCCCTAGAAATTTGATGACTTCATATATTGCATAGGGTGATTATTAATGGATATTTGCATTTGTTTCTTCTTCCTTTGGGAAAAAGATGAGGCTGTCCAGTCCTGCAAAGTTTTTACATCTCAGAAACCCAAAGGGCAGTTCTCTATCCTATTGGGTTACTATGGGTCCTGATTGACTCAATGACAAGGAGCTTGACTTAGTTTACTGTTACTTTGAATGGTGCCCCATCGATAACTGAGAATCCCAATAGCTTGCTCCATCCATGCTATGGTGGAGTCTACTTTGAGCAGGTAGCTCTTTCTCAGGCATACTTTGAGTGTCTTCTGACCCGAGGGATTCATCTTCTGACAATGTTCTGCTGTTATCTATAAGGGTTTCAGTGGCTAATCTGAGAGAAGTGGGCAGCTTATTCTTTATTTGTAGTCTCTTCTAAGTCTGGAAGCTCTGCTGAAATGTGTTCACTTTGGGTGACCCTGCTGGTATTTGAAATATTCGTGACACAGCTTCCAGCTCACAACAACACACAAACCTCCATAGCACACAAACTGATCCCTTAGGCCCTGAGTTACCCTAAGGCTCAGAGTAACTCTAAATGGTAGACAGATAATCCTCTTTAGTATTAGGCCTTTTAAGTAAATACTAGGTAAACTTTCTTTTGCTTACTGTCTTCAGAACTAAATTTAGATGAAACATGTAGTATTTGCCTTATAAGCAAGGTTATGTAATTTAATTATGATGCTGTCAATTTACTTTAAGTACAAATGCTATGCTTGTATTTTAAGGATCTGAATGCCCATCAATATAATTTTGTAAAGTTGTGATTTGCTTGTGTGCAAGACTAGGCTCTGAATGTTTGATCACCTATAGCAATGGCATTGAAAGAAGGAAGGATTTTTGACTCAGGGTGGGGGAAGGACAAATCTACATCCTTGCTGTCCTTACAATTGTAGTCATCTACGGGATCCCTGGTGACTTAGTGGTGACACATTTTCCTGCTCACTGCAAGGCCAGAAGCACGAACCCCTCTGCCACTCCACGAGAAAGACGAGGCGTTCGACTCTGTTAAACAGTTACCGTCTCAGAGACCCACAGGGCACTTCCACCTGTGCTATAGGGTCACTACGAGCTGGCAATGCCTGGGTAGTAGTGAGGTTTTGAGACTGGTCGTATTATTCAACTTCCTTGGTGAATGAATTCCCTGAGAACCCCAAAGCTATAGGACCACAGTCCCTCCCTCTTTTCAGGAGCGTGTACTTCATCTAAAATGATGAGAACTGTGCATGTGTGCATTTTTTACTTTCCTTTATCCTCCCAAGACGAGGGAGCAGTCATTAAAAAGGAAATTAGTTTTATTCAGATATGGTGAATTAGAAGTAAAAGTATTTTGTATACATCCACCTTTTAAGTTAAAACGTTATTTTAAAACAATATTCAGAAAAGATCCCTTCCATACCTTACACACTTTTAGTGTGTGTAAAGCGCATTTGTACATTCATTGCCCGCATCATTCTCAAAACATTTCCTCTCCACTTAAGCCCCCGGCATTAGGTCCTCATTTTGCCCCTCTCTCCATGCTCCCCCCCTCCCTCATGAGCCCTTGATAATTTATACATTGTTATTTTTCATATCTTGCCCTGTCCGACGTCTCTCTTCACCCACTTTTCTGTTGTCCGTCCCCCAGGGAGGAGGTCACATATAGTTCGTTGTAAACGGTTCCCTCCTTCCTACCCACTCTCCCTCTACCCTCCCTGTTTCGCCACTCACACCACTGGTCCTGTAGGGCTCATCCGCCCTGGATTCCCTGGATTTCCAGTTCCTATCTGTACCAGTGTACATCCTCTGGTCTAGCCAGACTTGCAAGTTGGAATTCGTGTCATGATAGTGGGAGCGGGGAGGAAACATTTAGGAACTAGAGGAAAGTTGTATTTTTCATCGTTGCTACATCGCACCCTGACTGGCTCATCTCCCTCCCCCCACCCCCAGACCCCTCTGCAAGGGGATCTCCAGTGGCCTACTAATGGGCTTTGGGTCTCCACTCTGCACTTCCCCCATCATTCACTATGCCATACCTTAAACACTTAATCAAGTTTGACTAAGGGTGATATTTTGATTACAAGACCATAACTTGCCATCTATCTCCACCTAGTGGCAAGATAGACAAATTGAAAGCAAATTTCTAAAACTATATATTCTGTACATGACTGTTAGCAGTTTTGTGTGGTGCAAACTGTGCTTGGTTGTTAATTGAAAAGGTGGAGGTTCAGTTCCACCAAGAAGCACATCAGAATAAAAGGACTGGCGATTTCCTTTGAAATGACATTTGCAAAAAAACAACAACAAACATTTGCTTAAAACCCTGTAAGCAACAGTTCTCTTCTGGTAAACAAAGGGATCACCATTACGTCAATGTAGAGTAAACTTCACAATAATGCAACGAGCATTACAACCAAATGGTGACAAGAGGAAAGTAAAAGGAAATAGAGGAAAGAGCTAGGAGGAAAAGGGCATTATAGCGGTCTAAATAAAGGCATGTACGTATGTAAATATAAATATTTATATATGAGGATGTAGAAATAGATTTATGTGCATATATGTATAGGTTTAGTATTAAGATAGCAGATGGACATTGGGCCTCCACTCAAGTACTCCCTCAATGCAAGAATATTTTTCTATTAAACTGGCATTCCATGATGCTCACCTTCCCTACACGATTGCTGAAGACAAAGCGGGTGCATAAGCAAATGTGGTGAAGAAGGCAGATGGTGCCCGGATATCAAAAGATATAGTATCAGGGGTCTTAAAAGATTGAAGGTAAACAAGCGGCCATCTAGCTCAGAAGCAACAAAGCCCACATGGAAGAAGCACACCAGGGTGTGTGACCACGAGGTGTCGAAGGGATCAGGTATCAGGCATCACCAGAACAAAAAATCATATGATTGTTGTGATAGACAGGGTTCTGTAGAGAGACAAAACCAGATTGCTAACAATTTTATATATATGTATAGATATAGATATATAACATAAGAAATAAACAGTTAGTTAAATTATAAAGCTGTACAAATGTGTCAGTGCAACTCACGCCCATGAGACACTGGCAGTCCTTTAAGTCTTGAGGGCCGCCAGGGGGGCCTCTGTAGAGCAACTTAGGCTATCCAGGCACAGGCAGCAAACAGCAAGGCAGGTCACCAACAGTCAGCCAGATGACAGGGTCTGACAATCCCCAGCTAAGGAGATGTAAATTCCAATTGTGTGGCAAAGCAGGTCTTGAAGGAACCTCAAATTACAGTGACACAGTCCATGGGTTAGGGGTCCTACAGGTAGTGTAGCTTGAGGCACAGAACAAGAAAGGTAGCCACACACTGGTCCGATGGTCAGAGAGCAAGAGACAAGAAAGGTGAGGCTCACCGAGCCATTTATCTCTCCGCCCTTCAATTAATCCCACATGTGTTTATCAGCCAGGTTGACACAATAAACTAACTACCTCAATCCACCCCTTGCCAGCTTGGCACCTGTACACAATTCTTTAGCCATATATAATTATATAATTTCTGGACATTGATGACATCACACTTATACTTATCATCAATCATCTATCATACACACTGAGTCCAACTGTATCTGATATATCATATCTGAACAAAGGAAAGATATGCAATAAGCACATAAAAAAATACACTGACAATTGCAAACCTCGCTTTTGCAATTGATCACATGGTCATAACTGATAGGTAGAACTACCTTCTTCCACTACCCATTCTGTATTACCTTTGCCTTCACCAAGCACCTCAGCTGGCTGTGGTTTTCTGCCTGGTGGGGTGACCCAGACCTTCATCCCTGAGGGGTCTGGGTCATGATAAGCCCTGTCAGGATTGGGTTGTTGTAATTTGCCATTTACTTTAATCACAGGGCATGGTAACACTAAGAGTCAGCCTATGGGATCTCCTGGATTCCAGACATATTTTTCTTTACCTCCATTATGTAACACCAGTCCAATTTCTCCTTGGTAATCAGGATCAATCACACCCTTCAGTACAGTGACACCTTTCCTGACATGTTGATCCAAAGGCATGAGAAGCCCAAAGTGGCCAGGAGGCATTCTCAGCTGCCAGTTCAGTAGAATCTGTGCTGTGTTTCCAGGTGGGAGAGTTCCTTCCTTTGGGACCAGGACCTCCAGGCCTGAGGAACACAGGGTTACTGGAACAGGAAGCAAAATTGCTGCAAGTGGATCACTAAGAGTAATAGTGAGTGGTGCACTGCAGCTTCCACCCCTTGGTTCCTGGACTCATGAATTCTGGCTATTGGAGAAACAGCACCATATATTGGCCACTGGTTTAGAGCATATACAGCTTCCTGGAGAACATTGCCCCAACCCTGCAAGTTGTTACCACCTAGTTGGTGTTGTAACTGTGTCTTTAGGAGCCCATTCCATCGTTCTATCAAGCCAGCAGCTTCAGGATGATGAGGAGTATGATACGACCAGTGGATTCCATGGGAATGGGCCCATTGCCGCACTGCATTTACTGTGAAGTGAGTTCCTTGATCTGAAGCAATGCTATGTGGGATGCCATGCCGGTGGATGAGGCATTCTGTAAGTCCACGAATAGTAGTTTTGGCAGAAGCATTGTGTGCAGGGAAGGCAAATCCATATCCAGAGTAGGTGTCTATTCCAGTAAGAACAAAACGCGGTGCCCTCCATAATGGAAGTGGTCTATGTAATTAACCTGCCACCAAGTTGCTGGTTGATCTCCCTCAGGAATGGACCCATATCTTTGACTTAATGTTGGGTCCTCCTGCTGGCAAATGGGGCACTCAGCAGTGGCAGTGGCTAAGTCAGCCTTGGTGAGTGGAAGTCCATGTTGCTGTGCCCATGCATAGCCTCCATCCCTGCCACCATGTCCACTCTGTTCATGTGCCCTTTGGACGATAATAGGAGTGGCAGAGGAAAGAGGAGGACCAGTCTCCACAGCGCATGTCATCTTGTCCACTTGATTATTAAAGTCCTTCTCCTCAGAGGTAATCCTTTGGTGAGCGTTCACGTGAGATACAATTACCTTTACTTTCTCGGCCCATTCAGATCTATCCACATACCCCTCTTCCCCACACCTCCTTGTCGCTAATTTTCCAATCCTGGTCCTTCCAATTCCCTGACCATCCAGCCAAGCCATTAGCCACAGCCCATGAATCAGTATACAGTCTCACATCGGGCCATTTTTTCTTATATGTAAACTGAGCGGCCAGGTGCACTGCTCGAAGTTCTGCCCATTGGGAAGATTTCCCTTCACCACTGCCTTTAGGGAGATCCCAGAAAGGGGCTGTAGTGCTGCTGCTGTCCACTTACGAGTGGCACCTGCATATCATGCTGAGCCATCTGTAAACCAAGCATGACTTTTTTGGTCTTCAGTTAAAGTATGGTAACTCCCCAGGAGGCCATAGGTGCAGACTGGGAGAAAGAAGGTAATGTGACAGGAGTGGAGACTGTGGGCATTTGGGCCACTTCTTCATGCAGCTTACTTGTCCCTTCAGGTCCTGCTTTGGCCCGATCTCGTATAAACCACTTCCATTTAACAATGGAGTGTTGCTGTGCACGTCCAACTTTATTATTCCGTGAGTCAGGCAATACCCAGTTCATGATGGGTAGTTCAGGCCTCATGGTGACTTGGTGGCCCATGGTGAGTCATTCAGTTTCCATCAAGGCCCAGTAACAGGCCAACAGCTCTTTTACAAAGGGGAGTAGTTGTCTGCAGAGAATGGCAGGAGTTTACTCCAAAATCCCAATGGTCTACACTGTGATTCACCAATGGGGGTCTGCCAAAGACTCCACACTGCATCTTTATCTACAACTGACACTTCTAGCACCATCGGGTCAGCTGGATCATATGGTCCCAGTGGCAAAGCAGCTTGCACCACAGCCTGAACCTATTGAAGAGCCTTTTCTTGTTCTGGGCCCCACTCACAATTGGAAGCTTTTTGTGACACTTGATAAATAGGTCGAAGTTGAACACCCAAGTGAGGGATATGTTGCCTGCAAAATCCGAAGAGGCCCACTAGGTGTTGTGCCTCCTTTTTAGTCATTGGGGACACCAAATGCAATAGCGTATCCTTCACTTTAGTAGGAATATCTGGACATGCCCCACACCACTGGACCCCTAGAAATTTTACTGAGTTGGAGGGTGCCTGAATCTTCGTTGGGCTAATTTCCCAACCTCTTGTATGCAGACATTGTACCAATGAATCTAGAGTCTTTGATATATCCTCCTTAGTGGGTCCAATCAGCATAATATCATCAATATAATGGACCAGTGTGGCATTTTGTGGAATAGATAGGCGATCAAGATCCCTTCGGACTAAATTATGGCACAGGGCAGAAGAGTTGAATGTACCCCTGGGGAGAGTTGTAAAAGTATATTGTTGCCCCTGCCAGGTGAAGGCAAACTGCTTCTGGTGGTCCTTTGAGACTGGTATTGAGAAGAAGGCATTAACCAGATCAATAGCTGCATACCAAGTACCAAGAGAAGTATTAATTTGATCTAGCAATGAAATCACAACTGGAATGGCAGCTGCAATTGGAGTCACCACCTGGCTAAGTTTACGATAATCCACTGTCATTCTCCAGGATCCATCTGTCTTCTTTACAGGCCAAATAGGTGAGTTAAACGGGGATGTGGTAGGAATCACCACTCCTGCATCTTTCAAGTCTTTGATGGTGGCACTGATCTCTGCAATCCCTCCAGGAATGCGGTATTGCTTTTGGTTTACTATTTTCCTAGGCAATGGCAGTTCTAATGGTGTCCACTTGGCCTTTCCTACCATGATAGCCCTTATTCCACATTTCAGGGATCCAATATGGGGGTTCTGCCAGTTACTAAGTATGTCTATTCCAATGATGCATTCTGGAACTGGGGAAATAACCACAGGATGGGTTCGGGGGCCCACTGGACCCACAGTGAAGTGTACCTGAGCTAAAACTCCATTGATAACTTGACCTCCATAAGTCTCCACGCTGACTGGTGGGCCTTCAAAACACTTTGGGTCTCCTGGAACTAGTGTCAGTTCTGAGCCAGTTTCCAGTAATCCCCGAAAAATTTGATTATTTCCTTTCCCCCAATGAACAGTCACTCTTGTGAAAGGCTGCAAGTTCCTTTGGAGAAGGCTGGAAGAAAGACTAACAGTATAGATCTTCGGTGATGTAGCAGGGTCCTCCTTCAAAGGGACCCAGCCTTCCCCTCATTCAAGGGGTTGTGGGTCTGTAAACTGGCTCAGGTCTGGGAATTGATTGAGCGATCGTGACTGTCTATTCTGCTGTTCACCTGATTTACCATTCTTCTACCTGTATAGATCACGTAAATATTTAGTAGGTTTCCCATCTATTTCATTCCTAGGGATACCGTGGCTAAGTAGCCAATGCCATAATTCCACACGAGACAGGTTGCTTTGATTACTACGGAAACCTTGTTGTCTATTATAACCACGCCCACCCTGTCTCTGTTGATTCAGTGCTGACACCTGCCCTCTACCACCCCATTGTGCGCAAATGTCGGAGTTCACTTAGGGCAGTGCCCACTGCTAATCCTGGTGCACATAAAATAGCAATTACAGGAGTCTTCAGAGATGCTGGGGTCCACTTCACAAACTTGTCCCTTTTGGTTGTGGTAAAGGGTATGTCCTCAGGACACCCCCTTTTTGGGTCTATGGGAATATCCTGATAGATTCATTCCAACATACCAATTTCTCTAAGCTTTTGGATGCCTTCCTCTACAGTGTACCCAGGTAGGTCAGGTACTTCACGTTGGTCTAATCTAGGCCATCTGGCAGTCCATGCTTCATTGAACCAACCAAATAAGCAATTAGATCCTCTCTTAGCCTCTCTCATAGAGACATTGAAAGAAGAGTCTGTACTTAGGGGTCCCATATCCAGAAGCTCAGACTGGTCTAATATTACATTTCGCGCACCAGTATCCCACACCCTTAGTAACCATTCCCAGGGATATTCCCCAGGCTTCTGCTTGTACATGTTTGAAAACTCGAGCAGATCTTTATGAGTATAGTGCTCTTCTTCTTGGGTAATCATCCCAGCCTCACCTTTAGGAGCTTTCTGAGACTTAATTTTAGTGAAAGGTCTAGTGGAAATAATGGGTGGTGAGGGTGTTTCCTGGGTGCTCTCAGCAATATCTTGTAAGGCATCTCCCTCAGGCAATGCTACCCATGCAGCCCCACCTGGCATATCAACTTGAACATTTTGGCTAATCTGCTCAGGTGTGGATTGTAAATTGATACTTTCAACAGGGAGGGGTGGATCTATTGACTGGGGTGGGTCAATTGTTTCTAGGGGCTTAATATCCTCCTCTTCTGGATCATCAACCCATATGTTCCCATCCCATGTTTCAGGGTCCCAACTTTTCCCAATCAATGTCCTCACCTTGGTATCAGACACTGCTCTAGATCTGCAATTCAGCTGCTGTTGTAATTCAGCCACTCGCATAATGAAACTCTGGACCTGGTTCTCGGCAATGTCAGCTCTATTACTAGAGGAGAGAAGGCTTTCCTTTGTAGCACAAACAGAAGCTTTCAATCTGTTAGTCTGCACCTGAGGTGTGCTTCTAAGGCTCTGAGACTATCCCTCTCCTTAACCACACTTTCCATTGTAAGAAGGACCAGCCAACTAGCTTCCCTATACTTGTCATCCTCACAAAACTCCTGGAAAATATCAAAGATACGATCACTCAGAGCCTCTCCTTGAACCAGCACCTCATCTATAGGTGGTGCTACTGTAGTTATTAGCTTTGCTATTTCACACTATGGATTAGTAAGAGTAGCAGACTTATCCATGCTTTTGGGCACTGAAGTGGCATTATTAGTGCTGTTAAGATTAATCAGGCTGCAGAGCCAATTTAAGAAGCCCATATTTATTATTTTATTTCTCTAGAAGCACTCCTGGTACCAAAATGTGTTAGGCAGGGTTTTCTAGAGAGACAAAACCAGATTGCTAATAATTTTATATATATGTATACAGATAGGTATATAACATAAGAAATAAACAGTTAATTAAATTATAAAGCAGTACAAATGGCTCAGTGCAACTCACTCCTGTGACACAGTTGTGAGGCACTGGCAGTCCTTCAAGTCTTGAGGGCTGCCAGGTAGTCCTTTGTAGAGCAATGCAGGCTATCTGGGCACAAGCAGCAAACAGCAAGGCAGGTCACCAACAGTCAGCCAGATGACAGGGTCTGACAGTCCCCAGCTCAGGAGATGTAAATTCCAAATGTGTGGAGAAGCAGGTCTTGAAGGAACCTCAAATTACAGCAACACAGCCCATGGGTTAGGGGGTCCTACAGGTAGTGTAGCTTGCAAATTGAGGCACAGAACAAGCAAGGCAGCCATACACTGGTCCATTGATCAAAGAGCAAGAGACAAGAAAGGTGAGGCTTGCCGAGCCATTTATCTCTCCACCCTTCAAGTAATCCCACATGTGTTTATCGGCCAGGTTGGCACAATAAACTAGTTACCTCAATTGTGAATAAGGGGGAGTGCAGGGTGGAGACCCAAAGCCCATCTGTGGGTAACTGGACATCCCCTTATGGAAGGGTCACAGGGAGGAGAGGAGCCAGTCAGGGTGCAGTATAGCAAGAATGAAACATACAACTTCCTCTAGTTCCTAAATGCTTCCTCCCCCACCACTATCATGACCCCTTCTGACTTACAAATCTGGCTAGACCAGAGGATGTACACTGGTATAGATAGGAACTGGAAACACAGTGAATTCAGGGTGGATGATCCCTACAGGACCAGTGGTGATACTGGGAGGGTGGAGGGAGGGGGAACCGATTGCAAGGATCTACATATAACCTCCTCCCTTGGGGATGGACAACAGAAAAGTGGGTGAAGGGTGACGTCAGACAGTGTAAGATATGAAAAAAATAATAATTCAAAAATTATCAAGGGTTCATGAGGGAGTGGGGAGCAGGGAGGGATGGGTAAAAATGAGGAGCTGATGCCAGGGGCTTAAGTGGAGAGCAAATGTTTTGAGAATTATGAGGGCTATGAATGTACAAATGTGTTTTACACAATTAATGTATGCTTGGATTGTGATAGGACTTGTATGAGCCTCTAATAAATTGATTTTAAAAAATCTTATATAAAAAAAGGAGAACAGTAAAGCCCAAACCCATCTGAAGCATCCCATATGGATTAAATTTCTGTCGAATCCCCTCTGATTGCAGTCAAAGTATATTAATAGCCTTGATATCATGCAAAAAGCATTGTAGAGTTGATTATGGCAAACATAGTTAACTCATAATACCCTATCGTTCGATCTCCCTTTTGACCCATTTCAAAGTTGTTTCATTCTTTACCTTTTTCTGCTTTCTCTTTGATTGAGTTTTTTCTATGTTTTGTCCGGTCACTGTTGTCGATGTTGGTTTGTTTAATTGCTTGCTTTGTAGGATTGTGTTTTGTTTTGTACGCTTTTCTGTATTTGAAATCCAGGATAGGCAGATACACAGAGACTGTAACTGGATAGGGGCAGAGCAGGGGTGGATTAAGGGAAATGGGGAGCTAACAACAATGGGTGTTAGGAGAAATGTACTGAAATTGATTGTGATGATTGCCTATATCTTATTAATATAATTGAATGATTAACTTGTATGATATGCAAAGTATATGCCAAGAAGACGATCCAAAAAAAAGAATAGTAAGTAATAACTCCTCATGTAAACCTTACTAATATTTTGTTAACATTTTTATGTACATTTATATAAACTTTCTATGTAAAATAATTCGTTTGCAATTTGATTTTGTACCAGGAAACCAAATGTGGAAATGAAAAGTACACATACCCTTGTTGGATATACAGAATGTTCATACCTACAAATCCTTTGTTTGGATATTACATACTAAAAATCTTACAGTTTTGAGAAAATGTTGAATTACATTTTAATATTTACAGGGAAAGTGATTTAGAAAATATGCAACCCACAGATTTACAACAAATCAATAGTGGACTTAGGTCATTTGGCAGGAATTCCTTTGGATAATATCTTTATGATATGAGCCCAGTAATCAGGATATGATACTTCCTATATGTAATAGTCTGATAGTGGAAACGGAAAACAAAAATGGAGTTATTTATGCCCAAACTGAAAGGGTATATCAGTTATCAGTTCCCACAAAGCAAAAGTTTAAGATAATAAACTTCTAGAAATAACAATTTTTTAAAGATAACTCTTTATAAAGATTAAAGACAATCTTTATAAAGAAACAAAATAATTGCTGTTGTTAAGCGCCATTGAGTAGGTTCCATTTAAAACAAAATAAACCCTACCTGGTCGTGTGCCATCCTGTGAATTGTTATTATGCTTGGTCCCGTTGGTCTAGCCACTGTGATGACACGTCTTGTTGGGGGTCTTCCTCTTTTTCACTGATGCTCTACTTTACACCATTCCCCAGTTACTGATCTCTCTTGATAGCATGTCTAAAGTACATGAAATTTTTATAACCTTACTTCTTTTTTTTTAAATTTTTAAAATCATTTTATTGGGGCTCATACAACTTTTATCACAATCCATACATACATCAATTGTGTAAAACACATCTGTGCATTCGTTGCCCCCATCATTCTCAAAACATTTGCTGTCCACTTAAGCCCCTGGCATCAGCTCCTCATTTTCCCCCCTCCCTCCCTGCCCTCCCCTCCCTCATGAAC
>NW_022111369.1:50998938-51011281 GCF_000313985.2 Echinops telfairi
AAAGTATTCTTGCATTGAGGGAGTACTTGAGTGGAGGCCCAATGTCCTTCTGCTACCTTAATACAAAACCTATAAATATAGACTCATAGAGCTATTTCCCCATCCTCATATAAATATATTTTCATATGTACATGTCTTTATCTAGACCTCTATAAATGGCTTTTTCCTCCCAGCTCTTTCCTCTATTTCCCTTGATTCTCCTCCTGTCCCACTATCATGCTCAGTCCCCACCATATATCTTTACTTCTAAGGAGCATCTTCCTTATATACATCCTCCAACATATATTTATTTGTTCTTTTTGGCAGCCCATGGTATTTTCAGAATTCTTCACCAGCACTATACTTCAATGCATAAATTCTTCTTCAATATTCCTTATTCAATGCTCAAGTTTCCCATGCATATGAGGTGATTGAAAATATGGCTGAATCAGGGGTACCTTGGTCTTCAGAGTGACATCCTTGCTCTTTAACACTTTCAAGGGGTGTTATGAGTCAAAATTGATTCAGTGGAAGTGGTTTGTTGCTTGCTTTCCCCCGACAATTACATTAGTTACACCTTTCACAATATGTCTACATTCTCTTTAATTATGCTTTGGTTGTTCCATATTTAGAACTGTAGTTTCTCTGGCCCCTTGTCTTGCACATTCACTTTAGGTTAAACGTCACCCTTCTGGTTTCATATCGATTGCTCTTCTGGAAGTGAATGATACTTCAATATTCTTCACCAACCTCAAAATTAAAATATGTATCAATTTTGTGTCTGTCTTCCCTAGCCATTGTCCAGCTTGCACAAGCGTATGAGGTGACTAAAAAATGCCATGGATCGGGTCAGGGACACCTTCACGTGACATCTTCCAAGTGATGTCTTTGCTCTTGAACCCTTCAACATGGTCTTGTTTATCAGATTTACCCTGTGAAATATGCCATTTTATTTCTCGATAGCTTCTGCCAGGCCATTCTCATCCCCATAAGTAAGTTCAAGCTGAAGTTGAAGAAAATGAATTGTGAGAATAATTCAAGACTAGATTTGATGCGCTGAACTCTAGTGTCAGAAGACCTGAGCAGCTGTGGCATGACATCATATATGTCACACATGAAGAAAGCAAAAGGTTATTACAAAGACAGGAAAGAAAGAAAAAAAACCAAAGTGGTGTCAGAAGAGACTTTCGAACTTGCTCTTGATCATAGAGTAGCTAAAGTACATGGAAGAAATGACGAAGTCAAAGCTGAACAGAAATTTTAAAGAGTAGCTTAAGAAGACAGCAAGAAGTCATATAATGAATTGTGCAAAGACCTGGAGTTAGAAAAATAAAAAGGAAGAGCACACTCATCATAAATCAATCTGAAAAAATTTTAAAAATTTTCATAAAGTGGAGGGTCATTGAAAAAGTGGAAAACGATCAAGGAGATGAATAGGCATATAGGCTCAAACACAAAAAAGTGTGAGGATGGCCCAGGATCGGACAGTGTTTCGCTCCACTGCACATGGGGTTGCTCCAAGGCAGAATGGACCCCTGACCTAACAGCCACAATATTCATGAGCACTGATGGTGGATCCAAGTTAAATGAATCTCTGACACCTTCAATCTTTTCCTTGTTTATAGTGATGTTCCTTCATGGTCTAGTTGTGAGGGATGCCTGACCCCTGTCTCATGGCATCTTATCGAGGGTCTTCCTCTCTTCCTCTATTTCCCTGCCCCTTATTTGAGCAAGCATGATGTCCTTTTCCAAGAACTGGTCTCTCCTGATAACATGTCCAAAGTCCATGAGATGAATGGAGTATTATGACTCCATTTCTTCCAGGAGATAATTGTTTAGCCTTTTGGCAGTCTATGGTACTTTCAGTCTTTGCCAGCCTCATAATTCAAATGCATTGGTACTCTTCAGACTTCCTTATTTAATGTCCAACTTTCATATATATTATGAGGTGGCTGAAAATACCCTGGCTTGAGTCAGGTACACCTTAGTCTTCAAAGTAACATTGTAGATCTTCAATACCTTCAAGAGGTCTTGTTCAGCAGATTTGCTCGTCAGTGTGCCCTTTGCTTTCTTGACTGTTGTTTCCATGAGCATTGATTGTCAATCCAAATAGACAAAATCCTTAATGACTTAATTTTTTTCTTCGTTTATCATGATGTTATCTATTGATTCAGTTGTGAGAATTTTGGTCTTCTTTACTATTTGTTAGTTATTGCCAGCAAAACCCAAGTTTAGTATCTTTAAAATGACTGATTAGGCAAGCCTGTGATAAAACAAATCACAAAAAGAAGGAAGATGCAAATAAACATTTGTTGCATTCTGTTGAAAAAGTCAATATGTAAATAAACAGGGAAATTCAAATGGTTAATAAACATATGGGAGAAAGATGGAGTGCTCTGCTCCCATAAAGTCTTAGAAGAAAAGTTAAGCGCTGTAGTGGACATAGAGTCTTTAATGACATACAAGTCATTTCAAATATTAGGGGGGAAAAAACAGGCTGCAGTCTTGGATACCTTCAGGGGCTTTTCTATCCTGTTTTGTAGGGTTGCTATAGAGTTGGGATTGATTCAGGGCTATGAGTTGTTTGTTTGTTTTCAAACAGAATGTGTTAGTCTGGGTAGACTAGAGAAACAAATCCATGGAGACACATATGTGTATAAGAAGATATTTATATACAAGAGCAATTGAGCATTGAAAAAACATCCCAGCCCAGTCCAGATCAAGTCCATAAGTCAATATTAGCCCATATGTCCAATACAGACTCACAAAACCCTCGCAAGACGCCGAATGTTGAAGATCACAGGCCAGTGGGTAGAAAGCCTTTGGATCCAGTGGCATTGGAGGATTGCTGGCCTTTAGGAGTGTTTTCAGTCCAGTCTGTTGGGGCACCACGTCCTGTCCCCAAATTCCACCTTCAGCATTCCCTGGGGACCTTGCTGCTCCTTCCCTTGCTGTTCCGCTGCACTTCCCCAGTGCTTTGCCTCGGTGTGGCGGGATCAGATTGGGTGCAATTCCCACACTGTGTCTCTGGTGATTTCCCCCGCAGGGCCATGGGTCAGTGAGGGCCATCATGTCTCATAGTGGGGCTGGCCATTTGGTCCTCCCTGTGGCTGCTCTAATTGGGGTCATCGTCCTTAAGGCCTGGTGGGCCAGGATGTACTCTAGTCTCTCTTCCTCCCCCCGTCATCTGCTCCTGTGTGCTCTGGTCAGATATATCCTTCTCCCGAAGCTGCAGATTCAGTGCCATCCTTTGAAATAGATTCTTCTGGGGGAAGGGGCAGGCATCCACTTAGTATTTGGGACTGGGGTCAATACAGTTTATTAAAGTTTCCTTTGATTTACCATTATCTGCTGTTGATTTTTACATACCTGTTACCATCACAAGGGGGCAGTATTTACATCAACCACAGCTGAATATAAAGAGACCGATCAGCATCCAGATGAAGTTCCCATGGTACAGATTTTCTTTTGCAGTAATTGATTTTACAGTACATGATTTTACATTTACCCAGTAATTATAATTCATGAAGGGTCGTTTTACCTCCAATAATGCTTTTAACACAGCAGCTGCTTTCTACACAGTAGCCACTCTCTACACATGTGTGACTGGTCCACATAAGTACATTATAGTGCCAACCCTGTTACATATACCTGTATTTGTATGGGGTGTATGTGATGGGTTTGGCACAATGATGTCATCACGCTGGGTACTCATATGTGGGTGTATCTGCATGTGGGCAGACCTGCCTGGAGACAGTTTCTAAGACCTTTGGAAATATGTTGTCTCAGTTTCTAAGACCATTGGAAATATGTGTTTTCCAATAATCTTAGGCGACCCCTGTTTAAGGGTCATTTAACCCCCAAAGGGGTCGAGACTCACAGGTTGAGAACCGCTACTCTATTTCCTTTTACTTTCCTCCTATCCCACTTTCATGTTCGACCTTCATTCAGCTCTCAGTAATCCCTCTCAGCTACATTGCACTTGATCAAACCATACCAGGCATTTCACGCCTTCCTCATCATCGATTTTAGATCCCTTCTTGTTCCCTTGTCCCTGAGTTTGTTGGCTCTCAACTCCTTTTTGTACCGCCTCCTCTTCACATGTCTCCCCCATAACCATCGTCCCTTTGTTTTCTCCTAGGGATTGTTTATCCTGCCTATCTTAGTTAGATAGACATTAAAAATAAAATTTAAAATCCTATAAATAGTTCTAGGTCTGAGACTAGAATGTTTGAAGGATCAAGCCTGTATGGAGGGAGTGAACTTTGAACAAACAGCATAGAAAAGTCTCCTGTGATGTACTTTAGATTGTCACAATGTTGTGTTCACAGAGGAAGCACGTCCTTTTTTCTTTCAGGGTTCCATGTGTTTTCTGTTCAGTAAATACCTGTCTAATTTCCACTTCTAATTCCACCCTATTTATGTCCACATCAATCTCAATCTTCATAGAAGTAAATTGTTTTAGGTTTTTTTTGAGAGCTTTTTTTTATTAGAGCAATCTGATCATGCATGGTCCAAGAGCATTCAAATAGTAAACCAAATCTAAGCAGATGTTAAAGACTGGTCTTCAAACATCATAGCCAATGATGCCTCATGCCTATGGTCTCACCAATGTAAAACCACATCATCACTCCAGTGGCCACTATGAGTTGTGGGAAGCAACCAGTGTGAGCACTATTGACTATTCTTTTCAGACTCTAAATAGCTATTGGGAGTCTCAGCAGCAGAGGTTGGAAGAACCAGTGCCACCTTGGCATAGTGCCAACATGTGGCCATTTGATGCTTTGAATAAGTCACAGCAGCATTTACCATCACCGGAGCCTTCTCCATCAGGTAATGGATACATTGGGCCATGGTTCTAGCAGAGAAAGCCTGTGGCCCGCAACAGCCGGCTGAATAGTAAATAGCCTTTTAACCACATTGCTTCTTATATTTTGCTGTTTCTCTCCCCAAAGTTACTTTTTCCCTCTGAATAACACCTTTCCTTTTTCTGTTTTACTTTGTGAACTTTAACTTATATCATTGGATCAGTTTCTCAAAACCTTGGTGATTAAGAAAAGTTATCCACAGAGGATAGAATTGTATGATCCATGAAAAATGACACTTGGGCTCTGACTGAGAAACTGCCGTGCGAGGGTCCCACGAGGATCAGAGATTTGCCACAGAGAAATATGATCCACTCTAGGGAGCTAGGAATCTGTTACTATTGTCTTGTCCTTGATGGAGGACAGCTTCTTGAGGACAGAACAGGGGTCATTGCCATGAGTCTTGCCTCGACTGGCTTTGTGTAAAGGCCCTGGACATATCTTGATCATAAATGACTCAAGGTACAGTTCTTCTTTCGGACAGCACCTTGGCAGATATACCAGCAGGCCGGACCTCGCTTAGTCTTCCACCATAAGGAAAAGGCCGGGGAGCTCCAGGAAATGCAGACGAGCCCCGGCTGAGGAGTCAAGGCAACAGGCCTGCAAATTGTGCGTCAACAGCAGTGAAGAAGAAAGAGGAAGTGCCTGGTTTGGGTATTATTATTTCTGGGATGTCCCCACGAGAGATTGAAATTTGTGAGCATCATTAGAGCTGATCCAGATAAGACAAACAGAGCATCCCATTTGCCGGCAGTGTCATAAGGACCAAAGAAAATGAACAAGGCTCAGGAATCACTGACATTCAACGATGTGGCTGTAAAGTTCACCCAGGAGGAATGGCAGCTCCTGAACCCGGCTCAGAAGACCCTATATCAGGATGTGATGTTGGAGAACTATCGCAACCTGGTTTCCATTGAAATCCAGAAAGATGGTGATAATATGCTTGAACACTTGCAACATGAAAGGTACATGGACAAAACAGAACAGTGCTATGAATTTAATACGTTGGAAATTATTGTTTCTCAGCACAGAAATAATTTCCCTCAGAAGAAAAATTATGAGATGTTTGGCATTCAGGAAGAAATTATAAAATCAGATTTAATCACTCTGAAATTAAATCAGAACAGAAGCAACAAAATAAAGAAGTCAGTTGTGCTCAATGGAGATGAGAAAACTTTTCTCCATGTTGAACAAGAGCAATTTTGTACTGACATGAAAGTCCCTGAGTGGGAACAATCCAGGTGCATGAAGTCACAGTGGATTCAGCATCAGGAATCTACTAGATAAGACCTATGAATGCAGTCAGTGCGTGCAAAAATTCGATAAAATGTTCAAACTTAATGAACGTTATCAAAAAGCGCATAAAGGACAAAGACTATATAAATGCTTGGAATGTGGCAAAGCTTATCACAGTAAATCATACCTCAAGGAACATCAGAAAACTCATGTGGCACAGACACCCTGTGTATTCAGTGAATGTGGGAAAGGTTTCACCAGGAAGAGTGATCTCACTGTTTATCAGCGAATTCATATTGGAGAGAAACCCCATGTATGTGGTGAATGTGGAAAAGCCTTTATCAAGAAGACTGCTCTCACTGATCATCAGCGAATTCATACTGGAGAGAAACTCCATGTATGTTGTGAATGTGGCAAAGCCTCACTCAGAAAGCACCTCTCAAAAATCATCCACGAAATCATACAGAAGAAAAACCCTATGTATGTCGTGAGTGTGGTAAAGCTTTCAGCCAGAAGAAATGCCTTATAGCACATCAGGCATTTCACACAGGAGAAAAACCACATGTATGTGGTGAATATGGTAAAGCCTATATCTGGAAGTATGATCTCACTGTTCATCAGCGAACTCATACTGGAGAGAAACCGTATGTATGTGGTGAATGTGGAAAAGCATTTATCAGGAAGAATGACCTCACTGTTCATCAGCGAACTCATACTGGAGAGAAACCTCATGTATATGGTGAATGTGGAAAAGCCTTTATCCAGAAGTCTGCTCTCACTGTTCATCAGCGAACTCACACTGGAGAGAAACCCTTTGTATGCGGTGAATGTGGTAAAGCCTATATCCAGAAGTCTGCTCTCACTGTTCATCAGCGAACTCATACTGGAGAGAAACCCTATGTATGTGGTGAATGTGGAAAAGCCTTTATCAAAGACTGCTCTCACTGATCATCAGCGAACTCATACTGGAGAGAAACCCTATGTACGTGGTGAATGTGGAAAAGCTTTTATCAGGAAGAAGGACCTCACTGATCATCAGCAAACTCATACTGGAGAGAAACCCCATGTATGTGGTGAATATGGAAAAGGCTTCATTCAGAAAACACATCTCAAAACTCATCTACTTGAGGGCAACAGTTGTACATATGTGCTTGACTCAATGGATGTACGTATGGACTGTGATAAGAATTGTACGCGCCTTCAATAAAATAATTTAAAAAAAGAATAATGAGGGTAACAAATGTACAAATGTGCGTTATACAATTGATGTATGTATGGATTGTGATGAGTTGTATGAGCCCCCAATAAAATGACTTTAAAAAAAAAGAAAAAGAAAAATGACACTTGGTCTTCCATTGGAGGAGAAATCTGTAAACGCATATCATTGAGGAACAGAATAACAACAAGATGATTTATGTGAGGTGAGTCATCCACCGGACAGATGTATGCAAACAAACTCTAAATGTTCATCAGTTAAGGGGTCTGGGAGGCTGGGGCTCCCATGGAGGGGACCTTCACTTTCCTGGGTTGGAGGTGCATCCCACTCACAGTCTCCTAAGTAAAAGTTGCTCCCCACGATGTCCCCAATACCACCACCACACCACAACCACACACCATAACAATGCCAATCTTAAAAGTGCTTCACAGCATAAGGTTGCTACTGCATGAACTCCAAGGGCAACTGCTTGAAGGCTACGTGCCTGAATGCTGTCAGCGATCGAAAGCATTCAGACCCTTTTGCCTGCTCTATCCTAAGTAGGCTCCATTCCCTTCCCATAAGGTCCATGCATTATTCCCTGGCGAAGAATTCAAAGACACCTAAAGTCAAGCCAGCTCAGAGACCAAGCTTAGGCTGCCATCTTGATTCTAGTGCCCACCCATCTTGTTAGGCATGGGCTTTCTTGTCACACATGTGCCGTGATAGCTGCATCATCTCCTGTCGACGTGAGGCTATTGAGAGTGAAGCAGTGGAGTTTAGCCCGTCAATCAGGTTGCAGCTTGATGACCTCATTTGGAAGAGCTGGGGAGACTAATAGCTCATTGGAAGCCTGACACACTCCATGTAGGGTTTTTCTTTCTTGGGGGGAGGAAATTTAGAATGATCTCTGTGGTGTTCTAAAGAGCTTTTTCGGGCCCTTTGGGTCTTTTTATATATGTTACATGGTTTTTGAAAGGTTTTGGGGTGTGTTAGGTTTTAGATATATAATACGTAAATTAATTCTATATTATATGGAAATTATATACATATAAATAATATATATTATATATGAAATAAATGATATATAATTAATTATATAATATATAACTATACCTAGTTATTCCTTTAGGGTGCTTTTTTAAGGGTTTCAAAAAAATAATTAAAAAAAAGGGTTTCATTGTGTTTTTGTTGTTTTTTACATATATCAGTGTTTTTGCTACTTTACTGGTTTGTGGGTCCTTAAAGGTGGTTTTAAATCCTTTTAGTGCTTCCTTTATCTTCTTTTAAGCATATAAGGTATTATTGATGTTTTGAGAGGGTTGTGGTGCGTTTTCCGGGTCGTAGGGGCATTGTAAAAGTCTCTGAGGTACTCCTGATAGAGCTCCTCGTTGATGGGGAATTGCAGTGGTGGCTCAGATCCCAGGCCTGGTTCCTGCTGATTCACCAACGGCTGGGCATTCTGCTGAATTTCCAGATCATCGAGGAGTTGGTCCAAGAAGCTGGTGCCTTGTTGCGAGCTTGGGTCAAGCAGAGGAGGGGTTCCCTGCAGCAGTGCTGCCTGCTGGTTGAGCAGGTGTATCTCCCCACTCGGCTGCCGCTGGGCACTCACGCTCATGGCCTGCCCAGGCCCCCATCCCACTGGGGCTGCTGTGTGTGTAGGAACCAGGCCCTGCCAGAACAGGTTTGGATGCTCCCACAATGAGGGATGTTGCCACTGCGCCATACACAAAAGAGTGTCCTGTCTTTTGGGATCGTGGCTTCCGCTGCTGAAGAGGTCCAAGTCGAGTCTCTGTGTCTCCGGAGGTCTTCCCGCCTCTGTGGGCTCCTGTGGCATTTGCCCCTGATGGATCACCTGGCTCAGAGACCCTTTGCCTCCCATGACACAAACTACCTGGCTGCCGCCTCCATGGCTGCCAGCGAAGCCGAGGGAGGGTGGTCTTTGGGCATCTATAGGTGCACTTTGCTCCAATGGCTGCAGAACGGACATGTGAAGACAGAACTGGACCTGCATCGGTGGAGCCCACAGGGATCCAGGGGCACCCTGATGTGCCGTGGGTGCTGAACCCGTCGGTTCTGGAATCACGTGCAAATCCACGATTCCGAAGGCCTGTCTGTCGTGCCAGTTCTTGGCGGGCTGCCATCCCAGGGAATGGCTGCTTCTCGAAGGCCTGCACCAGGTAGGCGATTTGATCTTTGGGGATGACAGTCCTCTTGCGTCTGTCTGCCTTCGGCGCCCTGGCTCGAGAAGTGGTGGGAGGCGCCCCGGGGGATGGCTCTCCCGGAGCCAACCGGGAGCTCAGTCGGCTCATCCTGAGCTGTCGACTTCTGCGGTTCTTGAACCACAGGGAGATTCTGTGCTCGGTCATGCCGGTGTCTCTGGCAAGTGCTTCTCTGGCCGTGATGCCTGGAAACGGGTCTCGAGCAAATGAAGCTTGTAAGATGTCTGATTGAGAAGTGGTCCAGACAATCCTCTTTCTTCCGTCTTGGGTCCGCTGCGAACGGCAGGATCATCCTTTGAGGCCACGCTGCTGACGGAGGAACAGGTCCGAGGGAGAAGAGAGGGCAGTGGGCTCCGAGAGGCCAGCGGAACCTGAACCCTCGGGAGGAGAGGGCCAGCCGCCGTTTTTACATAGCATTCCCTTCGAGCACCTCATTAGATATTCAAGATGTGATTGGCTGCAGGACTGAGCACAGCCAATAGGCATGAAGCACGTGTTTGCACGTGTCTGGCTCGTGGCAAAGAGTATCCCACCTCCTCCTTCTGCATAGTTCTGGTTTCCGGTTAAATTTCTCAAATGGATTTCTTTTTTAATTTTAAAATTTAAAATTGGACTGTTTAGTAGTTTCATTTAAAGACCCGGCGGGGGATTGCGCGTTTTTGGAGCGCACAAATCGTCATTGTGTGTGTGTGTGTGTGTGTGAGAGAGAGAGAGAGAGAGAGTGTACCTGAAAAGGATAGTTGTGTGACGCTTTGGCAGGGCCTAACCCAGGGACGCACTTGCTGAGGTGGTTTACCAAAACGTATGTTCGGATGAACATGCTGATAATACAAACTTAGAAGCAGCAGCTGAATGAGACGACTCGCCAAGTTACTCAGCAAGGCACCCACGCTGAAAAAAGTTCCCACTGACCCTCCGGAACCGACAAATGATAGGACCTTGCTCGTGAGATGCTGGTAGCCCATGGGCCCTGCCCTTGCTTGCAAGATGCCCTGATCTTCCTTGCAAGGCGCTGATAGGCACGGGCTCCGATCTCCTTTGCGAGATGCTGATAGACAATGCCCCCTAGCCTGGACTACTACTATGGACTCTTTCAGGCTCTTCATTCACTTGACTCTTAGCCCTCACCCTCCCTGCTTGCCTCGCGAAGGTGGATAGAACATCACCGAGTGGGGACTTTGTCATCTTCCTGGCCGCCATGTAGCAGGTTGACCAGCAGGCGCATACCTGCAACCTGTTCGAAGTGCTCTGATGTGTGCCTGCACAGCGGTGCCCAAGGTGGTCTGAGCCCAGCTCTGCCATCAACCCTCCCACACGTGGGTCTGACCAGCCTCCCTCCTCCTTGCTGACAAACTTGTGGGGAGTTATGGATTGGCTTGGCTTTCTATTCTCAAATCTTTATGTTGTCTCAAAATGTTTCAAGAAAAACTTGACTTGTATCTGTATTGTGTCATTTGACTTGGAGACCCAGGCTTTTACGACATTTCTAGCAAGGTACAAGTGTTTGGGTGTGAGTGTGTGTGTGTGTGTGTGTGCCCATGCAGCGTGCGTGTGCACAAGCCCACCAGACACACCTGTTTGTGTAGGGTCCTTATTACCAAACACTTCTGAGGTCGGTCGACCAGTAGTCTGGTTCAGGCAAGCATTCTGCTACTTTTTCCTTTGTAGATTCATGTACCTGCCCACTGACTCTGCTCATGGCAGCAGTGCATGCAGGTGGGCCAGCTCTGGCTGCTTCCTCTCTGGCAAACAGCCAATTTGGGGATGTGCTAGGGTTTGGAGCATAAGAGACCAAAGAGGATTCCGTGTCCCATGTATGGTTCCTGCCTCAACAGAGCCAGTTGTGCACAGAAGAAATACAGAAGCGGTTCCTATTCTTCAGTGAATATAGTCGTTTTTTCTTGAGTCAAGTAGTTGATGCCTGCCTTCACCCAGCAGGTTTACTGCTCTGTGTGCAGATGTGTGAGTCCACTGCTGTGCAAGGTTGCCTCAGGAACACAGCTCCCATCAACCCTCTGAGCTGATGAACCATGTGATCATCCTCAGAATACTAGGAGAGACCCTAGCCACTGCCCTGGAAAGGTGACAATTTCTCTCTTGCACCATATTTGGATCCATATTTGCTTTTTGGCTTATGTGAGTTCAGAGAATGTGTTCGGCAGGGTTCCCTAGAGAAACAAAACCAGGACACTTATGATCAGATATGGAAGGATAGGTTTATACATCTAGAAGAAATCTAACAGCTAATTAGTCCACACAGCAGTGCAGGAGGCTCGGTCCAACTCACTTCCCTGGAACACTGGGGTTGCTGGTTCAAGGTCAATGAAGCAGACAGTGGAGTCTTCCCTCAGGCAAGACAGATGGAATCTGCCTGAGGGCAGCAGACAGCAGCGTGGGTCAGCAACTGTCAGTATCACAGGAGCTTAGCCAAGTAGGCCACTACACTGCCACAGGATCTACCAGCCTCAAGCTCAAGGGATGCACACGCCAAGCAGTAGCGTGGCGACACAGGTCTCCAAGAAGCCTCAAGCTCTAGCCATACGATCCACAGGTTGGCTTTGGCCACAGGTAGTGCAGCACAGGCTGAGGCAAAGAACTGGCTCAAGCAGCAGCACGCTGCTCCCATCACCAGGGAGGAAGAGAGAAGGGAAGGGGCTTGGAAAGACATTTCTCTCCTTGCCCTTCAATCAAGCTGTGACCCGATGAAACTCTTCTCACATGTTGCTATTGGCCTACTTGGCAAAATAAAGCTTCACAGAGAGTGTGAAGCTTTCCTCTGAGAGCCTAGTGAAGGCCTCCCTGGTGAGGTTATCTATCCTCTATCTTTCTATCTATCTACATATCTA
>NW_022111369.1:51011407-51023858 GCF_000313985.2 Echinops telfairi
GGTTATCTATCCTCTATCTTTCTATCTATCTACATATCTATCTATCTACCAATCTACTTATCTATCTGTCTGTCTATCTCTCCATCAGCTATCTATCTTCACCAAAGGCAGGGTGCCTGTGTGAAGAGGGTGGGAAGGAAGGGTGTATGTTTTCACCTTCTTCCCTTATATACATGTTTCACTACTGATGGCAGTGTGGCAGTGAATTTTCAAACCTAAGCGTCACAAAGACATAATATGTCCCTGTATGTTTTGTAGGATTTGCTTAAACCAACAGTGGTACACAAGGAAAGGCTGATGGTGCAGCTGATGTCCAATTCTAGATGCATCTGCTCTGGAGGCCCTGGAGCAGCTAGACCCTATGGACAGCAACCACCTCTAAAGCCACCATGCCATACAGTCTACAGTGATGGACAAGGCTTCGGAGGGGATGGTGGTGATGGTTGCACAACATCAATTAATTTAACAAGTGACACAAATTTATAAACTTAGTTATTTCATGCTTTGTATACGTATATTTCCAAAAGCCCTGGTGGTGTATTGGTTATGCATTGCGCTGTGATCTGCATGGTCGGCAGTTTTAAACCTCCAGCAGCTCCTCATTAAAAAGACTGGGCTCTCTGCTGTGATAAATTTGCAGTCTTGGAAACCCACAGAGAGGAGCTGTGAGTCAGCATTGCCTTGATGTCAGTCAGTTTGGCTTTGGTTTATAGCGATATCATCTATATACCGGTATAGTCATAACAAACTTTACTTTGTAACTGTACCTTTCTATTGCATCGACTTCCTTCCTGATCTCCCTCAGCTCCACGCTTTGGTGCACTGCCCTGGGCAATTCTGCTTCCTCTTTGAGGACTGAAGTGTGCCTGACCCAAACCTTGGTATTTTCAATTGCCTGAGGGCGTGGGCCGTACTTATTGTGGGATAAACAGTGGTGTCCGCTTGGTCTAGACTGCTGACAACTCTCAGGGAGAATGACCCCCGATCCACTCCTGATGACCTCCAAGTGTATAGTCATTCTCAAGCAGCTAGGTCTGGCATATATTTGGGGGAGGCAACTTGGGAGAAATCCTTCTGTTTCCCATAATTCCCCCTTTTGTTTTATATATACAATTCAAAAGACACATGGGCGACCTGGTTATTTTCTATACATGAAAAGCTGTCAAGGCAAAACTTCATGATCCAATTAATATAACCAAAAATTCAGGGCCCACTCCCTTCTGATAAGAATAGTAGTTGTCTGTTTCCTTGTAGGAGACACCGGAGAGGTCAAACCTGCCCAAGGATGACCAAGATTAGGCTGCCATCATGAATCTAGGGTCTGCCCATCTTGTCACATGTATACCCCTAGACCTTCCCATTCCTATAGGCACACCCCTAGCTCATCCCTTCCTGTTACGCTTATGCCTATCATAGAGCCCCTTCCTACAGTGCATATGCTCATTGTACTGCCCCTTCCTGTGACGTGTGATATAATGTTTGGTGAGCAATAAAGAAGCTCTCTCCAGAGCCTGGGAAACTCTCTCAGGCTCCCAGGGGCCCAGAAGGCTCTCCACGATTCCCAGGGCCCTCTCTGGCTCTCGGCCCAGGAGAGGCTCCCCAGTTCTTGGTCCCTGAGGCTGCTCTTGCTCTCATGGCCGGGTTCCCCCGACGAGGACCATCAAGCGGGGCTGAGGTGAGCAATGCTACCATGAATTGTGTCTGACTCCATTTATTCCAATCTCTCCTCTAACTCTCACGCTCTCTATGACTTTACTAAAATCCTTACTTATTATCGCTGTACAATTCACCTACTGGTCCCCTCTCCCCCTTAAACCCACAAAAATGCACTTGGACTATATCTCCAACTACCAGAGTGGCGGCTTTCCTACCATGGAACACTGGCTTTCCAGATTCCCTCCGTATGTGTAAGTGATTAAGTCCCAGTTTTATTTCCCTTAGTGCTAGGATCCCACACACCACCACCACCACCAGACGGGACGTTCCATCCTCACGCTGCTCCAGAGTGTGAGCGTGGCAGATGAAGGGGATCCCTGCACATTTGTCTGTGGATTAGCAGAGAGCGGGGCGGCAGGGCCCATCTCCCCATACTTCATCAATGAAAGGAGGGCCCCCAAGGCAGTCCCCAGCAGTCCTGTGCCCGTTCTGTGCCATGTGAAGCACTGTGAGTAATTCCCTGCTCCATGATAGCTACACCAACCAAGTCTCCTGCAGCAGCAACAAGTTCAAGGACCAAGGGCTGGATGGAGCCTTCATCCGTGTGTTCGTTTCAATGAGCCTTGAACGCTATGGTTTATTGTGCTTTCTCTTGTAGTGATACTATTATGAAAACCTAAGATCCTCTGATCTTGGATTTTATTATTTACAGTCCTTGGGTTACACACCAGACGCTTCTATTTCTGATAGTCTGGAACCATCTGATTTCTTCAGCACACATTGCCATAGCATCTGTATTCCCAGTTAACATTTCATGAAAGCAAATATTGAGCAGAACCACAACAAAAGAACAAATTTCCCCCCTGGTACCACGCCCCATACTTAGAGTAAACAGAGGAATAGAATAGAAAATCAAACTGTGTAGGGCAACAATTCGCGGGCTTCGGATGTAGGTGGATCTGCGCTTGCATAGACTCCTCAGACCAACAGTGTCTGGAGTGCTATGTCTTTGGGACAATTAATGATGTCATCGGTGCAATGATTGACAATGTTGTACTTTTTTGTTCATATGGGTTTTTGGTTTCCTGCTTTTAGCTTTTTATTTTTCTCTTTGTTTTTGTTTGTTTGTTTTCTGGTGCTAGTTTCGTTGGTCCTATGGGGGTTTGATTTTTGTCATAAGACAATCGCCAAAGTAAACTTCAGCCGTGCATATTCCATGGATAAGCATATGGGTTCTGGGCTCTTACTTAACTGGAACCCCAATCCAAGAACAGTTAGTTCTGATAACATAGCCCTGCTTGATACTTACCTTCATGAAATGACAACTGAAGATAAGATTGATACAACAAAGTGTGGTGAAGAGAACAGATGGAGTTTAGCTATCAATCAGAATAGTGTCTGAGGTCTTAAAGGTTTGTATTCAAACAAACTGTCATCTAAGTGAGGATTCAACTAAGTCCACATGGAAGAAGCACACTAGCTTGTGTGATCCAAAGATGATAATAACAAACGTCAAATATGACGAAGGGAAAGTATCAGAGCTGAAAATATGAACACCCAATTTCTTGAAGGTTGTGAAGGACAGTGCAAGCCCAAAACTTCAAAGTATCAAGCCAGATTGATCTGTTGGCAGATCCCCTCTAGCCACAGACAAAGATCTGGAACAGTCTTACTACCAAACATAGATCATTATAATCCTAATTATGCTGTATCAAGCTTGATACTTGGTCAGTTGACCTCCCTCTAGGCTCAACTTGAATTTGCTCAAAGTTCCAGGGTCTCTTGCTTGTTCCACATCAAAAATTTCTTCCCTGGCTTTTAAAATATTGATGGTGGTCATTTGTTTCTTACTCATTGGCTGCATTTTATCTTCATATTGATATTGTTTTATCCTTACTACTTTATTTAATATTTGTTCTATATTGTTTCTTTTGGGTTAACCAGTTTGTGAAGCACAGAAGGAGTGGATATATAGAGATAATAACTGATGCGAGGATTTTGTCAGAGTAAACTCTGACAACTGTAGGGTCCATAGGCACATCTGTACGGTTATAATATATAAAGGTTATAGTAAAGTCATAGAAGAGAGGAGAAAATAAAAAAAGGAGTCAGACACATTTTATGGTAGCATGCTCACCTCCACCCCTCTTCGTTGAGGTCTTTAAAAACGTAAACGGGAAGGTGCTGTGAACTCCTTGTGGGTGTTGCCCCTAAGGCTGTCTGTGAATAGTGCAAACTGGAAAAGCCATCCTAATTCCTAAATCGCCTTCTTCTGAAATCCCTCTTTCTACCTTTGAAAGTAAGGTGCTTTTCTATACTTTGCCTTTTTGCCTCTATTTTCTCCTTTGCTTTTCTCGACTGGTAGATTGCTAAACTTCACTCCCTCAACTCCATTTTCTGTGTGGGTTCGCTCAGGTAGCATATCCTTGGGGCTAATCTCCTCATCTTTACCTCCTGTACTGGCTTGCTTTATTACTTTACAATAGTCTTTTCTACACTAAATTCCAGCAGGGGAGCAGATACTTTTACTACTATGCCCCCTTCTGATTCAGGCTTAGTTTTCTCAGTTTTGTCTAAAATCTTTTCAGCTGTCTGATACTCATTTTGGATCACTTTTGCCTGCTTTGGTAATGTGGGTAGTTTACTTCAGGCCTTTCCTTCTATTGGCATTTCTCTTTCTTCTCCTGCTCTGTCTGTGGAGGTTAGAAAACCATCTTAACTTGAGCCCACAGAGACCGGGTCTCGAGGGGGGATACTCGGCCCCTCTCTGTGTGCTTTCTTTAAGTTCCTACCTACTTCCTCCCACATTCCTAGATCTAATGTTCCTTCCTCTGGCAGCCATGGATTATACTTTTTTTTTTACTGCTTGTAGAAAATCTTGCATCTTCTTGTTTGTTACTGCTACCTTCTTTTTTTTCAGTAAATGTGTGAGAGTAATAGCAAAAGTCTTAGGTTGACTTCTGTCTTGCCTCATTGTCCATTATAAAATATTATACTACTATCCTTATTCCTACTTATCTGCTAATTCCCCAAATGGATCCTCACGTCAAACAATTTTTCTGATTCACTCTACCATTCAGTGGTATCATACAATTGTTACACGGGGTATAACTCGAAAGGATTCTTTTCTTACTGAGTCCCACGATGGGTGCCATTTGTCAAAGTAAACAAGCCTCTGACAATCACAGGGTCGGTAAGTGCAAATTGTATGGTTATAATATATAAAGGTTATAGTAAAGTCATAGTAGATAGGAGAGAGAATAAAATAAAGGAGTCAGACATATTTTATGGTAGCATGCTCACCTCCACCCCTCTAGGTGATCCATATGGGTGTGGAAGAAGAGAGAGGGAGTCTTTATTGTCTTGGGATATTTATAGGTAGCCATAGACACGCATATTCAGTAGTTACATATGTCATATGGTGGGTGGTGACCACAGTAAAGTCCCTGAGCTCACAGGTGAGGAAACCCAATACCTGCATTGGGGGAAGGAATGAGGGGGAATGGGTGTCTTGGTGGGAGGAGATAACAACAATGTCTGCTTCCATAGGGAGATAGAATCAACCATGTGCTCACTTTAAGGCAGCATAGCTGTTAGGGGAAAAATCTGTGGGAATGATATTTAAAGCAGGATAACGTATTTGGACTTTATTTCTAACTTATCAAAATAGTGGCTTTCCTACCATGGAATACTAGCTTTCCAGATTCCTTCTGTTATAAGTTAGGGAACATAATCCTAGTCATATTTCCCTCAGTGTTAGTTTCCCACAGGGTTTGTAGGGGATGTAGGGTCGGGGGGATCAGCAGGGGAGGGTGAGGGGATTTCAGGAGTAAACAATTAAGACAGGAGGGAGAGGGAGCACTAGAATTGATTGTGATTACACAGCTCATTTTACATGGTGTGTAAAAAAGAAAAAAATGTTCTAAAGCCGATTGTGGTAATGACTGTAAAATTCTCGCTACGATTGAATGATTGAATTCTATGATATGTGGATTATGTGCCAAGAAAACTGTAAAAAAAGTATAGAAGTTATAGAAGCATGAATGCATTGAGGAAGAGAGTCATTTAATATGACTGCAGGATGTGTCTGCATGTGGTAGATGCTTGCTGTAGGTGGGCTTTCTATACTTAAAACATGAGGGGGGTGACTTGAGATTTGCTGTATGTGGAAAATACACACTGAATTTCAAACATATATTTTTAAAATAATGTGAAATATTTCATTAGTAACATTTCAAATTTGATGTCATGTTAAAATGATTATATTTTAAATATATCAGTTTAAATAAAGTATATTATTAAAATTTTATTTAAAAGAACAATTTGTTCTTAGATTAGGGTTTGTAATTAAATGGGAGCTCAAACCACTGTTGAGGGAGGGAGAGTGAATAAATGTAGACTAACTATATATCTCAATACCTGGCTCAAAATATATATTAAGGAATACCTGAGGAAAATATACACATATAGGAAAGCTTTTAGACAAAACTACACGGGATGGTCACTTACTCTGGTTAAAACTTTAAGTAACTGAACGCTGTGAAAGAAAGCAATGAGGGTTAGACACAATGCACAATGCCCATAACATTCATTTCTGCAGGATTAAGATAACCGACATTAGTTTTTAACTTTCATAGAGCCAGAAATAGAATTTAACTTTCTTTTATACTTCATGTTTTCAATTGTGAATATTACATTTTTTTAGGTTTTCTTTGACAGATGATTTGAATCCTCAGACGCCATTAGTTTCCTATGAACTCGAGAGGTCACTATCCAGTTCACTCATATAACATGTTTTGTAGGATTGACGATCATCCTAATGGATAGTCACTTGAGCAGAAAGTGAAAAGAGAGTTTTGCACTTTAAATCTCACTGGTTCCCCCCTCAAAATCTACTGTTGTTGCAGTTTTTAAAATGTCGTCTTTTCATACTACTTGCTAAGCACTTATCCACGGTACATTAGGCCATGGATGGTTTTCTCTGGAGAATTGCTTGAATCTATGCAATGGCATTATGTTGATCCTTCCCAGGGGCCCTTAGCCTATTTTATTCAACTCTTAAATCTCTCCAAGTCCTAAAGTATGTTGCATTTATTTCTGAAAGCCTAGAAGGACTGGTTATTAAAAACAAATGAATAAAGCCCTCCATTTTTCATTTCCATTAGGTTTAGCATCCTACCTCTCTGTGAGGTGTGATTGATAATGGTTATGCAGGACATGCTCTGATCATGTGCTATGCTTTGTGGGAACCCCACTGGATGAACTAGGCTCTACCTCAAACACACCTGTAACCTGAGAACTTAAGACTGAAATTATATGGTGTCTGAAGAAGCAGAAGACAGCTATACCAAGAATATTGAACTGTCGGAAGGCAGACTAACATTTAGTTACTACTATAATGCCTTGCTTGCTGTATTGAGATGTGTATTATTCTGGAAGACCTGTATCTGACATTGTCAGTGAAAATGATGGTAAGTTTTGCTTGACCACCACTCCCATCGTTTGTGCAAAGAGCGTTCAGTCATGTAAGGATTCATTCTGTACCAGTGAAGGAACCAGGTATTGAGATATATACAGTTAGTTTACATTTATTCACTCTCCCTCTCTCAATAGTGTTTTAAAAATTAGAACCATGGGCTAATCAATGACACTGAAAAGAGAAGTTCTTTATGCTCCAGGGAGATGATTGATAAGATTCTGTACCACAAACTAACAAAGATATCTCTATGGTGAGCCAGAGGCAGATTAAAAAAATAACAACCATAGATTCAAGAGTGGATTTTGGGCTCCCACTTAATCCTAGTTCCAATCTAAAAACAAATGGTTATTATGACACAGGCTTGCTCAATACTCACCCTCATAAAGGAAACACAGAAGACATGGGTGCTATAGCAAAGTGTGGTGAAGAAATTAGATGGTGCCCAGCTATTAGATAGAATAATGTCTGGGATCTTCAAGGTTTGTTTCCAAACAAGCAGCCATCTAAGTCCACATGGTAGAAACACACCAGCACTCATGATCCAAGAATTGTAAATTATATAGTCCAAATACAAAGAAGGGAATAGTATCAGAGCTTAAATTGTGAAGTTCTGGTGAGCTGAAGGCTATTGATTACAATGAAATTTCAAAATACATTTGCAGGATCTACACCGGTAATAAACCTCCACTGATTCCTTGTCACCATGATCAAGGGGTGGGAATAACCTGGTTGTCAGACAGAGCATATTGGAGAGATGACTGTAGTATATTAAAATGATAACTCTTACATGAACGCTTAAAACCTTGTCACTTGATCTCCCTTCTGATAGCCTGTGTACTTGATGTGGCTTTTAATGCTTTCTGTGTTGTTTTTTCTTCTTCTTCATGTTATGGTTTATCTCTGTTGTATTTTGTCATTCTTGGTAGCCCTCTTCACTCTTTATTATATATTTTCCTTTTGGGGAGGTGGGCCGGGTGTATGAAACCCAGGATAGTTGAAAAAATGGAGACAACAACTGGAATAAGGGTTCCTGAAGGATAAAGTGGTCGAGGTGGAGAGGGAAGGGGGAACTCATGTCAAGAAGTTCAAGAAGGAAAAGAATGTTTTGAAACTGATTTTGGTAACAATTTTACAATATTTCCTAATATGATTGAACTATGGAATAGTATGAGGTCTGGATTAGCTTCTAATAAAATAGTGTGTTAAGCCAGGTTCTCTAGAGAAACAAAACCAAGACATTAATGAATATATATATATATGGAGAGGCTTATAAAGTGAGAAAAACTACATCAGCTAATTAGTTCACACACAGTACAGCGGGCTCCATTCAACTCACTTTCATGGAACAGTTAATATACTGAAGGTACTTCAACTCACAAGGGCTGCCAGTCCAAGGTCAAGGAAGCAGATAGTGGAGTCTTCCCTCAGGCAAGACAGGTAGAGTTGACCTGCAGGCATCAGACAGCAGGATGGGGCAGCAACAATCAGTAGCTCTGGAACAGAGCACAGCCTTCCCTGAAGGGTCTCAATTTCCAGCGATGTGCTCAAATCAACAGGATCCACAAGCAGCTTGGTGAAGCAGGTCTCAAAGGAGCACCGGGATCCACGGGTTAGATCGGCCCACAGGTGGGGCAGCACACGGTTGAGGCAAAGAACTAGCTCAATCAGCAGCACTGTGGTCCGATCACCAGGGAGAAAGAGAAAAGGGGGCTGGCCATGGAAAGCCATTTATCCTGTCACCTTCCAATCAAGCTGCGACCTGATTAAACTCCACCCACATGTTCCTATGGAAGCCTAGTTGGCGTAATAAACTGATCACAGTCCATTCCTTGCCAACTAGTCAATTGTACACAATTATTAAGCCCTATGATATTTCCAGACACTAATGAAATCACACTTACACCTAACATCATATATCTATCATACATATAAAGGAAAACACTCTAAATCTATTTGTATCTGGTATGTTGTACATGAGAAATAGAGAGGTATTCAAGAGACACATATAAAGAAGTAATACTGACAATCACAAACCTAACTTTTACAATTGATCACGTGGCCATAACTGATAGTTAAAACTACCTTCTTCCACTACCCATTCTGCATTTCCTTTGCCCTTGGACAGCACCTCAGCTGCTCGTGGTTCTTTGCCTGGTTAGGTGACCCAGACCTTCATTCCTGAGGGAGCTGTGTTCTTAGCAGTCCTGTCAGATTGGGTTGCTGTCGTTTACTATGTACTTTAATCACAGACATGCTAATACTAATAGATGGCCTAGGGAATCGCCTGGATTCCAGACATATTCTTCTTTACTTCCAATATGTAGCACCAGTCCAATTTCCCCTTGGTAATCAGGATCAATCATACAGTACAGCAACACCCTTGCTGACCTGTTTATTCAAAGGTATGAGGAGCCCAAAGTAACCAGGGGTTATTTTTGCTGCCAGTTCAGTGGAATCCGTGCTGTGCTCCTAGGTGGGAGAGTTCCTTCCTTCAGAACTAGGACCTCCAGTCCTGAAGAGCACAGAGTTATTGGGACAGGAAGCAAAAATTCTGCAAGTGGATCACTAGAAATAACATGAGTGGTGCCTCTTCAGCGTCCAGCCCTGGGCTCCTGAATCCATAAAGCCTCTCTATTGGAGACACAGCACCATGCATTGGCTGATGGTTTAGAGCATGTACAGGCGCTTGGAGAACATTGCCCCAGCCCTGCAAGGTGTTGCCACCTATCTGGCACCATAATTGTGTCTTTAGGAGCCCATTCCATTGTTCTGTCAAGCCAGCAGCTTCAGGATGATCAGGAACATGATACAACCAGTGGATTCCATGGAAATGGGCCTATTGCCGCACTGCATTTGCTGTGAAGTGAGTTCCTTGATCTGAAACAATGCTATGTGGGATGCCATGCCAGTGGATGAGGCATTCTGTAAGTCCATGAATGGTAGTTTTGGCAGAAGCTTTGCATGAAGGAAAGTCAAATCCATATCCAGAGTAGGTGTCTATTTCAGTAAGAAGAAAACACTGCCCTTCCCCAACCCCATGACAGAAGTGGTCCTATGTAATCAACCTACCACCAGGTTGCTGGTTGATCTCGTGAGGAATGTTCCCATATTGTGGACTCAATGTTGGTTTCTGCTGCTGGCAGATGGGTCACTCAGCAGTGGCAGTGGCCTTGGTGAGAGGAAGTTCATGTTGCTGCATCCATGCACAATCTCCATCCCTGCCATTATGTGCACTTTGTTCATGTGCCCATTGGGCAATGACAGGAGTGGTGGAGGAAAGAGGAAGCCTAGTCTCAACCGTGTGCGTCATCTTATCCACTTGATTGTTAAAATCCTCCTCTTCAGAGATAAATCTTTGGTAAGCATTCACCTGAGACCAAATTATCTTTATTTTCTTTGATATTCAGGGAGATCTATACACATATCTCTTCCCCAAACCTCCTTGTCACCAATTTTCCAGTCATGTTCCTTCCAATCCCCCGACCCTCCAGCCAAATCATTAGCCATAGCTCATGAATCAGTATACAGTCTCACATTTGGCCATCTCTCCTCCCAGGAAAACGGAATGGCCAGGTGCAGTGCTCAAAGTTCTGCCCATTGTAGGATTTCCCTTCACCACTCTCCTCCAGGGAGATCCCAGAAAGGGGATGTCGTGCTGCTGCTGCTGTCCACTTACAAGTGTCACCTGCATATCGTGCAGAGCCATCAGTAAGCTAAGCACAGATTTTCTGTTCCTCAGTCAACTTATCATAATGAACTTCCCTGGAGGCCATAGATGCAAACTGGGAGAAGGAAGGCACTGTGGTAGGAGTGGGGACTGTGGGCATTTGGGCCACTTCTTCACACACTTACTAGTACCTTCAGATCCAGACATTAGCCCAATGTCATATATACCACTTCCGTTTAATGATGGACTGTTGCTGTGCACGTCCAAGTTGATGACTGTGGGTTAGACCATACCCAGTCCAGGATCGGCAGCTCAGGCCTCATGGTGACTTGGTGGCCCATGATGAGGAATTCAGTCTCGACTAAGGCCCAGTAGCAGACCAATGGCTATTTTCCAAAAAGGGAGTAGTTGTCTGCAGAGGATGACAGAACTTTACTGCAAAATCCCAGGGGTCTACACTGTGATTTGCCAATAGGTGCCTGCCAAAGACTCCACACTGCATCTCTATCTGCAACTGTTACCTCTAGCACCATTGGGTCAGCTGGATCATATGGTCCCAGTGGCAAAGCAGCTTGCACAGCAGCCTGAACCTGTTGCAGAGCCTTTTCTTGTTCTGGGCAATACTCAAAATCGGTGACCTTTCACACTACTTGATAAATAGGTTGGAGTAGCACACCCAAATGTGGTTATCTGTTGCCTCCAAAATCTGAGGAGGCACACTAGTTGGTATAAGCCAGATACAATAGCTTATCCTTCACTTTAGTAGGAATATCTTGACATGACCCACACCACTGGAATCCTAGAAATTTTTTGGAGGTGGATGGTTCCTGAATCTTCATTTGGTTGATTTCCCACCCTCTTGCACACAGATGTTGTACCAATTAATCTAGAGTCTTTGATACATCTTCCTTGGTGGGGCCAATTAGCATAATGTCATCGATATCATGGACCAGTGTGACCTTCAATAGAAGAGACAGGCAATGAAGCTCCCTTTGGACTCAATGGGAGCACATGACTGAAGAGTTGATGCACCCAAGGTAGAATTGTGAGAGTCAGAAGTATTCATTTTCTCAAGCAATGAAACCACCTCTGTTAATCACTTGACATCCACGTGTCCCCACTCTGGTGGGCCTTCAAAACATTTTGAGTGTCCTGGAATTAGTGTCAGTTCCAAGCCAGTGTCCAGTAATCCCCATAAAGCTTGATTGTTTCCCCCCTCCCCTCTCCTCGCCCTGCAATGAGCAGTCACTCTTGTAAACGGCCGCAGGTCCCTTTGGGGAAGGCTAGAAAAAAGACTAACAGTATAAACCTTTGACAATGTAACAGGGTCCTTCTTTAAAGGGCCTGACCTTCCCCTCATTCAAGGGGCTGTGGGTCTGTAAACTGGCTCAAGTCTAGGAATTGATTGAGGGCCGTGACTTTCTATTACAGTGATTTGAGTTGAACTGCTGTTCACCTGCTCTAGCATTCTTCTGCCTGTATAGATCAGGTAAATAGTTAGTAGGTGAGATAGTTTATTGTGCCAGCCTGGCCGATAAACACAAGTGGGATTAACTGAAGGGCGGAGAGATAAATGGCTCGGTGAGCCTCACCTTTCTTGTTTCTCGCTCTTTGATCATCGGACCAGTGTGCGGCTGCCTTGCTTGTTC
>NW_022111369.1:51024176-51030960 GCF_000313985.2 Echinops telfairi
TATAATTGAACAGTTCATTTCTTGTGTTGTATATATATATAATTATCTTTATACATAAAAATATTAAATTAGCAGCAATTTGGTTTTATCTCTCTAGAGAACCCTGTCCAACACAGTAGGTTTCCCATGTATTTTTCTCCTTGGGGCACCAGGGCTATGTAACCAATGCGTTAAGTCCATACCAGACAGGTTGCTCTGATTACTATGGAAAAGTGGTTTGAAAAAAATTAGAATTCATAGAACTCCAAATCAAATTCCAGAAGATAAATAAGATACAAGAATCTAAAAGAACAAGAGACTATTGCATGGTTTAAAATCAGGAAATATTCCCTTCAGAATTGTATCTTTTCATTGTATTCTGATCTCACTGCCACACCCGTCCAGCCTGCATGTCTATCCAAGTAACTATTGCAGGATTGTGTCTGTGAGTATTTGTCTCTATTGCTTTTCACTCAAGGAAAATTTCCAGATGTTTTCCTTTGTCTCCTTCCTTTTTTCTAACCTTCCTCTTAGTATATATTTCTTTCCCTTTCACCCAAATTAATACTTGTCGACCCTGTAGTCCACACCTTCCCCTCCCCCACGTCCATCCCTATTCCTGGTAACCATCAACGAATGTTTCTTCTAGTGTGAAAACCTTCCCTTGACTTTTAATGTTGAGGGTTCACATAAATGACAGCCACTATAATGTCTTGAAATGTAGAAGAATTTTTATTCAGCTAGTTGGGCTACCAAGAAACTAAAAATGTTTCCCCTCATAGCAGCCCTCAGTGGGCTTCTCAGTCCATCTTTAAAGGCCAAAAATCTCATTTATCCCCTGCCTAAGATTAAAGCATGCTTGAACAGAAGCAGAAGGTAAAATTAGTAGATGAACTGTAACTTTAAAAAGAGTAAGTGGGAGAGAGGGAAGATGGGATCCAAGTAGATCTGTCCGCCTGGAGCTCCTGCTTCCAGACCAGAAAATTAAGAGGTAAGGAGAACAAGCTGGGAGGCTGACTCATAGCAACCCAGTAGGACAGAGTAGAACTGCCCTGGGAGTTTCCCAGACTGTAACCCTCGATGGGAGTAGAACGCAGCGTGAGGAACAGTAAAGGGGGAAAAAAATGATGAGGCAGTCCGAGAAAAGAAAGTGGTCAACAGAAAATAGCAAAAATAAAGAAAAAGGAAAGCAGAGAAAGAAATACTACAAAGCAAAGGAATGTCAAGAAAAGGAAAAGAAAAAGCAACAGGGGAAAACTGGGAGGGGCAAGCACCCAGAATGAGTCAGCGCCTCCTGCTTGTCAAGGAGCTCCCAGGGCAGGGAGCGGGGTGAGTAAGGGGTAAGACTGTCTTGCCTTGGCCATTTGGGGGTCAATGTCTGTCCTGGATGGCGTTCTTGTCAGCGTATATGCTGTCTGGGGACAAGGCATCTAATTCAGTGGTCATTTTTACAGGCTGATAGCACAGTTAAGTTCAGGGTGCTAGGTTTTGGAGGGATTTGTGCTAGGCCCATGAAGAAGTTGAGGATTGAATGGATAGCTAAGGGATGATTTCTTGCCAGTCCAGGGGTAGCAAGGTAGCCTGCACGAACAACCTGCTGAGACGGAGTTCACCGCACCTCCAGATCCCCAGACGGTTCACCTGGCGAGAGGTCCTGGAGGGCACAATCCGGTCCTCAGGCAGAGCAGGCACACCACATTTGTACAATAAATAACATTCATTACTTCTTAAAAGAACACCATCATGGAGATCCAGAAATGTCAGCACCATCTTACAACCAGTTTGGAAAAGACGTTTTTTCATCAATTTTCAATTCCTGTATTTCTGTTAAATGTAATATAATTGTACTCAATTTTATTACTGTTATTTAATGATATATTAAGTACATTGATATTGTGTTATAATAATTCTAATCATATTGTATTATTGTATTCCAAAGTGAATTCACTATCTGAATGTATTCACTGCCATTCAACATTGATTTAAAGTAAGTTTAATCTCCAATTATTTTCAGTTTCTTATATACATCTAATAAAATTTAATGCTACTTGAAATTGAAACCCATTTTACTGATTTATTTTTTTATTTGTTTAAAGGCTTCACTTTCTGTGTTTATTATTTCATAGTATTGTAATTTATTTTAATAAATGTAATGTAAAACAATGTTTGACTTAAATATTTGACTTAATAGAATTTCATTTTATACTTAAATAATTCTGTACCTTATATTTATTTTAATTTTGTTAGTTTAAGTTAGTAGTTATCTGAAACATTTTATTTTTCCTCTTTTCCAAATCCTCCTTGTCACCTGTCACGTCTGTCGTCTGCCACCTAGCGGTCACTTTAACTTTCTCTCCGGAGCTCCGTCGCCAACAGATGGGACGTGAGCGGCCTGGGTTGCCCGCCACAGAGTTCCAGGAGGCGGGGCGTCACTTGGGTGGTCCCGGCGTTGACAGAGCGCCGGCCCGGCGCGGTGGCAGGAGGTTGTACCTGCAGCCTTTTGCGCACCTCACAGCCGCTCTCCTTGCAGGTGTCTGTGTTTGTCAGGCTTGGTCGACCAGCACAGGGCGCTCACCCGCTGCGACCTCGAGGACCGGACCCCGGTCAGGGACAAGTAGAAGGCCTGTACGCACAGCATGTTCATCCACAGGGACTCCCACGGGCTATCTGCCGTTTGGAGGCACCCGTGAAGCGCCCTGGGCTCAGGAGCCTCAGCCATGAGTAGTGCTGGTACCATCAGAGGCGACTACTGAGAATCTTTGTGGATTCTCTCAGACTACAGAGAATCCGAGACCCCGTTTTGGGTTCAGACCAGTCCTGGTGGCTCTCTGTCACCCAGGGAGATGGCGTGCACTGCACGTTCTTGGACTTGCTTTTAGTGAAGCTGGACCCGTGGGAGGCGGCGGTTGATTATTTCGAAACGTACGTGTGAGTTCCTACGACAGGCCCTTAGTGGATTCAGACTCATTAGGGAACTGCTTCGTTGAGTTTCCGAAAGCATTCTTTACAGGTGCAGAAAATCCTTTCTCCCGCAAAGCCTCCGGTGGTTGCGAACTCTTGACACAGTGAGCAGCCCAACGTGTGTAATCACTGTGGCACCAGGGCTCCTGGGAACCTGCCCTCAGGGCTCGCACTCTGAGCAGTAGAAATTCTGTTTCAGGGACCGGCAGGGACCACCCGTGCAAGGGTGAAGACCCAGACCGTCAAAGACAACAGAATTGTTCCAAGTGCTAACTTGGAGCCTATGAGCAGCTCTGGTGGCTCCCAGTTGTCCAGGAAGTCAGTGTTCTTACACCGGATCTGGGCGCCATGCACGGTGAAACCCGACTGTATGTTTTCCAAATACCCACTTGAGACCCGGACTGTTAGAGGCGGCGTGACCCCCGTGGTCACCATTCCCCGCACATGCCTGGCAGCGATCGAGCGCACGTTGGGACCCCTCCGGGAGGTTGACCAGAGTGTCCCAGGACCTCCGGGAGTGAGCGCTATGGGATCGTGTGGCAGGCCTTTGGCCAGATCGCGGTTCGGGGGGGCGTGGGGGGTGGGGCGTGGGGAGAAGCCTTCGCCTGGTCTTCTGGCGTGGTATTTCTTTAGCTGAAATTGGCCATTTTGGGCCACCAGATTGGTGCCGACACGCTCATCTTCGGTGGCCCTCACTGAAGAAAGGTCGGCTTGATGCGCTGAACGTGTACGTTGGTTCCCTGGGTTGCCTTTGGGTTACCGATGGCCCATGGCGCTCCCTTTGATCCCGCGGAGTTGCCTGCCTTGAGGGCCCGTGTGCCGGCTCTTGCGAGTCCAGTTGTGTCCCGACCTGTGGTGCCTCTTCTGGCCTCCAGCGCCCTGAGGGTGGCGGGACCCACAGAGAGGTTGGGGGGTTGGGTCTTTGTGCTCCCCAAGTCCTCTCCCTGCTGCAGGCATCCCGGGCGGCCGTGCCACGCTTAGCGGAGCACCTTCCACGCCCCCTGGGCTGTCTCCCATGTCAGGCATGCTCCGTGTCCTTTTGGCGGCTGTCCTTCCGTGGCCCTGGGTGGGTCTGGTGAGGCAGAAGCCAGTCCCATTTCCTTCTGGACCTCACCCAGCACCCGACAGGGCTTTTTTGAATTCTCTTTTCCCTCTCCTCGAGTGGCGACTTGAACACAGCCTGATCGATGGGGTGCCTCGTGCTCTCCCGAGCCGGACCTAAGCCGCGCCAGACGAGGGACAGACATTCATGGCGAATGGGACTGCTCCTCTCGCTCTGTCCGTGGGCCCCTAGCTTCTTCCCGCCACCCACTTGTCAGTGTGTGGTGTAGGGCAGGGGTGTGGAATCCGGCTTGTCATTGCATGTGCGCTCTTCTTGCCTCACGGTGTGGGCAGTGTATGGGTCTTCCTGAGCCAAGCAGCTAGCTTGAGCTCGGGGTTGGAAAGGTTCTATCCTTCCTGCTACACCACACCTATGGAGGACTTATGCTGTTTTTAGGTGCTGTTATAAGCTTAACTGGTTGCATGAGCCCTCTAACCCTAGTTTTGGAGTTCCAGTTCAGAGTCTAAATGGCTCTTTCTGAAATAAAGCAGCCACTCATTCTTGTAAGGTGTTTGCTTTTCTAAAGGTGTAAGAACCACAGCCTGGACCACTATGTGGTTTTCCCACGGCTATGAAGAGACTGCAGAAGCCAAAAAGCTTTGTTAATGTGTACATAAGCTGAGTGGGGAATGTGGGAAACCAAGATTTCTCCCCAGTTGCCTCCCTCAAAGATATCATCTCAAACTTAGTTGCTGCATGTGGTGAATGTGACTACACTTAACGGTCAACAAAGTAGGTTAGGGGTTGGTTATTCTCCCTAAGGGTTATCATCCATCTAGAGTTAAGCAGACCACTGTTTATCCCACAAGAAGAGTAGGGCCCACTCCCTTCTGGTGAGGGTAGTAATAGAGGTCAAGCCCACTCAACAGTCACCAAGGTGAGGCTGCCATGTTGAGTCTAGGGTCTGCCCTAATTGCCATGTGTATACACCTCTGGTTCCTCCCCTGCCTACTGCATGCACACCCACCCCTAGCTGGTCCCCTTCTTGCCATGCTCATGCCTACGGTAGGTACACCTCCTTCCTGTGTTGTGTATGCCTATTGTACAGCCCCTTCCTGTGATGTGTGTCGTGACCTGTCCCTGAAAGAGAAGCCTTGGTCAGCTGTAAGTGAAGTCCTCTCTCCAGCTCTGTCCATGTTGGACCACCAAGTGAAGCTGAGGTGAGCGTGCTACCCTGAAGTGTCTACCTCCATTATTTCCATCTCTCCTGTGTCTCTCATTCTATAGGACTTTTAATATAATGTCTTTATCTGTCTTAACTGTAAATTGTGCCTATTTGAACCCATGATTCGTTGTAGGGGGGCTGACATTCTTGGAACAGTTGAGAATTGTGATGGGTGTTATCATCGATTGGCGTGCATTATGAAAAGGATGCCTGAGCAAACACAGTAAGGACATTCTGGGAACAGGTCAGGGGAGGGAGAGATTCAGAGGAGTATATCAACAGGGAAGGTGTTTATTATGTCAAGTCCCCTTCACCAAGGTGGCCCTGAGATCACCCCCAGGGTGTTCTCATTAGGTTCCCAAGGCAGGAATGGTTGGGGTCAAGACCTGTCAAAAAGAGGGGGTGGATGTGGCTTGCAAGAGGCATTTCCACCCACCATTGCCTTTGCCGTTTGCTTTGGTTTTCAATGAAAGGCCCAGGAGATTGGGGGGGGGGGGTAGTCTTCACCTAGCAGAGAGGTTTTTCTTTCACTACACAGAAGGGGGGAAGGGAGTGTGCTCTGTTGGATAGTGTGATCAATTGGTTTATTGTGCCAACCTGGCCTTATAAGAACAATTGGGGCTTAATAAGGTTGTGGTTTCAAAAGAAAAAAAATAAGGTGTGGTTTCATTTGGTCGGCAGAGAGATAAATGGCTCTGAAAGGACCCAGGTGCTGCTCTGTCTCTCTCCCTCTCTGCTCTCTGGTGATGGGGACCCCACCATGTGATTGCCTTTTAGCTAAGTTAGTTATCTGCCTCCAACTGAGCTTACTATGCTACTTGTGGGGCACCCGACTCCATGGGGGTCCTGCCGCTAAAGCTCCAGGCTTTCCTTTCAGGTGTGCCGTTGCCATGCTGCTGGTGTGTTGCCATGCTGCTACTTGAGCTTGGGACGGTTGGATCCCGTGATCTGGTTAATCGTGGGGGGACTCACCTCACCCGGCTGTCTGCTGCCTCTGGCTGGACCGACTGCATCGCTCTCTGGAAGCCTCGGCTGTCTGCTTGCTTCCTTGACCTTGGACGGAGCAGCCCTTGCAAAGATGATAGATTTTCCAGGATATTAACTATTTAATGGAAGTGGTTCAAACTGAGCCACCCCCACTCCCCACCCCGCCGCTCTCACCATGGTGGGGGCTATAACTCAAATTACTTTGTGTTTTGTGTGCTTTAGGGGGAGGCAGGTAGGTGGGGATGAGAGGCAGAGAGGCAGGCAGGTGAGGGTTGTGAGCGGTAAGGAGGAAGGCAGGCGGGGGTTGAGAGGTAGGGAGGCCGGCAGGCAGGCGGAGTGAGGGGAGGGCGGGGGTAGGGAGGGGAGGGGGCGGGAGCCGTATGCAGGCAGGGCGGGGTAAGGAAGCACAATGACTGTGATTTAATTGTGAAAGTCATCCCCTTGACACAAGGTTTGCGGCGCTTGCTTCCTCGCGTGCCCGGTTCGGCGTTCCAGGGCGCGAGGGCGGGGAGAGTGGAGTTTGGAACTTTCTTGCCCGCCCGCCACGCCGCGGTCCCGATCTGCCTCCGCCTGGTGGGCCCCGTGTGGCC
>NW_022111369.1:51031860-51036552 GCF_000313985.2 Echinops telfairi
ACACACACACACACACCATGCTCTTTCCTTCAGGAAAAGACCAGAAAGATTGCTCCTCCCTGGCTGAGAGAGGGAGGGAGGGAACTAGGGGGGAAGGGAGGCGGGGTGGTGGTGGTGGGCTGTGTGTGTGTATGTGTGTGATGGTAAATCACTGTGTACAAACACACACTCTGCCTGCCCGCCCGTCCGTCCCTTGAGAAGCCAAAGGACCCAGGGAGGCAGGCAGAATCCACTTGGAATGGATTTAGGCCTGCCTGCCACCATCAACCTAGTGCTCAGAATGGAAGCTCGAAGGGAATCCACTTCATTCACATGCAGACTCAAAACGGATGCATCTTGGACTTTCCCTCACTGCCCCTGAGCGTGCCTCCCATTATGATGGCTTTGTCATGTCTTACACTGTCGGGCGTCTCCCTTCACCCACGTTCCTGTTGTCCATGGCCCAGGGAGGACCTCGTTCCATCTTTGCATGCTACTGCTCAGATGAAGACTCTTCCTCCTTCCCCACCCGGGCACCTTTGTCCATATTCTTTCGCTTCCTTCCTTTCAAACGTGTCTTTTCTAGCGGCCTAGAGACTGTGCAGCATCCTTCTGTCAGTCAGTCCGTCCCACAGTCTGTCAGTCCCTGCCGGCCTGCCTGCGTTCTCCCTGACTCTCATGAAAAAGCTCTCAAGTCTTTCTACGACGAGGGTCAGGTCTTTCCTCCTCTTGAAGAATTTCCTTCTTCCCCTTCCATTCCTATATTCTTGGGATTTTTGGGTTTTCCCCTTTTAAAAATAAAAGCAGGAGACGGTCAAGTGACTTGCAGTAGGTGGGGTGGGGACACACACACTCACTCACTCACTCGCGCGCGTATGCACCTAACTAGCCATCCACAGAAGCAAACACATACCGGGTGCCTAGAATGTTTGCCAAATCCTCCCTCACCCCTTCTAAGCGCTCGGTTCCCAACACACTCCACTCATAGGGGCCGTGTGCCCCCTGGCCTCATCACAACTGCTGGAGAATCGCGAGCGGGGCTCCGGAGTTGATGCCCCCGCTTTTGAAGTGAGTCCCAGCTCTGGCTGTTGGAAGCTCCGCTGAGTGGCAGGCCGCCAGCCTGCGGGATGACTAAGGTTGGACCAGCGGGACCTGGCCGCGTTCTTGAGGACCACTCAGGCCTCCCTGATTGGACCTACCTCCACCTGTAGGGCTGAGCCAGGGAGAGGAAGAAACTCAATGGAGACGAGGAGAATGGATTGAGAACTGGCTAAATGACTACGCAATCAGGCTCTATGTTTCTCAAAGAGACTTCCCGAATTTCAGCACGACGTGTGGACACCTATTTATGAAGTAGTCGATGGGACAAAGACAGGCGAGCCATCTGGCTGAAGGACAATTGGCACCATGCCACGATGGGGTCCTGGATCCAGTTGCTCGGGCACAGGAAAGCGTTAGAAGATCTTGTTGGAAGCAGGTGGAAGTATCACCGTCACCGGCAGGACTACAGAAAGAAGGGCTGAGATTTGGGAGATTCACTGTTGCAGATTAGAAAAGCTTACATAATTGGGTCAGGGCCCTCTGACTCCCCTGATTGGAGGAGTATGACTCTTAGTGCCTCAGTTCCCATCAGGGGCACACCTGAGACACATTCCTGAGGGCTAGACTGCCGGCCACGTGCATCACAGCAAACTCCCTGCACCTGAGAGAGAAGTGTTTTTACATTGCTCGCTAGAATGAACTCCGTGGCAGTGAGAGATCAACGGTCAGAACTCCAGGGAACCGGAATCTAGCGGAGACGCAGATGGATTTCCGGTTCCTCCACCCTTACCTGCGTCCCTCCACAAACCGAGTGCTCAGAACATCAGCTCTCAGACTCCGCAGCACCGGGACCCTGCGGAAGTGGGAGGCTCCACACCAGGCTTGAGTCCTGGAAGGTGAGTGAGTCCTCACTATGTGGGTGATGTGGGCGGACTGTCACAGGGAAGCCACTTCACAAGACGGGACTGAGGGAAAGAGAATATTTATGAAGGAATCACAAAACTCTTGCTGCCACTGAGTTGATTCCGACTCACAGCGACCCTACAGGACAGGGTAGAGCTGCCCCTGTGGGTGACTGTTTATGGGAGTAGAGAGCCCCATCTTTCTTGGGAAGAGCAGCTGGTGGTTTCAAACTGCTGATTGTTTAGTGCGTGGCCCCAGGCATAATAACCACTGCACCACCAGGGCTCCCCGTGCCTAGAAAGACCAACCTGACTGTGTCCACCCGCTTCCTCCAGCTACAAGGGAAACCAAACCCACAGCTAACGAGCAGATCCTAAGTCACAGTGACCCTCCAGGACCCAGCAGAACTGGGCCTGGGGGTTTGCAAACCTATACTGCTTGACAGGAGCAGACAGCCTCATCTTTCTCCCAAGGAGCAGCTGGTGGGTTCGTGCCTCCAACTTTGTGGTCAGCTGCTCAATGTGAGACCCTCTGTGACACCAAGGCTCCTTGAGCAATGACTTTGGAGCCTGTGGCAGCCAGGGCATTGGGGGCAGGGGTCTTCAGGAGCAATCTGGCCCATGAGAGAAGCCTTCTGGTTCTCAGACTGTCCTTTGGGCTTAGAGGTGAGCTTCCCCTCCGACTGCGGGTCTTGTCAGCCGAGTTCTGCCCTGCAGGTGGAGATAGGTGAAGGTTGATTTCTAATTGGAAACAGCAGAGTTGTGTCTGTTTATCAGGAGGACTAAGAGGACTGCAGGAGTGAAGCAGAAGGAGAGCAAAGGACGGGGAGCTGCCGCCAAGTGCTGTGGCTCAGCGCGGCCTCGTGCCGGCTCCAGAGACCTAGGCAAGGCACCTGGTCTCTGTGGACCCGAATTCCTCATTTCCAACAGACACAACAGCCGACCACATTGACTGCCAGAGGGGAGGGTGCCTGTGCTTTGGTTTCCCCTGGTGGTTCTCATGGCAAACAAACACCAAAACACATGGCTGTTTCTTAGGGGGGCTAGTTATCTCCCATGGTTCTACTTTACCTAACTCCCCTTTCTTGTTGTGCCAAGAGGCTTCAGTGGGGATCCAAGGCAAACACCCCCATACCCCCCTGCCCAGCTCAGTGATCTAGCATGGGCACATGTTATTTTGTGACAATATAGGCTTTCAAGAGGTCCAGATCCAGGGTGCTGGCTCTCAGGGAATGTCCATGTCCCTTCTCAGCTTTGACCCCAGGAGTGGTATCCATCCGCTTGCTTGTTATCTGTTCTCAGGACCTTACACAAGATTGCTTTAAGCCGCACCTGATACAAATCCTGCCTTCTTACTATGAAAATGGAAGCCTCTTCCCCAAGTGGACTCAGGGCACAGGTTACATAGATTTGTTAACACTTGCTTTGGTGAGACAGAGCTCCATCTGGAACACAAATGTGTAGCCTTTAGACAGTGAGTCTCTGTTGATCAGTTGCCAGCTGGGGTGCCCTTTGCTTCATCCAGTCTGTTTTGTACCCACTGCCCCCTGCCCCCCCCACCTCCCCGTATACCCCGCCCCTCCCCACTGGTGAACATTTCCCTTATCTGGAGACAAATAGCTGTGGTCACAACGAGGGGACAGTGCTGCTGGCATTTAGTGGCTAGGCATGCAGGACAGCCCGTGCCACAGAGTGATCCACTGCAGACATCCTCAGTGCCCACCCCAGGTGAGGAACCCTTACCAGACACAGGGTGTGGGTGGCCCCCATGGGAAGGGCAGGGCAGCCTTCACACGCCCTCTCTGGGAGGTCATCTGGCACCTACACGCCCACACACCTGGGTAAGCAGTGGCCCAAACTGTAGCAAAAACAACCAAAAATGACCAGTGGCCTTTGGTCTCCCTGTTTTCTGTCTTCAGAGGCTTTTCTTTGAGGCTTTTATAGCTCACTCCACCACCACACTGAGGGACCTTCTTCCCACGGACTGTGGAAAGGCCCTGTCAGGTGATCACAGCACACATTCATGGTGCCCGTCAAGTGGGCCCCCCTTTGTCATGGGCTCTCTTCAGATCCCCGGAGCACACAGAAGTGTGCCTATTGGTAGAACCTGTCATCAGCTCTCAGCCAAGACCTGTCCCCTCAGCTGCCTGGATGCAGGTGGGCATACCGCCTGCCCTCCCTGGAGTCCCTGAGTCGAGCCGGCTGATTGATCCATAATTACCGTCCCGTCCGGGTCTGGAGCACTCTGCTGAGTGTGGATCTCGCCTTTCCTCCTGATGGTGAACAGCCACACCTCAGATGCTCCGCCGAGCGAGTGGGCGCCCCCAGTGGGCTGTTGCCCTCTGAAGGTCTTGTAGAGCAGAGTGCAAGAAGGGGCATCTGATCCAATGTAAGGGCACTGACTGGCAAGGTTCCTTCTACGTGGACCATGCCCTGGCTGGATAGAGCCCCTGAGCTGAGACACGAGTTTTGTTTTAGCTAGAAATGGAATCCATAAATACACGGTTTCTCTGCTTCATTTCCTTAATGAGGGCACTGTGGGAGCGCATTTCTGCTTGAAGATCACAAAGGTATCACTTGGGGGAAGCTGCACGGACAGAGGAGCTGGCTGGCCCCTGCCTGTGAAAGGGGGTGCCTTCGTGGAGACGGAAGGAAGGTGGTTGTTCAGCTAGGAGCGCGATCCACTCAAGTGTCTGCTTGGCATGACAACAAAACCCCGTCAGTGCTTCTGCTCTGGGGAAGTGAAAGAAATGTCGTTGCGTGGACACTC
>NW_022111369.1:51038163-51039023 GCF_000313985.2 Echinops telfairi
GGGAGGCTTATTCCCTGTGTAGATCTCACAAATGTATCTCGGGCCTCCACTGTCATCTGTAGCCTTCTGAAAACCAGCATCTCGCCATGGGAGCTCTGATCCTAGACCCTCTCTGGCTCTGGACTGCACAGTTTGCGATCCTCGGGGCACAGATGTTGGTGTCGCACAGAAGATGGGTGCAGTGCAGTACATCCTGTGATCTCTGCACTGCTGCTTCCTTGTGCATGGGTTGTAGATCCAAGCGAGAGTAAATCTTGGTAAATCCTGCCTTTGCTCCACTTGTGCTTCAATCTTGACTGTCTTTGCAGTGACCTTTGACTTCTTGAGGTCCGATGGTCTTGATGTCGTCCCACCACTTCTCAGGCCTCAGGTCTTCTCTCATTAGTGTTCAGGGCATCACGTCTGTTCTGGAGTGTTCTCAGTGCCAGGCGGCAGAGACTCAAGAGCCTAGTTGGATCTGCGGTCTTGTTTTCCTTCAGCCTGACCTTCCACTGCCCCACCGTCGGGCATGGCCGCCTTAGTCGGCTGCTGATAGCGAGCTTCCCCATCGTCACTTCCCCCAGACGTCGTCCATGGGACATCTCTCTGGTCCCTCTGCAGAAGTCCTCATGTATTGTTAAAAGTATATCTTCTAGGAGAAAGTCATTGGTCCTGCAAAATCCTGTCATCACCTCCAGCTTCACTTCTATCGCCAAGGCCATATTTCCAACTACTGGCCCTTCCTCTTTGTTTCTAACGATTGCATTCCAATCACCAGTATTGATCCATGCATCCTGATTGTGTGCTCGATCAATTTCAGACTGAAGATATTGGTAGACTTCTTCACTTTCTGCATTGCTGCTTTTAGTAGTTGGTGCATA
>NW_022111369.1:51039877-51043084 GCF_000313985.2 Echinops telfairi
TTGTCGAGTTATACTGGACCGCACTGTCTTTAGTTTGAGACAGTAAATCATCATGGAAGCAGCCAGCCTCTTCTTTCTCCTGGGGAAATAACTGCTTCTACTTTGAATTCTCGGCCTTCATGGTCACCAGCCCAGACAGAGCTTCACCCATGTCCCTGCCAGGGTTCCATATTCTCTGATATGTGGTTTTTCCTTATCCCAAGTTTAAAAATAATCAAATCACATTGTTTTCTTACTTGCCTCCTGGGTGTAATTTATTTCATTCATTTCGACACAAAGATTTTGCCCATCACCTACTTACTATGTGTTCCTCCACCAAACTACAACACAAAGCAAGTCACCCAGGGCAGTCCAACCCCACAGCCCTGTGGGACACGCAGGAACCTCCCCATGGGGCCCTGAGGCTGTCTGTGATCGTCATGAAAGCAGACCGCCTGCCTCCACATCTTCCTCCTGCACCACAGCTGTGGGTTTGAACCACTAACCTTGTAGTTAGCAGCAGAGTGCTTGAGCTCCTGGGCCAGCATGCCCCAGGCTATTGACTGTGTGAAAACTGACAAGGTGTATACACTATTGGACAAAGAGCTTCATAAGAGTAAGATTCGGTCCGTGGCTGTGGTTCAAAGGCATTACGTATTTTACTATTTTCCTTCTACAATAAAACCATGCAATTGCATCATGACATCTGTCTCACCCTAAATAATGTGGTCTAGCTTATATTTCACATATTTATTCAGATATACATCTGCATTGTGGCTAAGCTCTAGCGAGGCTGAGGTCAGAGCCCTGGTGACTGATGTTGTCCCAGAAAGTAGAATTCTTCTGATGCATCAGTGATAATTGATAATGCCAAGACAACTGCGTGAGGAATTAGAGGTTCTAGCGCAGCTTGGCAGCAAAATGACTTGACTGCAGGCCTTCCCCAGATTACAAAGGAGTTTGTTTTTTCTAAATCTGTTTTTAGATCCAAAGGCAGAGCATTTAGGAATGGTTCATATCTAACATCAGTCAAGTGTCTATCATGATCTGCAGTGTACCTTTCTATGCATAGAAAACACCAAAGAAAGACAGGCTAAGACCCCTTTGGCCAAATAATACAGTAACAACAATCATGAAATGTGGTGATGCCTGCAACAAAGTCACACAACACCTGTCTGTGGTAATGAAGCAGTGTGGGCCCCTCAGATTGTTAATAGAATTGACTTGTGGGGGGTTCGAAGCACAGGTTGTAGGTGAGTCAGGCTGGCAGACTTCTGCAACTGCCAGTTAGAAAATTCCATGGGATCCTGTGGGGCTTAGAACCAAACCCAGAGCCTGGGGAGCCAAACTCCATTCTCAGCTGCTCTGGGCGGGGCTCACAATCGGGAGTGCGCACGCTGAGTTGTTGATCCCTTTCTCCCCCCACCCCCATATCCCTGCAGCCCAGAGTTGAAACACACCTGGAACCTTGCAACACGGAGTACCCCGCGTTTGTCTCGGAGCACCCCATCATGGAGACCACCGGGAACATTGCGTGTGAAGACTGCTCCAAGTAAGGCCCCTCCACCCCCTCACCCCCACCCACGGGTGAGTGGGACACACGCAGTTGGCTTGCAGAGAGAGGGAAAGCATGGCTGTGCTGTTGCGGGAGAACCTGTCCCGTCAGCTGGGAAGAAGCAGCGCTGGGTCTGTGAGGTCCTCCCAAGGGTGGCCAGCGTTCAGCGGCATCAGAACACATGCTGGAATGGGGGAGCCTTCTCCGTCCAGCTTCTTACTGGTTGGAGAAGTCCCAGTGGATCTTTTCACAGATGGATGGTTGATCATTTAAAACCGGCTCCAGCCGTGCAGTGTATGATAAGATATAACAATAAGTTATACATTATTAAGGGTTCATGAGGGAGGGGGGATGGAGGGGGTGGGGAAAAAAGGAAAATGAGCTAATTCCAGGAATCCAAGAGGAAAGCGAATTTTGAGATTGATGAGGGCAACAAATGTATAAGTGTGCTTTACACAATTTATCTATGTATTGTGATGAGCCCCAATGAAATGATTAAAAAAAAATAAAACAATTGATATCGATCTTCGACAAGTAAAAAAAAAAAAAAAAGCCGGCTCATAGAATTCTCAGATCACATCCTTAAAATGAATCCGGCCTTTGCGTTTTTGGAAATCTGGTAAAACGGTGTTGGTTTCCCAGGGTCTGCATGTGCATATTTCACCGATGACTAATGACGCCGATGCTATTTTAACAGTTTTATTGATTCCTTGGACTTCCTGGCCTCTGTTCCCGTGAGGCTCCTGATTTGGGTGGTTGGGTATAATTTTTGGTTTGGCTATTCATTGTGTTCTAGATTCTATTAGTTTGTAAGTGCATATGTCTTCCTAGTCATTGCGGGAGTATCTTCAACTTTTAGAGACGTCTTCTGTTGAGTGGAGTTTTCTGCACACTTATTTTAATGTAGTTAATTTATCCCTCTTTTCTTTCATCACTTGGCGTCTTGATTTTTTTCCCCTTTATATGAATCTATCATTTTCTTGGCAGCTCTTACAACTCTTTTTACATTCCATACACCGATTGTATCAGGCCTGTTTGTACGTACGTTTCCATCATTCTTTTCTGCACAATTACTTTCTATTGAGCCCTTGGTAACAGCTCCTCCCCCCCACCCTCATGACCCTTGACTGACTATAAATTATTGTTTTCATATCTCACACCAACCGCTGTCTCCCTTCCCTGTGTTTTCTGTTGTTATTCCCCCTGGAGGGGGGGTGTTGTTATGTGTCGATCATCGTGATTGGTAGCCCCGTCTCCCATCCTCTCCACTCCTTCCCCTTCCCCTTCTGGTATCTCTGTTCCCACTCCTGTTCCTGGATTCCGTGTGTCCTGAGCTCCCATCCCTTACCTATACCTGTGTACATGCTCCGGTCTGGTCTGAATGGAGCAGCAGCACTGGGGTCATGAGAGAGACATTGTCCTATAATGTCCTTCTGAGTGCTTTCAAGCACCGGCTTTCCTGTGCAGGACTCGAATCCCTCTGGAATTGATGTGTGCGTGTCATCCTGTGGAGTTCTAATTTCATCCTTTCCTGTGTTGTTGGTATGTTAGCCAAGCTCTCCATTTCTCACAAGTGGTTATGAAGCCCCCGTGCTGGGTTGAGCTCCGGTCTGCGTGCAGGTTTGTTTCTCGCCCTGTGGTGTGTCAATGCCATACTTCTTTTTTTTTTTTTT
>NW_022111369.1:51043425-51059464 GCF_000313985.2 Echinops telfairi
GTCCTGGATTCCCTGTATTTTCAGTTCCTATCTGTACCAGTGTACCTCCTCTGGTCTAGCCAGAATTGCAAGATCGAATTCGAGTCATGGTAGTGGGAGCGGGGAGGACACATTTAGGAACTAGAGGAAAGTTGTATTTCTCATCGTTGTTGCATCGCACCCTGACTGCTCATCTCCTCCCCGAGACCCTTCTGGCCATACTTCTCTAAGGATCCTCACTTTAATGAGGACTTGCTTGTTTAGAGAGCAAGTGCCCCCTTCCTTCTAATTTACATGGCTATTCTTGACTGTTTAATTTTTTATATTAATTTTGGTATACTTTTGTTAAACCTGCACGAATTTTATGATTTTAATTCAAAGCAATATGTTTGTTATAGATGAATTTAAAGCCAAATGCTATTTTAAATACTGGACCTTTTCATTCATAGACTGAATCTGTCTATAGACACCTTTTTCAATGCCTTTAATACAGTATTACAATTTTATTTATGAAAGGCTAAAAACAGTATATAGCTTTCTTGTCATCACAAGTAATATCTATTAAAATTACATTTTCTAATTAGTAACTGCTATTAGTATATCACCGATTTATGTACATTGAATAGATTATACATAGCAAATTGCTAAATGATCTTTTAGATCAAATTGCTTGTGTAAGCATTATCTTGGACCTCTTGCATAGGCAATAATATCACTAGTAATAATTTATTTTCTAATTGTCGCTTTAACTGTGAGTGTGTGTGTGTGTGTGTGTGTGCGTGTGTGTGTGCGTGTGTCACTGTTCTGGACTTCTGATACATTGTTAAATGGAAATAGTGGGAATATCAACTATTTTCAAGTTTATAGAAAAGCCTTCTATAATTCCATGTTACATATAACATCTGCTTTATGTTTTTAGAAACCACTTAGGTAAAAGAAAACCTCTGAGTTCTTGTTGCTGTATCTGTTGTTTGAAACTTGTATGAATATTGAACTGTATCAAACATTTTTTCTACATCCATTACTAGAATCATCTTCCTTTAATTTGTTAATATGTTGACTTACATTGATGTCACTTTCAAATTTTAAATCCTGTAAGTAGATCATGTATAATAAACATATCTATAATAGTAAATACAGTATTTAACTTGAAAATAGTTATTTCCCCAGGATGAATCTCAATGGTACCAGAGAGAGAGAGACACATCACCACCACCCCACCACCCCACTACCCCACCACCTCCAGCTTGTAGCTACACTGTATAGTTTCTGAGAATATAAGTCTTTACAGGAGCAGACAGCCTCATCTTTCTCCTTGGGAGTGGTGGTGGATCTTGAACCACCATTCTTGAAATTAGCAGTAGGATTCTCATATTCATATTCTCTCTCTCTCTTCCTCCCTCCCTCCCTCCCACCTCTCTCTTTTTCTCTCTCCCTTCCTCCCCCTCCTCCATATGTACCTTAGATTTATTTTGCTCACTGAATTATCCGTTTCATATGTTTAGTAAAACTTACCTATAAAGTTATGAATGATTGATGGGATTTTGTGTATGTAGTTGGTTTACAACGACTAATTTCTTAATGATTTGAATTACTCTTTTTGAAATGGCTTTAGTGATGATGTTTCTAAGAAAGTTGCTCATTTCCATCTGTTTTCAAGTTGATTGGAGAGCATGTGTTAATTACATTCTATTTTGGTATACAACGGGGGTCTCAACCTTCCTAATGCCAGGACCCTTAAGAGAGTTCCTCATGAGGTGGTGACCCCCAACCATAACATGATTTTTGGTACTACTTCATCACTGCCATTTTGCTACCGCTATGAATTGAGTGACCCCTGCGAAAGAGTCGTTCGACACCCAAAGGGGCCGCAACCCACAGGTTGGGAACTGCTGGTTAAAAAGATGCTACTGCAGTTGTACTTTGTTCCTGTTTAAGTTCCTGATGGTCCTCATAGACTCCCTGTCCCTCCCTTTCCCCTGCTCTCTTGTGCTCCCCACCCCTCAGTCTTCACACTGACGGAGATGTTCTCATTCTTGTCCTTTAAGAAGGCATCATAGTTTCCGTGGTCTAAGCCTCTTTGTTGTACCTTTCACATTCCGTTTTATTCGGTCAGGTTCTTGTCTGTATGATTACCATGTGTCTGGGAGGGGGGGTCCTCTCTTTTTTGTTTGCTAACATTTTGCATATGATATTTTTGTTTTTGCCTTCTGCTGCCTATGTGCGTGCTCGTCTATCCCCATAAATCTAATATAAAGGGTTTTCATTGTTGTTCACCTCTCACATTTTTCTATTATCATCATGTTCTGATCTGTAGTTTTGAAAATAGTGATTCAGACTCTCCTAACTCTTATCTCTTTTATTGTATCTAAAGCATCATTGCATTCTGCTTAATACATCCATTTTGTTTTGGTTTGGTTTTGTGGAGACTCGCTGTGTTTACTGTGTCCGTGTGTGTGTGTGTGTGTGTGTGTGTGTGTGTGTGTGTGTGTGTTTAAAACAAGTTGCATTCTGTAGTAGCTGGTCCAGGGTTCAGTATGTATCCACTGGGGCAAATCTTCCTACTTACTGTTGATGTCAAGCTACTTAATATGACAATTCCTGACCAGCATTATGGTTGTTTGGTTCAACTTCTTCATGTCGTGCAGTTCATTTTGCATTTTACATTTTGAAGATGCACTACCATGTATCTTGTAGCCTGATCATACATGCAAACCTGTTCTCTGTCCCGGTGGAGCAGCCCTTTTTTGTCCATGGAATTGGCCTTGGGGCTCCCCCTTGGCTTTGTTTGCTAAGAGCAGGAACCATGGCTCTGCTCTCTGCCAATGTGTTGCCGCCTCAGCGTTGATTCCAGTTCATGGTGACGATCACTGGAACTCAAGTACCTGTTCTGATCTGTGCTTCGCAGTCTGGGGGATATACTCCTTTGAGCTGAATTGCTCAGCCATGAGGTCGTTTTACATTTCCGTGGTTACATCATGTTAAGATTACATCACATCGGAAGAGGGCTCCAATTTCCCCACATTCTCACCTGCGCCCCTCCCCCGCATCCAAAGGAAGAGCCAGACTAGTGGTGGAGAAGTCCTACCTCCCACATGCCAGATCTTGGTGAGCAATGTCTCTGCACTCCCTGGGCCTTCTTTGGAGAAAGTCTACTCAAGTCCCTTGCCCATTTTATAAATTGTTGGACTTTATGTTCTTGAGTGGCTGGGATGATACATAATTTTTAGCACATAAACCCGTACACATATATTTTCCACATAGTTATCACCTGTAAGTTGCCATTTCAGTTTTGTGATAGGTCTACTGTGTTTTCAAGCCACTAAGTAATTTATTATCATTGTCAATTTTGTGTCCACTGTTTTGAGTGTAGAGTGCTTCAGGCAGGGGTGCTTTCCGGAATGGTGGTTCAATGTTCTCCTTTGTCTAGAGCAACCATCTCAACCTTTAGGTCACAACCCCTTTGGGGGTCCAACGACCCTTTCACAGGGGTCACCTGATTTATAACAGTAGCAAAATTACAGTGATGAAGTAGCAATGAAAATAATGTTATGGTTAGGGAGGTCACCACCACATGAGGAACTGTATGAAAGGGTGGCGGCGTGAGGAAGGTTGAGAACCACTGGTCTAGAGGGTCCTATTTAATATGTACTCAGCATGGGTCATTGCACTCCGCAGTCTCTCAATGGTTGTCCTGTGGGGAGAGTATCCCACTGCCTTCTGGTCTTTGACTGTGCATCTTTGTACGTAGCTTGACTTGTCCTCCTGATGGGTGTTTAGAAATATCAACGCATCTTTATTCTGAAATTTCCTCAAGTGTGTCTTCGGATAGGTTTGTTTTTATGCGTGTATATACTTTTCTCCTGACCAATTCCTTTCGATGTGTATTCTAGTCAACTTCCTTTTGAGGTAGTCTTCTGTTTACAGAATCCATTGGATTTTTAGTATTGCCCACCTTTTCATTCGAATCCCTATACGCGTTGTTTGCAAAGCTGTGCATAATGCCATGCCGCCTGTTACTCGGAACCCCCTGTCCCTGACTGTGGAGCCCTCCCCAGACTGCTCGAGGGTCTTCAATTCTCTGGTTGCCAGTCTGTGCTTCCCTGTGTGTTCACTGTCTTTCGTGGTGGGTTGTTTGTGCACGTGTTTTGCCAGTTTTTACTGTGAACTGATCTGTAATATTGTCATGTCTGTTGTGATAGAAAATAATTCGAGTTGCTGGTCACTCTGGATTGGCATGCGGGCTTCTTTCAGGCATCTGATTAGTACTGGCTGCCAGAGAATAAGTGTCATCAGTCTTGTGTATTGAGGGCAGTCTGCACCATATAATCACCATAAAAATCTCCCCCAAACAGTGTTTAGTTCAGGCTGAAAAGATGGCTCTGTCTGCAACTTTCCGTCAGCAGCACAGTGTTAGTCTTTCATGCTTAGCTATGAGTGTTCAGGTTGGCTTCTAGTGCCCTTTCTACTAAGATTTTTTGGTGGTGGATCTAGACAATGCTTGTCTTATGATTTTATCCAGCTTATCTAAGTGTGTAAACCAGGATGGCCTCCACATTTGGGGTCACCGTGTGGGGACTGTGTGTTCAGGGTTGGCCATGCCAGCCCTGCCACAGGCGAGGGCTCAAGGGCGGGCACTGTGTGCCGGAGCCCTGAGAGTGAGGCGTTCAGAATGGGAACCCCAAATCTGCTCTGCTGGCAGTGCCTCCTTTGGCAAGGATCTGATGCATGGACGCCTATTTCCGCAGTAATTTGGGGATAGTAACAGTAAAGGACTACTTAGCTGGGGTGAAAATTAAATGAGACAATATGTGTTATAAATGTGGTGTAACGCCTGGGCCGCAAGTAAGTAGTCACTGAATGGCCGCATGTCGTCCATGCGTACCAACAGGTTTTTAACTTCCATAAACTAGCCTGTCAAAATTTTAATGTTCCCATGAAGAACTCTATCATCACTGCACCACTGTTGAAGTTCCCTTTGGAACACAGCACAAAAGACACCTATGAATGATGAGAGCATTGTGAGCCACCTCCATTGCTCCGGGGTTCTGAGAAGTGGACCCCAATAACTCCATGATGATTCAGGGCCTTTTGGCTAGAATGATACTATAGCCCGGCCCATCCTCACTACGGATTCCATGAGTTGGCCAATAGCTCTTATTGAATGATGGACGGACATGTGTAATGGAGGACAAGTCAAGGTTCTTAGGGCCAGACTAAGTAAAAGCTACCAAGGAATCAAGAGGGAGGATTGGGACGGAAAATTGGATGCTCCCTTACTGTCCCAAATTTAGAACCCCAGGGTAAGAGTGAAGATAGTTTCGAGCTAAATGTATAATCACCAGACGTCACGCTTTTGGCAGGAAAGTTCCGATTTTTGGCGTTTTAAAAAAGTCCAGATTTTTGGAAAGAATGCACGACAAGTTAGGGAATGGTCTATTTGGTCCATATAGACCAAATTTTTAATCAAGAACACACACCCCTGGCCCCGCTCAATGGTGTCCTGCTTTAAATCTGGTCACCATAGCTAAATGACATGAGTGTTTCAAACTCAAGAGATGACCATCTTGTATCCAATGGGAGATTGGTACAGTCTCACAAAGGCCCAGAAGCCATTCTGTTTGGGAGAACACACAGACTGAAAGGCCAGCCACAGAGAAGGAGGCGTCTCCACCAGCCACAGAGGCTTGGTTTCAGACCCCAGTGCCATGCAGAGCTGGGGGCTCGTGGCAGACGGGAAAGTTGAGCAAGGCCCGGGGCAGATTGCTGGCTGCAGTGAGAACAAGGCAGTGCAGACTCTGAAGAGGACTCCTGTCAAAGGGTTCTTTCCCGGCCACCACCCACCAGCTCATTCATGCACCAGGGGCAAACACATCAAAGCCTGTGTGCGGCCTTTGTGCACTTCCTTTGCTTTTCTTGTCATCTTTTTGAAGCGGCTCGTTCAATTCTACATTCCAAGTGTGCACTTATTACCAACTGAAAGTTACCCAGCACCACAGATGAGCGAGGGAGGGAGGCTTGGGGTGCCTGAGGAAGGCTACCTGGAAGAAGCGGGATCTAATCTCCCACCACGGGGATAAAGAGAGTTAGTGGATAACAAGTGGGGGGAAGGAAGCTGGAAGAACACTGTTGAGAAAGGGTGGTTCCTTCAGCCACATCTTCGAACTTCAGAGACCCAACCCAGAAGAGGAGCAGGTGAGGGGGGAGCCTGAGGAGCTAAGGGGTGGGTGAGGCTGACATCCTGCTGGCCCTTTGACCTTGTCAAAGACCACCCTTCCTCTGCAGGACCAGCATTTCAGATGCTGCCCCATACCAATGGGCAACAGCAGAGGGCTTTCAGGGAAGGAGAGGGAGGGGAAATGCCAGGCTCCCCATGATGGGGAAAGTGCCAACAACATGATGATGACGGGGATGGCCTTTGGCGGTGAGTCCCCTTGATGCCGATGTGCCATCTGCTGCTGTGGCATTGCCTCGCTGGCACATCCTGGTGCGAATGGACCGGACAAGCTCCCCTCGGCCTCCTTTCCTCTGCCTCTTCTGCTGGCTGCCGCTTCCTTCACTGCCACCTCTTGTGGGAATTAGAATTTGACCAGTTTCCTGGGTAACAAATCAAATAAGAGATCAGATAATAACAGTGTGTATGTGTATTTTTAATATGACCATATATAGAGGTATATCTAGACAGATAGATTAAAAATAACTGTATTATAAAATGGTTACATTTTTGTTTGTAATGTAAAGGAACCCGGCTGTGTAATGGGTTATGTGTCAAGGTTGCTCACTGCAAGGTCAGTAGTTCCAACCCACCAGCCTCTCTGGGGAAGAAAAACTTGGTTTTCTGCTTGGGTGAAGATTCACAGCATTGGAAACCTGAGAGAGCAGTCCTGTTGGGTCACTGTGGGGTCACTGTGAGTCAGAGCAAACTGCAGGGCAAGGTTTGATCTACATGCCAAAGATAGCCTCAAGGAACAGAAGTCATCTCTGTGAGTGCCTGGTTTTGAAGGACCAAGTCCTTTTATTCTTTTTAAAATATATCCTTGCTCCATTTTAATAAACAGAACTTACAGACATATATCTGCATGTGAAGGTATTTATGAATATGCATGTGGCATTTTGCATGAGTTTTGCCATGCTGGAGTGCGGTATGTTTAGGAAGAAAATCATGCTGCTCGGTTGTCTTCCATCCCCCTTTTGGAAGTCTGCATATTTCTCGGTGCAATGGCCAGAACATGTGGTGGCCCCTGGAATGTCAGCTGTGCACCTCTGCTTCACATTTACTTCCTGTTGAACTGCCTGACCTTCTGCCTGAATGAATCGAAGTTCGCAGGACTAGGCCTGCATGACACTCACGGATGTTCAGCCAGCCCTCATAGGTAAATTCAGTTCTAGGGCAGCGATATTTAAAAAACACGATTCTGCAATACTTGGCCTGAAGTGAGTTGGAATGAGTACGGTGAAAATTTATAGTATTTCAGAAATGACACACGAAGATCTTTTTCGCACAAAATCATTTTGCCTCCTGCCATGGAACATACAAAACTGTGCGCTACCAGCCAGTCTCGAGGCCCCGGTTCCTTTCCTCCACAAGAGTTCCAACTCTTAGCGAGTCTACAGACCAGGGTAGAACTGCCTCCACGGGTTTCTGAGGCTCAAATCTGTATGAAAGTAGAAAGCCTCATCTGTCTTCCAGGGAACAGCTGATCGTTTTGAACTGTTGAACTTACGATTGCAGCCAAACACATAACGCACTAAGCAGGGCTCTGTATACGTGGAGACTGAAACGCTGGATTTAGGGCTGTAAATTGTAGGCTTCCACAAACCCAGTGTTCAGAATTTACGTTCTAAAATGGGGCAGTGGCAGAGCCAGGGAGAGGAAGAGGGAGAGGAAGAAACTCAACGGAGACAAGGAGAATGGATTGAGAACTGGCTAAATGACTACGCAACCAGGCTCTATGTCTCTCAAAGAGACTTCCCAAATTTCAACACAATATGTGGAGACCTATTTATGAAGTAGTCGTTGGGACAAAGACAGGCGAGCCATCTGGCTGAGGGACAATGGGCACCAAGCCACGATGGGGTCCAGGATCCAGTTACTTGGGCACCAGAAAGCATTAGAAGCTCTTGTTGGAAGTAGATGGACGTATGACCATCACAGGCAGGACTACAGAAGGAAGGGCTGAGATTTGGGAGATTCACTGTTGCAGATTATTAAAGCTTTCATAATTGGGTCAGGGCCCTCCGACTCCCCTGATTGGAGGAGTATGACTCTTAGTGCCCCAGTTCCCATCAGGGGCACACCTGAGGCACGTCCCTGAGGGCTAGACTGCCCTTGCATGGCCGGCCAGCGAACTCCTCTTCTCTCCTCCTTCCCCTTCCCCTTCTGGTATCTCTGTTCCCACTCCTGTGCCTGGATTCCGTGTGTCCTGAGCTCCCATCTCTTATCTACACCTGTGTACATGCTCCGGTCTGGTCTGAATGGAGCAGCAGCACTGGGGTCATGAAAGAGACATTCTCCTATAATGTCCTTCTGAGTGCTTTCAAGCACCACCTTTCCTGCGCAGGACTCGAATCCCTCTGGAATTGTGTGGGTGTCATCCCGTGGAGTTCTAATTTCATCCTTTCCTGTGTTGTTGGTATGTTGACCAAGCTCTCCATTTCCCACGAGTGGTTGGGATGCCCCCGTGCTGGGCTGAGCTCCGGTCTGCTTGCAGGTTTGTTTCTCGCCCTGTGGTGTGTCAATGCCATACTTCTCTAAGGATCAGCACTTTAAGGAGGACTTGCTAGTTAGGAGAGCAAGTGCCCCCTTCCTTCTAATTTACATGGCTATCCTTGCCTTTTTAATTTTTTATATTAATTTTGGTATACTTCTGTTAAACCTACACGAATTCACCAATTTTGATTCAAATTAATATGTTTGTTATTCCTGTCCCTTCATTATGGGAGGCTTATTCCCTGTGTAGATCTCACAAATGTATCGGGCCTCCACTGTCATCCGTAGCCTTCTGAAAACCAGCATCTCACCGTGGGAGCTCTGCTCCTAGTCCCTCTCGGGCTCTGGATCGCACAGTTTGCGATCCTCGGGGCACAGATGTTGGTGTCGCACAGAAGATGGGTGCAGTGCAGTACATCCTGTGATCTCTGCACTGCTGCTTCCTTGTGCATGGGCTGTGGATCCAAGCGAGAGGAAATCTTGGCAAATCCTGCCTTTGCTCCACTTGTGCTTCGATCCTCACTGTCTTTGCGGTGACCTTTGACTTCTTGAGGTCCGATGGTCTTGATGTCGTCCCACCGCTCCTCAGGCCTCAGGTCTTCTCTCATCAGTGTTCAGGGCATCACGTCTGTTCTGGAGTGTTCTCAAATCCAGGCGGCAGAGACTCAAGAGCCTAGTTGGATCTGCGGTCTTGTTTTCCTTCAGCCTGACTTTACACTGCCCCACTGTTGGGCCTGGCCACCTTACTCGGCTGCTAATAGTGAGCTTCCCCATCGCCTCTTCCCCCAGACGTCATCAGTGGGAGAGCTCTCTGTTCCTGCTGCAGAAGTCCTCATGTATTGTTAAAAGTATATCTTGTAGGAGCAAGTCATTGGTCCTGCAAAATCTGGTCATCTGATGGGACCACTCCTGCCGGCTGATGTTGAGGACAAAGTCCAGCGACAGATGGCCTGACTTCAAAGAAGTCGGACTGTAGGAATTGGTTGCCGGAATCCGCTCACAAATTGTTTTGTTGTTGCCGTTAAGATGTTCTGGAGTATGTTTATGTTTTATCCCGGACCATGTAAAAATGAAACCATTATTGCCACTATGAGCAATAATGAGACCACGATGAATAATTCAGGGGAATTATTCACAGTACCCATAAAGAGAAGGGATGCAAATGATAGAATGACTGAGTTAATTATCAAAACCATACAAGGGAATGAGGATTTTGTTATATTTATGGAAAGATGCAAAAGTTAGAATTGGAACAACCCCAACTGCCTACAGTAACTCCCGAGAAGTTCCCTATGACTGCCTTTCTGGGAAAGAGTGCCAAAGATAAGAAGCAACCCTTGATTCACTCAGTAAAACCCCTTAATAAATTTGCTTGTAGTAAAGGGGACAGTACTGAAAAACCCCTAAGACTGCTCTCCCTCCTTTGAATTACACTGGCATTTGTGACGACAATGGAGAACATATTATTGAGGTAAATGGGAAGCGTGTAAAATTTTTAACCTTATCTTTATGGAAAAGAATAAAAAGGGGTGGCCCAGTTTGGTGCGTTAGATCTATTGAAGACAAAATAAGGTGTACAAAAATGTTATTACAGAGTGGATTGTGTAGATGGTGCATAATGGAAACAAGAGAACAGTGGAAGCCCGATTGAAAAGGCAGGTAAAAGAAATGGAACGAAGGCTTAAAGAACGTAAGATTGATGAAGCATAGAAAGAATATTTAGCTAACTTAGACCTTTGTAGACTGAACTTTGTATTTTAAGTTCATGCCAATTTTCTCCTATCTACTTCCTTGAACTGGAACACTGTTTGGCACCATTACCACAGACCTATTTCAAGAACCATTCATGTCTACGGTTAATCACAATGTACGTTGGTCAAGATTGAAAACTTAAATGAACCAGTCACCCAGAAAGAACGTTCCGAGAAGATTTAAACAGAATGCCCTGGAAAACTCTATGCTTTGCAGCTTTTATTATTAGAATTTTTTCTTTCCATTTTGATTGTATGATTGTCAGAAAATATTGTTTAAAATATCACAATTATAAAATTGTAATAAAGCAGCAGATGATCACTGACTCCTGACTCTGCTCATCCCTCCCTCTCGCATCGGCGCCTTCCCCACCGAACAGGGGACCCCTCACCCCGCCACGGTCCAGCTTCACCTCCAGCTTCACGTCTATCACCAAGACCATATTTTCCAACTACTGTCCCTTCCTCTTTGTTTCTAACACTTGCGTTCCAATCACCAGTACTTATCCATGCATCATGATTGTGTGCTTGATCAATTTCAATCTGAAGATATTGGTAGACTTCTTCACTTTCTGCATTGCTGCTTTTAGTAGTTGGTGCCTATGTGTGTGAGTAATAGTTGTATTGACGGCATATCCTTGCATGGGGATAGATCCTACACAGATAGCACTGTACTTCAAGATAGGTCTTGAAATATCCTCTTTGATGGTGAATACAATTCCTTTCCTCTTGGCTCTTGCACTCCCAGCCTAGTAAGCCATCTGATGTTGTCATTCGAAATGCCCTTTCAGCTCCCTGAGCCCTCGAAGGTTGATGTTTATGCATTCTATGGTGCTATCAGCCTTGCCGCTTGCCAGGGGAGAATCTGGGGATGAACTGAAAGCGGCAGATCAGGCATTTGTACAATCAGCTTCCCTACTTCAGAACCTTCCTGCTTACCGCCATGCTGTCCTGTCTCACCGTGTTCAGTACCATCGCCACTTCAATGTTAGTGATGTTAGCAGGGCGCTCCGGGTGTTGCTTGTGTTTCCTAGCTGAGGTGCACTGGGCACTCATGATGTCTGCGCCCGGTACTAATGACTGTGGCATGCCCGGCTCCCCGTTGCTCACACACACCACCACCCTCGCCAAAGCCACTGTCCAGAAATGGTTTCCAGCTCATAGTGACCGCAGCCGGCAGAGTGGAGCTGCTCCTTGGGGTCCTCGAGACCCGACGTCTGTATTGTCCTGTACTGTGTTGTCGAGTTATACTGGACCGCACTGTCTTTAGTTTGAGACAGTAAATCATCATGGAAGCAGCCAGCCTCTTCTTTCTCCTGGGGAAATAACTGCTTCTACTTTGAATTCTCCGCCTTGGTGGTCACCGGCCCAGACAGAGCTTCACCCATTGTCCCCGCCAAGGCTCCGTGAACTCTGATATGTGGATTTTCATGATCCCCAGTTTAAAACTAATCACATCACATTGTTTTGTTACTTGCCTCCTGGGTATAATTTATTTCAATCATTTCATCACAAAGATTTTGCCCATCACCTACTTACTATGTGTTCCTCCACCAAACTACAACAGAAAGCAAGTCACCCAGGGGAGTCCAACCCCACAGCCCTGTGGGACACGCAGGAACCACACAGGGGCCCTGAGGCTGTCTGTGATCGTCATGAAAGCAGACCGCCTGCCTCCACATCTTCCTCCTGCAGCACATCTGTGGGTTTGAACGACTAACCTTGTAGTTAGCAGCAGAGTGCTTGAGCTCCTGGGCCAGCACGCCCCAGGCAATTGACTGTGTGAAAACTGACAAGGTGTATACACTATTGGACAAAGAGCTTCATAAGAGTAAGATGAGGTCTGGGGCTTTGGTTCAAAGGCATTACGTATTTTACTATTTTCCTTCTACAATAAAACCATGCAATTGCATCATGACCTCTGTCTCACCCTAAATAATGTGGTCTAGCTTATATGTTACATATTTATTCAGATATACATCAGCATTGTGGCTAAGCACTAGCGAGGCTGAGGTCAGAGCCCTGGTGACTGATGTTGTCCCAGAAAGTAGAATTCTTCTGATGCATCAGTGATAGTTGATAATGCCAAGACAACTGCGTGAGGAATTAGAGGTTCTAGCACAGCTTGGCAGCAAAATGACTTGACTGCAGGCCTTCCCCAGATTACAAATGAGTTTTTTTTTCTAAATCTGGTTTTAGATCCAAAGGCAGAGCATTTAGGAATGGTTCATATCTAACATCAGTCAAGTGTCTATCAGGATCTGCAGTGTACCTTTCTATGCAGAGAAAACACCAAAGAAAGACACGCTAAGACCCCTTTGAGCCAAATAATACAGTAACAACAATCATGAAATGTGGTGATGCCTGCAACAAAGTCACACAACACCTGTCTGTGGTTACGAAGCAGTGTGGGCCCCTCAGATTGTTAATAGAATTGACTTGTGGGGGGTTCGAAGCACAGGTTGTAGGTGAGTCAGGCTAGCAGACTTCTGCAACTGCCAGTTAGAAAATTCCATGGGATCCTGTGGGGCTTAGAACCAAACCCGGAGCCTGGGGAGCCAAACTCCATTCTCAGCTGCTCTGGGCGAGGCTCACAATCGGGAGTGCGCACGCTGAGTTCTTGATCCCTTTCTCCCCTCACCCCCATATCCCTGCAGCCCAGAGTTGAAACACACCTGGAACCTTGCAACACGGAGTACCCCGCGTTTGTCTCGGAGCACCCCATCATGGAGACCACCGGGAACATTGCGTGTGAAGACTGCTCCAAGTAAGGCCCCTCCACCCCCTCACCCCCACCCACGGGTGAGTGGGACACACGCAGATGGCTTGCAGAGAGAGGGAAAGCATGGCTGCGCTGCTGTGTGAGAGCGTGTCCCACCAGCTGGGAAGAAGCAGCGCTGGGTCTGTGAGGTCCTCCCAAGGGCGGCCAGCGTTCAGCTGCATCGGAACACATGCTGGAATTGGGGAGACTTCTCCGTCCAGCTTCTTACTGGTTGGAGAAGTCCCAGTGGATCTTTTCACAGATGGATGGTTGATCATTTAAAAGCCGGCTCAAGGAATTCTCAGATCACATCCTTAAAACTAATCTGGTCTTTGCCTTTTCCCAAATCTGGTAAAACGGTGTTGGTTTCCCAGGGTCTGCATGTGCATATTTCATCGATGACTAATGGCGCCGATGCTATTTTAACAGGTTTATTTATTCCTTGGACTTCCTGGCCTCTTTGTTCCCGTGAGGCTCTGGAATTGGGTGGTTGGGTCTAATTTTTTGGTTTGGATATTCATTGTGTTCTAGATTCTATTTGTTTATAAGTGCATATGTCTGCCTAGTCATTCGGGGAGTATCTTCAACTTTTAGAGACGTCTTTTGCTGAGTAGAGTCGTCTTTCCTTAGGCTCAGTGTGGCTCATCCTTCTTACTTATGTTCTTTATCTGTTCACCCCTACTTACCTAGTTGTCTTGCGCCAGGGGGTCTGCAGTACCCTTGGTGAAGTCCTATCCACACCTAAAATGAGAAAAGATTACTTTCAGGTCCCTGTTCGGGGGCGCAACTTGTCGGATTCCAGCTCCGGGCGGGAGGGTTGAACTGGATCCCTGAAGGAGGTGTGGAGTTGGCAAACACAGACGAGACAGGCACGAGAGATGTTCTGGTGGAAGCAATCTCTGCTGAGTTCTTCCAAACAGCTTTATTTATACCAAAAATAGTTTTGCAGACCACTACATAAAAACAATGCCTTATGATTAACTCCAAAGTCACCCTTATTGCTTCCACTAAAACCTGATAAGAGACCATTATAAGGTCTGCTGTTTTCTATCACTCGCTGTCCTTTCCTGGTTCTTACTTTCTGTTCTGTTTGTCTTTTCCGTCACATGCTGTTCTTGCTTGAGTGTTCAGAAAATTTGGTTAGACTCACATCCTTCTCACTGCCCTATTTTTTGCTCACAATGTTTCTTTTCTCATTGACTAACTTAACACAATGAAACTACCTCATGTGCTACTTCAAAGCCTAAGATCTACAAGCAGAGTTAAATGCTTCTCAAAGTTACATATTTTCCTTTACAAACTCTCCATGGTAACTGTTCCATTGTCTACCTATGTCTCTTTTATTTTTTATACTCCTGAGGCACCATGGGGAGCCAAACCGTCTGATTCTTTGCCAAAGACTTAATGCTTCCCCTTTTACGTGTTTTCTATTAATGTTAACCATTCTTTCTCCTTTTATGTAAGCCCCTGTCCAAGGTAAAGGGGCGTCATTTGGCAGAGGCAGTCTATAAGATCCACTATATCGGGGAGGCCAAAAGAGTCCCCCACTACCTATTCTGAATGGAATCCAGGGCTTTTTGGTGGATTTCATTTTCTCCTCTGACCTCAACTTTGGGGTTTCTCCCTCACTCAATTTTCACACATCCTTCTCAGAATTCCCAAAGATGTCTCACTGTCTAAGCCTCTCCAATGCCTCAGTTAAGGAAAGCCCTGTCACATAGAAGCAAGTTTTACATCTGATTTCATTCGTACTTCTCAAGACTGCCCTCGCATCCACTCCAGGTGCGGTAAACATGACAATGCACAAAATTCTCAAGAATGGATTTAACAACAGCAAATATTTGAGGGATGTTGGAATCGCTCCCTGGGAAGCTCTGCTCTGCAGATGCTTCTTCCACCAGGCTGCAGCTCTGCTAGACAGCATGGCTGGGATGGCTCCCAACACACAGACTATGGTGAGGAGTGATTTGGGCACACAGACTGTGATGAGGCGACATTGGTACACAGACTGATGAGGAGGGGACATGGGCACACAGACTGTGATGAGGCGACATTGGTACACAGACTAATGAGGAGGGGACATGGGCACACAGACTGTGATGAGGAGGGGACATGGGCACACAGACTGTGATGAGGAGGTGATGTGGGCACACAGACTGTGATGAGGGGACCTGTGCACACAGCCTGTAATGAGGAGAGGACAAGGCCACGCAGATTGTTGAGTAGACATGGGCACTGGGACTGTGATGAGGGGACATGGGCACAGAGAGTGATCAGGGGGTGATGTGGTCACACAGACTGTGATGAGGAAACGTGGATACACAGACTGTGATGAGGAGGTGATGTGGACACACAGACTTTTTTTTCAATTTTTGTTTTGTTTTGGTTTTAAATCATTTTTTAGGGGCTCATACAACTCATCACAATCATACATACATCAATTGTGTAAAGCACATTTGTATATTCATTGTCCTCATCATTCTCAAAATATTTGCTCTCCACCTAAGACCCTGGCATCAGCTTCTCATTTCCCCCTCCCTCCCCGCTCCCCTCTCTTTTATGGACCCTTGATAATTTATAAATTATATTTGTCATATCTTGCCCTGTCTGACGTCTTCCTTCACCCAATTTACTGTTGTCCTTCCCCCAGGGAGGAGGTCACAATAAGATCCTTGTAACAGGTTCCCCCTTTCTAACTCACCTTCCCTCTAACCTCCCAGTATCGCCACTCACACCACTGGTCCTGAAGGGATCATCTGCCCTGGATTCCCCGTGTTTCCAGTTCCTATCTGTACCAGGGTACATCCTCTGGTCTAGCCAGACTTGCAAGGTAGAATT
>NW_022111369.1:51060939-51086973 GCF_000313985.2 Echinops telfairi
GCTCCATTCCCTTGCTGTTCTGTTGCACCCCCTTAGTGTTTTGCCTCGGTGTGGCAGGATCACATTGGGTGCAATTCCCACACTGTGTCTCCCGTGTTGTCCCCTATAGAGCTATGGGTCAGTGAGGGGCGTCATGTCTCATAGTCGGGTTGACCATGGGGCAGACTTTTATGAGGTATGTGGGTACACAGACTGTGATCATGTTATATGGGCATACAGACTGTGACTAGGAGGTGATATGGGCACACAGACTGTGATGAGGTGAGGTGGGGACACACACAGACTGATGAGGTGAGGCGGGGACACAGACTGTGATGAGGAGGGGACACGGCCACACAGATCGTGATGAGGGGATGTGGGCACACTGACTGTGATGAGGAGCAGATGTGGGTCCACACACTGTGATGGAGTGATTTGGGCACACAGACTGTGATGAGGGAACATAGTTATGCAGACTGAGATATGAGGGTTCATGGGAACACAGACTGATGAGGTGTGGTGGGTACACAGACTGTGATGAGGAGGGGACACGGCCACATAGATTGTCATGAGGGGACATGGGCATAAAGACTGTGATAAGGTTATGTGGGTTCACAGACTGTGATAGAGGGAGGTGGGTACACAATTTGTGATAAGGGGACATGGGCTCATTGTGATGAGGAAGTGAGGTGGGCACACAGGCTGTGATGAAGGGAGGTGGGTACACAGACTGTGATGAGGGGACATGGGCTCACAGACTGTGATCAGGAGAGGACGTGGGCACACAGACTGTGATCAGGAGGTGATGTGGGGACACTGACTATGATGAGCTGATGTGGGCACACAGGCGGTGACGAGGAGGTGATGAGGGCACACAGACTGTGATTAGGGGATGTGGGCTCACAGACTGATGAGGAGGGGATGTGGGTACACAGACTGATGAAGTGACTTGGGCACACAGACTGTGATGAGGGGACATGGGCACACAGATTCTGATTAGGTGATATGAGCACACAGAATGGGATGAGGAGGTGATGTGGGCACACAGAGTGTGAAGAGGAGGAGATGTGGGCACACAGACTATGATGTGGGGACATGGGCTCACAGACTGTGAGGAGGAGGTGATGTGGGCACACAAACGGTGATCTCGAGGTGATGTGGGCACACAAACTGTGATGGTGAAGGGTTGGGGTTACACGGACTGATGAGGTGACATGGGCACACAGACTGATCAGGAGGGGATGTGGGCACACAGACTGTGAAGGGAGGTGATGTGGGTACACAGACTGTGATCTCGAGGTGACGTGGGCACACAGACTGTGACGAGGAGGAGGCATGTGTATACAAACTGAGGAGACGTGTGTGCACAGACTTCGATGAGGAGGGTACATGGGTACACAGACTGATGAGGTGATGTGGGCACAAAGACTGTGATGAGGAGGGTACCTTAGGACACAGACTGTGATGATGAAGGGACGTGGGCACACAGACTGATAATGAGGAGATGTGGGCACACAGACTGTGATTTCGAGGTGATGTGGGCACACAGACTGTGATGATGAGGGAATGTGGGCACCCAGCCTGTGATGAGGGGACATGGGCACATAAAATATGATGAGGAGTGGACATGGGCACACAGACTGTGATGAGGGGACGTGGGCTCTCAGATTGTGATGAGGAGGTGATGTGGGCACAGAGACTGGTGAGGGGTGACCTGTGGTCCACAGCAACTGCGGTCAGGGGTCAGGACGGGTCATCCCCACTGTGGCGCTTCCTCCGGCCTTGGTGGGTCAGTGCTAGGACCGTCCGCTTCTTGAAGCACCCCTGGGAACCATTCCCCTACAGGGCACCTCACAAACAGTCCCCTCCCACCCGTCAATCAGGGGGCCCTACTCACTGTAGCAGCACCGAGCAAGTCTCAGAGGGGCGTCCAGACTGAGACGGACTGGGAAGCAAAGCTGGCCACTATGTGCACACATCTGCCCCTTACCGCCTCGTGGGCCTCAGCCAGCTGATCGTCTGGCCTGGACAGTGCAGGCTGGGGGCGTGTCGGTGGGGTGATGTCACCGTGAGCTGGGCCAGCCTCCCCTGTGACAGCAATTGCCATACTGGGTACCTGGGCTCCCTGTGGCACCAGGAGGTCTCCATGCCTGTCAGCTGCCACGAGACCCCCAGTAGCCGGCGGGCACAGTGGGTCACAGTGGATCACTCACCGCCATGTCAGCGGTTCAAACCACCAGCTGCTCCGAGGTAGTTGAGCCGTTTGCTCCCGTGAAGACTGACAGTCTCGGGAACCCACAGGGCGGTTCTTCCCTGACCCTTGGGGTCACTTAGTCGGAATGGACTCGCTGGCTGTGGGGGTTTTGTTTCCTGTGTCTCATTTCAGGAGGGTCCCTCGTGGTGCTGTGAGGTCATGGCAGGGCTGCCCAAAACAAGGGCATCAGTTCAAACCCACCAGCCACTTCTCTGGAGGAAGATGAGGCTCTCTGCTTCTGTGAACAGTGACAGGTTTAGAAGCCCTGTGTAGGATCAGTCTGCACGGGACTGGCCCCCGTGGGCAGGGTTAGAACCTTGTATGGGGTCACTCTGGGTCACACTGGCCCCATGGACAGGGTTATAGTCCTGCATGTGGTCAGTCTGAGTCGGACAGACCCCGTGGGCAGGGTTAGAGGCCTGCATCTGGCAGTCTGGGTCACTCTGGCCCCGGGTACAGGGTTAGAGGCCTGCATGGGATCACTGTAGATGGACAGACCCCGCTGGTTATTGGTTTGCAGATACCAGTGACTTAGACCTCGCTGGGGTCTTTTGGGAGCCAAACGTCAGCCACCAAGCTAGTTCCAACTACAAAAGCCAAACCCTTTGTAGCCGTGGCACCGGTGCTGGCTCACAGCAGCCTCTACCCTCCAGGACTGGGCAGATTTGTGAGAAGTAAACTGAGGCACGAGGACAAACAGAAAAAAAGGTAAGAGGCTCTCACAACTCTTTATTAGAAAAGAAGCTCCTGGACAAGGTTCCGTGTTCTAGCAAGTAGCCCGGGGAAGTCGCGCCCAGTGAGGAGAGTGGTGGGTTTTTAAAGGAGGGGCCGAAGAGGGTCCCTTTGGGAAGGGGTCGGGGCTGCAGCTGCCGGGGATTTTCCACTGCTGTCATGGTTTTCCTCAGTCCAGTTGTCCAGCTGCTGCAGGTGGGGAGGAAAGATAGTTCTTCTTGGAGCTGCGCTTCCTGGTGTGTGCAGGGAGAAGGGTTGAGGCCCTGGCAGCAACTGCCCATGTGGGGTGTCCCAGGCTCAGCCTCAACAGCCCATGGCACCAGTGGAGACGGGGGCTAGCTTCTTGGGCTAAGCCCTGTACATGATACTTCTGCCCTGTCACAACTTCTCCAGTGAAAACCAACCTGATCCAGGCCCTGACGGGAGACGCAGCCGCACAGCCTCGGGAGCAGCTGTTTGCCACCCTGGACATGACGGCCTACACAGGCTCCCTGCCCTTGCGCCTGACCGTGCTGTACGTGGACACCATTGGCTTCCTCTCCCCGCTGGCCCACAAGTTTGTCGCCTCATTCACTGCCACCTGGTGGATGTAGTTTGCCATGCAGTGAGTGAGGGGGTTCAGCCAGGATTCCCAGGGAAATACCCAGGCACCATTTGGGGCAGAGACCAGGCACAAGGGGGCCCACTTGGGGCAGAGAGGCTGGGCACCAGGGGTCCAATGAGGGAGAGAGAGCCTGGGCACCAGGTGGACGACTTGGGGTACAGAGGCTGGGCAACAGGGGCCCACTTGGGATCCTGAGACAACAGGCACCCTGTTACCACCTGGGACAGATTCACATATGACAGGTCGAGAACGAGGGGGCCCACCTGGGATCCAGAGAAGCCTGGTATCCAGTGTCCACCTTGGACATAGGCTGCGAACCAGGGAAGCCACCTGGGACAGAGAGGCTAAACACTCGGGGATTCACCTAGGAAAGAGAGGCCAGGCACCAGTGGGCCTACCTGGGAAAGAGGCCAGTCACCAGGGAAACCACCTGGGAAAGAGAGGCGGGGCACAATTGGTCCCACCTGGGTCATACCCCTGGCACACCTGGGAGCCGACCTGGGGCAGAGAGGCTAAGCACCAGGGTGCCCACTTGGGATCCATAGAAGCCAGGCACCCAGTGTCCACCTGGGATATCCACCTGGGATAGAGACTGGGCACCAGGGAACCCACCTGGGGCAAAGAGGTTGGGAAAAACGGGGCCCACCTGGGTCATACAACCATGATACTTGGGGGCAGACCTGGGGCAGAGAGGGCGGGCACCAGGGGCCTACTTGGGATCCAGAGAAACCAGGCACTCAGTGTCCACCTGAGAATGAGAGGCTGGGAGCTATGGGACTCACCTGGGGCAGAGAGGCCGTGCACCAGAGGGCCCACCTGGGATGGAGAACCTGGACACCAGGGTGCCCACCTGGGTCAGAAAAGCCAGGCACCCAGTGTCCACCTGGGACAGAGACACTGGGAACCAGAGAACCCACCTGGGACAGTGAGGTTGGGTACTAGGGTTCATTTAGGACAGAGAGGTTGGCACCAGGGAACCCACCTGGGACAAAGAGGTTGGGCACTAGGGGGATCACCAATGACGGAGTCAGCAGGCATCCAGTGTCCACCAGGAACAGAGAAGCTGGGAACCGGAGGGCCAATCTGGGGTAGAGTGGGTACCAGGGTGCTTCTAGGGATCCTAAGATGCCAGGAACCCTGTGTCCAACTGACACAGAGAGCTTCACACTAGGGGGTTCACCAAGGACAGACAGGCCAGGCACCAGGTGGCCACCTGGGACATCCAACATGGATACTTGGGGCAGAGAGGTCAGGCACCAGGAGTGACCACTTGGTATCCAGAGAAGCCAGGCACCCAGTGTCTACCTGGGATAGAGGCTGGGCACCACGGAACCCAACTGGGGTGGAGAGGTTGGTCACAGTGGGGCCCACCTGGGTCATACCATCGCAATACCTGGGTGCCGACCTGCAGCAGAGAGCCCAGGCACCAGGGGGCCCACATGGGATCCAGAGAAACCAGGCACCCAGTGTCGACCTGGGAATGGGAGGCTGGGAACTACAGGGTTCACCTCAGGCAGAGAGGTTGTGCACCAAGGGGCCCACCTAGGACAGAGAACCTGGGCGCCAGGGGGCCCACCTGGGGCAGAAAGTCCAGGCACCCAGTGTCCACCTGGGACATAGACTGGACACTAGGGGGATCACCTAGAGTAGAGAGGCCAGGCACTAGGGGGCCCGTCTGGGATTCAGAGAAGCGAGGCACCCAGTGTCCACCTGGGACTGAGACGCTGGGCCCCAGGGAAACCACCTGGGACAAAGAGGCTGGGCACTAGGGGTTCACCAATAACAGAGTTACCGGGCACCCAGTGTCCACTAGGGACAGAGAAGCTGGGCTCCAGGGAACCCACCTAGGGCAGAGAGGTCAGGCACTAGGGGGCTCATCTGGGATAGAGAAGCTAGACACCAGGGAGCTCCTCTGGGGCAGACAGGCTGGGTACCAACAGGCCCATCCAGGACAGAGAACCTGGACAACAGGGAGCCCACCTGGGACAGAGAGCCCAGGCACCAGCCAGCCCACCTAGGGCAGAGAGACCAACCACTAGGGCGCACACCTGGGATCCAGAGAAGCCAGGTATTCAGTGTCCACCAGGGACAGACAGGGTGGCCATGATGTGGCCCACCTGGGATGGCAAGGCTAGACATTAGGGGGATCACCTAGGACAGAGAGGCCAGGCACTAGGGGGCCCACCTGGGATTCAGAGAATTCAGGCACAGAGCATTTACCTGGGCCAGAGTGACTGGCCACCAGGGAACACACCTGGGGCAGAGAGGCCAGGCACCAGGGGGCCAACGAGGAAGAGAGAGCCTGGGCACTAGAGGGCCCACCTGGGGTACAGATCACGGGCACCAGGGGGCCGACTTGGGATCCAGAGAAGCCAGGAACCCAGTGTCCACCTGGGAATGAGAGGCTGGACACTACAGGGTTCACTTGGGGCAGAGAGGCCGTGCACCAGGGGGCCCACATGGGACAGAGAATCTGACCACCAGGGAGCTCACCTGGGGCAGAAAAGTCAGACACCCAGTGTCAGCATGGGACAGAGACGCTGTGAACCAGGGAACCCACTTGGACAGTGAGGCAGGGCATTAGGGGATTCACCAATGACAGAGTAACTGGGCACCCAGTGTCCACCAGGGTCAGGGAAGCTGGACTCCAGGGAACCTACCTGGGGCAGAGAGGTCAGGCACCAGGGGGCCCACCTAGGACAGAGAAGCCAGTCTCCAGTGGGTCCACCTGGGACAGAGAAGCCTGGTACCAACAGGTCCAGTTGGGACAGAGAACCTGGACAACAGGGAGCCCACCTGGGACAGAGAGGCCAGGCACCAGCCGGCCCAACTAGGGCAGACAGGCTGAGTACTAGGGCGGACACCTGGGATCCAGAGAAGCCAGGCACTCAGTGTCCACCTTGGACAGAGAGGTCAGGCACTAGGGTGCCCACCTGGGATTTAGTGAAGTGAGGCACAGAGCATCTACATGTGACAGAGAGACTGGGCACCAGGGAACCTACCTGGGGTACACGGCTGGGCACCAGGGGCCCACTTGTGATCCTGAGACACCAGGCACTCTGTTACCACCTGGGACAGAGAGGCTAGGCACTAGAGGGTTTACCAAGGACAGAGAGGTCGTGCACCAGGGGATTCACATAGGACAGAAAGGCCAGGAAATAGGGGGCCCACCTGGGATCCAGAGAATCCTGGCACCAAGTTTCCACCTGCAACAGAGAGGCCGAGCACCACGGAAGCCACCTGGGACAGAGGATAAACACTCAGGGATTCACCTAGGAAAGAGAGGACAGGCACCAGGGTGAGTACTTGGGAGTCCAGAGAAGACAGGCCCCCAGGGTCCACCTGGGATAGAGGCTGGACACCGGGGAACCCACCTGGATCATATCACTGTGATACCTGGGTGCCGACCTGGGGGAGAAAGGCTGGGCATCAGGGGGCCCACTTGGAATCCAGCGAAACCAGGTACCCAGTGACCACCTGGGAAAGAGAGGCCAGTCACCAGGGAACCCACTTGGGACAGAGAGGCAGGAACCAAGGCAACCACCTGGGGTGGAGAAGCCGGGCACCAGTGAGCCCACCTGGGGAAGAGAGGCCGAGCACAATGGGTCCCACGAGGGTCATACAACCAGGACACCTGGGGGCGGACCTGGGGCAAAGAGGCCAAGCACCAGGATGCCCACGTGAGATCCAGAGAAGCCAGGCACCCAGTGTCCACCTGGGATAGAGGCTGGGCACCAGGGAACCCATCTGGAATTGACAGAAGCCAGGCACCCAGTGTCCACCAGGGACAGAGACATTGGGCACCTGTAAACCCACCTGGGACAGTGAAGGAGGGCACAAGAGGGTTGCTTAGGACAGAGAAACTGACACCGATGAAACCACCTGGGAAAGAGAGGCTGGGAACTAGGGGGCTCACCAATGACAGAGTGGCCGAGTACCCAGTGTCCACCAGGGACAGAAAAGCTGAGGTCGAGGGCACCCACCTGGGGCAGAGAGGTCAAGCACTAGGGGGTTCACCTAGGAGAGAGATGCCGGGCACCTCATGCCCACCTGGGACAGAGAGGTTTGACACCAGGGAACCTACGTGGCACAGAAGTTCTGCGCACTAATGGGTTCCCCTGAGGCAGAGAGACTGGGCACCAGGGAACCCACCTATGAGAGAGAGGCCAGGAACTAGGGGGTTCACCTCGGACAGAGATGCCGGGTACCTCGGACCAACCTGGTACACAAAGGCCAGGCACTAGAGAGCCACCTGGTACAGAGAGGCCGGGTTCCAGGGTACACACCCGTGATCCAGAGAAAAGGCACCAGGGAATCCACATGAGACAGGGAGGTCGGGCACCAGGGTACCTACTGGGCATCCAGAGAAACTAGGTACACCATATCCACCTGGGACAGAGAGCCTAGGCATCATGGAAACCACCTGGGACAGAGAGGCTGAGAAAAGCGGGTTCACCTGGGGCAGACAGTCTGGTTACTAGAGGCCCTACCTGGGACAGAGAGGCCGGGATCCAGGGGACTCACCTAGGATTCAGAGAGCCAGGCAGCAGGGGCCCCACCTGGGATCCAGGGAAGCCAGGTACCCAGTGTCTACTTGGGACAGAGAGCATGGACAACACCAGGCACAAGGGAACCCACCTGAGACAGAGGGGCTGGGCACCCAGGAACCCACCTTGAAGCAGATGCCAGGCACCAGGGAACCCACCTGGGACAGAGAGGCCTGGCACCAGGAGGCCCTCCTTGGACAGAGAGCCCAGACATCAGGGGGCCCAAGTGGGGCAGAGAGGCCTGCTACCTGGGAACCCATTTGGGACAGAGAGGCCGCACAAGGAACTCACCTCAGGCAGAGAAGCCGTGCACCAGGAGGCCCACCTTGGACTGAGAACCTGGGCATCAGGGGGACAATCTGGGCTAGAGTGTCCAGGAACCAGGGCACCACTAGGAATCCTAAGACGCCAGGCACCCTGTATCCAACTGACACAGAGGGTCTGGGCCAGAGGTAGCTCACCTAGGACAGACAGGCCAAGCACCAGGTGGCCTACCTGGGATCCAGAGAGGCCAGGCACCGAGTGTCCACCTGGGACAGAGAGGCCGGGCACCAGGGAACCCACCTGGGACAGTGAGGATGGGCACTCTGGGATTCACCTAGGAAAGAGAGGCCTGGCACCAAGGGGCCCATCTGGTACAGCGAGGCCAGACACTAAGGAACCCATTGGGGCAGAGAGGCCTGGCACCAGGGAGCACACCTGGGATTTAGAGAAGCCAAGCACCCAGTGTCCACCTGCGACAAACGCTCGGCACCAGGGAACCCACCTGGCACAGAAAGGCTGAGCACCAGGGGGGCCACCTAGGACAGAGGGCCTGATGCCCACTTGGGACATCCAAACTGGACACCTGGGGGCTGACCCGGTGGGGAGAGGCCAGGCATCAGGGTGCCCACATGGGATCCAGAGAAGCCAGGAATCCGGTGTCCACCTAGGACAGAGACACTGGGCACCTGGAAACCCACCTGGGACAGTGAGGCAGGGCACTAAGGGGTTTCTTAGGACAGAGAGGCTGGCACCAAGGAACTCACCTGGGAAAGAGAGGATGGGCACTAGGGGGCTCACCAATGACAGAGTGACCGAGTACCCAGTGTCCACCAGGGACAGAGAAGCTGAAGTCCAGGGAACACACCTGGGCCAGAGAGGTCAGGCACTAGGGGGTTTACCTAGGAGAGAGATGCCGGGCACCTCACACCCACCTGGGAAAGAGAGGCTGGACACCAGGGAACCTATGTGGGACAGAGAGTCTGTGCACTAATGGGTTCCCCTGAGGCAGAGAGACTGGGCACCAGGGAACCCACCTGTGACAGAGTGGCCAGGAACTAGGGGGTTCACCTCGGACAGAGATGCCGGGTACCTCGGCCCACCTGGTACACAGAGACCAGGCACAAGGGAGCCACCTGGGACAGAGAGGCTGGGTTCCCGGTTGCACACCTGTGATCCAGAGAAAAGGCACCAGGGAACCCTCCTCGACAGGAGCGGTCGGGCACCAGGTTGCCCACTTGGGATCCAGAGAAACTAGGTACACAGGGTTCACCTGGGACAGAGATGCTCGGCACCATGCAACCCACCTGGGACAGGGAGGTCGGGCACCAGTGTGCCCACTTGGGATCCAGAGAAACTAGGTTCCCAGTGTCCACCTGGGATAGAGAGGCCTGGCACCAGGGGACCGGTCTAGATTTCAGAGATCCAGGCAGGCCCTCCTTGGACAGAGAGCCCAGGAATCAAGGGGAACAAGTGGGGCAGAGAGGCCTGACACCCGGGAATCCATTTGATACAGAGAGGCCAGGTACAAAGGTGCTCCCCTGGGACAGAGGTGCTGGACACATGGGACTCACCTGGGGCAGAGAAGCTGTGCACCAGTGTGCCCACCTTGGACTGAGAACCTGAGCACCGGGGGAAAATCTGGGGTAGAGTGTCCAGATACCAGGGCGTACTGTGGGGATCCTGAGACGCCAGGCACCCTGTGTCCACCTGACACAGAGGGTCTGGGCAAAAGGTGGCTCACTTAGGACAGACAGGCCAAGCACCAGGTGGCCCACCTGGGATCCAGAGAATCCAGGTACCTAGTGTCCACCTAGGACAGAGAGGCCGGGCACCAGGGAACACACCTGGGACAGTGAGGCTGGGAACTCTGGGATTCACCTAGGAAAGAGAGGCCTGGCACCAAGAGGTCCACCTGGTACAGCGAGGCCAGACACTAGCGAACCCATTGGGGCAGAGACCCTGACACCAGGGAGCCCACTTGGAATCCAGCGAAGCCAGGCACCCAGTGTCCACCTGGAAAAAGGAGGCCAGGCAGCAGGGAACCCACTTGGGACATATAGGCCGGGAGCCAAGCGACCACCTGGGATGGAGAGGCCGAGCACAATGGTTCCCACCAGGGTCCTACCACCAGGAAACCTGAGGACCGAGCTGGGGCAGAGAGGCCAATCACCAGCGTGCCCACTTGGGATCCAGAGAAGCCAGGCACCCAGTGTCCACCTGGGATAGAGGCTGGGCACCAGGGAACCCACCTGGGCAGAGAGGTTGGGCACAATAGGGCCCATCTGGGTCATACCACCTGGATACCTGGGGGCTGATTTAGGGCAGAGAGGCTGGGCACTACAGGGTTCACCTGGGGCAGAGAGGTCGTGCACCAGAAGGCCCACCTGGGGCATAAAAGGAAGGCACCCAGTGTTCACCTGGGATAGAGACGCTGGGCACAAGGGCATTCACCAATGACGGAGTAACCGGGAATCCTGTGTCCACCAGGGACAGAGAGCTGGGCTCCAGGGAACCCACCTGGGGCAGAAAGGTCAGGCACCAGGGGGCCCAAATAGGACAGAGATGCCTGGAACCCCGTGACCACCGGGAAAGAGGGGCCGGGCTGCGGGGGCATAGAGGCTAGGCAACAGGAGGCCCACCTGAGGCAGAAAGGCCAGGCACCAGGGGCCCCACCTCGGACATCCAAGTGGTACACCTGGGAGCCAACCTGGGGCAGAGAGGCCAAGCACATGGGTGCCCACTTGGGATCAAGAGAAGCCAGGAAGCCAGTGTCCACATGGGATAGAGGCTGGGCACCAGGGAAACCTCCTGGGGCAGAGAGGTTGGGCACAATGGGGTCCACCTGGATCATAGCACTGTGATACCTGGGTGCCGACCTGGGCCAGAGAGGCCGGGTCCCATGGAGCCCACTTGGAATTCAGCGAAACCAGGCACCCAGAGTCCAACTGGGAAAAGGAGGCCAGGCAGCAGGGAACCAAGGCGACCACCTGGGGTGCAGAGGCTGGGCACCAGAGAGCCCACCTGGGGAAGAGAGGCCGAGCACAATGGGTCCCACCAGGGTTATACAACCGGGACACCTAGGGGCCGACCTGGGGCACAGAAGCCAAGCACCAGGGTGCCCACTTGGGATCCAGAGATGCACGGCACCCAGTGTCCACCTGGGATAGAGGCTGGGCACCAGGGAACCCACCTGGGCAGAGAAATTGGGCACAATGGGACCCATCTGGGTCATGCCACCTCAATACTTGGTGGCTGACCTGGGGCAGAGAGGCCTGGCACTACGGGGTTCACCTGGGGCACAAAAGGCAGACACCCGGTGTTTATCTGGGATAGAGATGCTGGGCACCAGGGAACCCACCTGGGACAGAGAGGCGGGGCACAAGGGCATTCACCAATGACGGAGTGACCGGGAATCCTGTGTCCAGCAGGGACAGAGAGCTGGGCTCCAGGGAACCCCCCTGGGTCAGAAAGTTCAGGCACCAGGGGGCCCACCTAGGACAGAGATGCCTGGTACCCCGTGCCCACCGGGACTGAGGGATCGGGCATCAGGGGACCTACCGGGCACGGAGAGGCTTGGCACCAGGAGGTTCACCTGAGACATCCAAGCGGGACACCTGGGAGCCGACTGGGGGCAGTGAGGCCAGGCACGTGGGTGCCCACTTGGATCAAGGGAAGCCAGGAACCCACTGTCCACCTGGGACAGAGGCAGCGCACAAGGCAACCCACTTGAGGCAGAGAGGCTGAGCACTAGGGGCCCCACACTGGACATCCAAACAGGACTCCTTTGGGCCGATCTGAGGCAGAGTGGCCAGGCACCAGCATGCCCACTGGGATCCAGTGAAGCCAGGAACCTGTGTCCACCTGAGACAGAGAGACTGGGCACAAGGGAATCCACCTGGGACAGAGAGGTTAGGCACTATGGGTTTCACCAAGAAAGAGATGACGGACACCGCGGGCCAACCTGGGACAGAGAGCACGGGCACCACGGAACACAACTGGGGTGTAGAGGCTGTGCACCAGGGAAAGAGGTCACACAGTAGGGGCCCACCTGGGGCATCAAACCGGGGCTCCAGGGGCCCTACCTGGGACATCCAACCGGAACACCAGGGGCCCCACTTGGGAAGAGAGGCCAGGCATCAAGGGGACACCTAGGATCCCTAGAAGTCATACACCCAGTGTCTACCTGGGACAGAGAGGCTGGGGACCAGGGAACCAATCTGGGATTGACAGAAGCTAGGTACCCAGGGTCTACTTGAGATAGAGAGCTCGGGCATCAGGGAGCCCACCTGGAGAAGAAAGGCCTGGCACCAGGGGGCCCACCTGGAATCCAGAGAAGCGAGGCACCCAGTGTCCACCTAGGATAGAAGCTGGGCACTAGGGATCCCACGTAGGAGCCCGGTCACAATGGGGCCAACTTGCGTCGTACCACTGGGACATCTGGGGAACGACCTGGGGCAGAGAGGCCAGGCACTAGGGTGCCGACTTGGGTTCCAGAGAAGCCAGGCACCCAGTGTCCACCTGGGACAGAGACACTGGGCACCTGGAAACCCACCTGGGACAGTGAGGCAGGGCATTAGGGGGTTTCTTAGGACAGAGAGGCTGGCACTAAGGAACTCACCTGGAAAAGAGAGGCTGGGCATTAGGGGGCTCACCAATGACAGAGTGGCCAAGTACCCAGTGTCCACCAGGAACAGAGAAACTGAGGTCCTGTGAACACACCTGGGGCAGAGAGGTCAGTCAGTAGTGGGTTCACCTAGGAGAGAGAAGCCGGGCACCTCCCGCACAGGTGGGACAATGATGCTGGACACCAGGGAACCTAGGTGGGACAGAGAGTCGGCACAGTAATGGGTTCCCCTGAGGCAGAGAGACTGGGCACAAGGGAACCCACCTGTGACAGAGAGGCCAGAAACTAGGGGGTTCATCTCAGACAGAGATGCCATGCACCTTGGGCCCACCTGATACACAGAGACCAGGCACAAGGGAGCCACCTGGGACAGAGAGGCCCGGATCCAGGGTGCACACCTGTGATCCACAGAAACGGCACCAGGGAACCAACCTGGACCAGAGAGGTCGGGCACCAGGTTGCCCACTTGAAATTCACAGAAACTAGGTACACAGTGTTCACCTGGGACAGAGATGCTCGGCACCATGGAACCCACCTGGGATAGGGAGTTCAGGCACCAGGGTGCCTACTGGGGATCCAGAGAAACTAGGTCCCCAGTGTCCACCTGGGACAGAGAGGCTCGGCACCATGGAAATCACCTGGGACAGAGAGGCTGAGAAAAGTGGGGTCACCTGAGGCAGAGAGTCTGGTTACTAAGGGCCCACCCTGGGACAGAGAGGCCGGGCACCAGGGCACCCACCTAGGATTTAGAGAGCCATGCAGCAGGGGCCCCACCTGGGATCCAGGGAAGCCAGGCATTCAATGTCTACTTGGGACAGAGAGGTTGGACACCAGGGAACCCACCTGGGACAGAGAGTCTCCGCACTAGGGTCCTCATCTGTGATCAACAGAAGCTAGGCACCCGGTGTCCACCTGGAACAGAGAGGCCAGTCACCCAGGAACCAACCTGGGACCAATGCCAGGCACCAGGGAACCCACCTGGGATAGAGATCCCAGACATCAGGGGGCCTAAGTGGGGCAGAGAGGCCTGCCACTTGGGAACCCATTTGGTACAGGGAGGCCAGGTACAAGGTGTCTGCCCTGGGACAGTGAGGCCGGATACATGGTTCTCAGCTGGGGCAGAGAAGCCGTGCACCAGCGGGCCCACCTTGGACTGAGAACCTGGGCACCAGGGGGACAATCTGGGATAGAGTCTCCAGGTACCAGGGCATCACGGGATCCAAGGCACCAAGTGTCCACCTGACACAGGGTCTGGGCAATAGGTGGCTCACCTAGGACAGACAGGCCAAGTACCAGGTGGCCTACCTGGGATCCAGAGAAGCCAGGCAGCTAGTGTCTACCTGGGACAAGGTGGCCGGGCACAAGGGAAGCCACCTGGGACAGTGAGGATAGGCATTCCGGGATTCACCTAGGAAAGAGAGGCCTAGTACCAAGCGGTCCACCTGGTACAGCGAGGCCAGAATCTAGGGAACCCATTTGGGCAGAGAGGCCTGGCAGCAGGAGCCCACCTGGGATTCAGAGAAGCCAGGCACCCAATGTCCACCTGAGACAGAGACGTTTGGCACCAGGGAACCCACCTGGCACAGAGAGGCTGAGCACCAGGGGGCCCACATAGGACAGAGGGGCTGGGCATCAGGTGGCGCACCTGAGGCAGAGAGGCCAGTCATCAGGAAACACAGCTGAGGCAGAGACGCTGGGCAAAAGCGGGCCCAACTGGGGTAGAGAAGCCCGGCACCAGGGTGCCACTTGGGATCCTGAGACACCAGATACCCTGTGTCCACCTGGGACAGAGAGGCTGTGCATAGGGGGTTGACCTAGGACAGAGAGCCAGGGACCAGGGAAGCCACTTTGGACAGAGGCTGGGAACCAAGGCGACCACCTGGGGTGGAGAGGTTGGGCACCAGCAAGCCCACCTGGGGAAGAGAGGCCGAGCGCAATGGGACCCACCAGAGTCATACAACCAGTACAGCTGGTCGCCAACCTGGGGCAGAGAGGCCAAGCACCAGGGTGCCCACTTGGGATCCAGAGAGCCCAGCACCCAGTGTCCACCTGGGATTGAGGCTGGGCACCAGTGTACCTACCTGGGAAGAGAGGTTGGGCACAATGAGGCCCACATGGGTCATACCACCTCGATACGTGGTGGCTGACCTGGGGAAGAGAGGCCGGGCACTACAGGGTTCACCTGGGGCAGAGAGGCTGTGCACCAGGAGGCCCACCTGGGGCACAAAAGGCAGGCACCCAGTGTTCATCTGGGATAGAGACGCTGGGAACCAGGGAACCCACCTGGGACAGGCGGAGCACAAGGGTGTACACCAATGACAGAGTGACTGGGAATCCTATGTCCACCAGGGACAGAGAGCTGGGCTCCAGGCAACCCCCCTGGGTCAGAAAGTTCTAGCACCAGGGGGCCCACCTAGGACAGATCACTGGCACCCCGTGCCCACTGGGACAAAGGGGCGGGGCACCAGGGGACCTACTGGGTGCGGAGAGGCTTGGCACTAGGAAGCCCACCTGGGACATCCAAGCGGGATACTTAGGAGCCGACTGGGGGCAGAGAGGGCAGGCACGTGGGTGTCCACTTGGGATCCAAGGAAGCCAGGATCCCAGTGTCCACCTGGGATAGAGGCAGGGCACAAGGCAACCCACCTGTGGCACAGGCTGAGCACTAGGGGCCCCACCTGTGTCGTACCACCGGGACAACTGGGGTATGACCTAGGGCAGAGAGGCCAGGCAGTCAGTGTCCACCTGGGACAGAGACACTTGGCACCTGGAAACCCACCTGGGACAGTGGAACACTAGAGTGTTTCTTAGGAGAGAGAGGCTGGCACTAAGGAACCCACCTGGGAAAGAGAGGCTGGGCACTAAGGGGCTCACAAATGACAGAGTGGCTGAGTACCCAGTGTCCACCAGGGACAGAGAAACGGAGGTTGAGGGAACCCACCTGGGGCAGAGAGGCTGGACCCCAGGAACCTACGTTGGACAGAGTCTGCGTATTAATGGTTTCCCTGAGGCAGGGAGATTGGGCACCAGGGAACCCACCTGTGACAGAGAGGGCAGGAACTAGGGGGTTCACCTCAGACAGTGATGCCAGGCACCTCGGGGCCATCTGGTACACAGAGGCCAGGCAAAAAGGAGCCACCTGGGACAGAGAGGCCAGGTTCCAGGGTGTACACCTGTGACCCAGAGGAAAGGCACCAGGGAACCCACCTGGACCAGATGGGTCGGGCACCAGGTTGCCCACTTGGGATCCAGAGAAATTAGGTACACAGTGTTCACCTGGGACAGTGATGCTCGGCACCATGGAACCCACCTGGGACAGGGAGGTCGGACACCAGGGTGCCTACCAGGGATCCAGAGTAACTAGGTACCCAGTGTCCACCACGGAAATAGGGGCTTGGCACCATGGAAACCACCTGGGACAGAAAGGCTGAGAAAAGTGGGTTCACCTAAGGCAGAGAGTCTGGGTACTAGGGGCCCCACATGGGACAGAGGGGCTGTGGACCAGGAAACCCGACTAGGATTCAGAGAGCCAGGCAGCAGGGTGTCCACCTGGGATCCAGGGAAGCCAGGCACCAAGTGTCTACTTGGGACTGAGAGGTTGGACACCAGGGAACCCACCTGGGACAGAGAGTCTCCACACCAGGGGTCCCACCTGCGATCAACAGAAGCGAGGCACCCGGTGTCCACCTGGGACAGAGAGACCAGTCACCCAGGAACCCACCTGGGACTGACACCAAGCACCAGGGAACCCACCTGGGACAGAGAGGCAGGGCACCAGGAGGCCCTTCTTGGACAGAGAACCAGACACCAGGGGGCCCAAGACGGGCAGAGTGGCCTGCCACCCGGGAAACCCTTTGATACAGAGAGGCAAGGTAAAAGGGGGCTCCGTTGCGACAGAGATGCCGGACACCTGGGACAGCGAAGCCATGCACAAGGGGGCCCACTTTGGACAGAGAACCTGGGCACCAGGGGGACAATCTGGGGTACAGTGTCCAGGTACCAGGGCACCACTAGGGATCCACTAGGGTAGAGTGTCCAGGACCAGGGCGCCAGGCACCCTGTGTCCACCTAATACAGAGGGTCTGGGCAATAGGTGGCTCACCTAGGACTGACAGGCCAAGTACCAGGTGGCCCACATGGGATCCAGAGAAGCCAGGCACCCAGTGTCCACCTGGGACACTGACACTGGTTACCTGGAAACCCACCTGGACAGCGAGGAAGGGTTCTAGGTGGTTTCTTTGGACAGAGAGGCTGGCACAAAGAAGCCCACCTGGGAACAAGAGGCTGGGCACTAGGGGGCTCACCAATGACAGAGTGGCCGAGTACCCAGTGTCCACCAGGGACAGAGAAGCTGAGGTCCAGGGAACACACCTGGGGCAGAGAGGTCAGGCACTAGGGGGTTCACCTAGGAGAGAGATGCCGGGCACCTCACGCCTACCTGGGACAGAGAGGCTGGACACCAGGGAACCTACGTGGGACAGAGAGTGCACACTAATAGGTTCCCCTGAGGCAGAGAGACTGGGCACTACGGAACCCACCTGTAACAGAGAGGCCAGAAACTACGGGGTTCACCTTGGAGAGAGATGCTGGGCACCTCGGGCCAACCTGGTACAGAGAAGCCGGGCACAAGGGAGCCACCTTGGACAGGGAGGCTGGATTCCAGGGTGCACATCTGTGATCCATAGAAAAGGCACCAGGGAATCAACATGGACCAGAGAGGTCGGGCACCAAGTTGCTCACTTGGGATCCAGAGAAACTAGGTACACAAGTGTTCACCTGGAACAGAGATGCTCAGTACCATGGAACCAACCTGGGACAGGGAAGTCGAGCACCAGGGTGCCTACCAGCAATCCAGAGAAACTAGGTCCCCAGTGTCCACTAGGGACAGGGAGGCTAGGCACTATGGAAACCACCTGGGACAGAGAGGCTGAGAAAAGCAGGTTCACGTGAGTCAGAGAGTCCGGTTACTAGGGGCCCTACCTGTGACAGAGAGGTTGGGCACCAGGGGACCCGCCTAGGATTCAGAGAGCCAGGCACGAGGGGCCCCACTAGAGATCCAGGGAAGCTAGGCACCCAGTGTCTACTTAGGACAGAGAGGTTGGACACCAGGGAACCCACCTGGGACAGAGAGTCTCGGCACCAGGGGTCCAACCTGTGATCAACAGAAGCTAGGCACTGGAGTCCACCTGGGACAGAGAGGCCTGTCACCCAGGAACCCACCTCGACAGGAGAGGTCGGGCACCAGGTTGCCCACTTGGGATTCAGAGAAACTAGGTACACAGTGTTCACCTGGGACAGAGATGCTCGGCCCCATGGAACCCACCTGGGACAGGGAGGTCGGTCACCAGGGTGCCTACCGGGGATCCAGAGAAACTAGGTCCCCAGTGTCCACCTGGGACAGAGAGGCTCGGCACCATGGAAACCACCTGGGACAGAGAGGCTGGGAAAAGCGGGTTCGCCTGAGGTAGAGAGTCCGAGTACTATAGGCCCACCTTGGGACAGAGAGGCCGGACACCAGGGGACCCCCCCCCCCCTAGGATTCAGAGAGACAGGCAGCAGGGGGCCCACCTGCGATCCAGGGAAGCCAGGTACCCAGTGTCTATTTGGGACAGAGAGCTTGGACACCAGGGGTCCCACCTGCAATCAGCAGAAGTTAGGCACCTGGAGGCCAGGAACCAGGGAACCCACCTGGAACAGAGAGGCCATGCACAAGGAAGCCCTCCTTGGACAGAGAGCCCAGACATCAGGGAGCCCAAGTAGGGCAGAGAGGCCTGCCAACCGGGAACCCATTGGATACAGAGAGGACAGGTACAAGGGGGCTCAACTGAGACAGAGAATCCGGACACATGGGACTCACCTGGGGCAGAGAAGCCGTGCACCAAAGGGCCCATCTTGGACTGAGTACCTGGGTACCAGGAGGACAATCTGGGGTAGCTTGTTCCGGTACCAGGGCGCCACTAGGGATCCTGAGACGCCAGGCACCCTGTGTACACCTGACACAGAGGGTCTGGGCAATAGATGGCTCACCTAGGATAGACAGGCCAAGCACCAGGTGGTCCACTTGGGATCCAGAGAAGCCAGGCACCTAGTGTCCACTTGGGACAGAGAGGCCGGGCACCATGGAACCCACCTGGGACAGTGAGGCTGGGCACTACGGGATTCACCTAGGAAAGAGAGGCCTGGCACCAAGGGCCCCACCTGGTACAGCAAGGCCAGACAAGAGGGAACCCATTGGGACAGAGAGGCCTGGCACCAGGGTGCACACCGGGGATTCAGAGAAGCCAAGCACCCAGTGTCCACCTGAGACAGAGACACCCAGCACCAGGGAACCCATCTGGCACAGTGAGTCTGAGCCAAGGGGGCCCAACTAGGACAGAGGGGCTGGGCATCAGGTGGCACACCTGAAGCATAGTGGCTAGTCATCAGGAAACCCAGCTGAGGCAGAGACGCTGGGCAAAAGGGGGCCCACCTGGGGTAGAGAAACCTGGCAAGGGTGCCACTTGGGATCCTGAGACGCCAGATATCCTGTGTCCACCTGGGACAGAGAGGCTTGACATATGGGGTTGACCTAGGACAGAGACTGGGCACCAGGGAATCCACTTTGGGCCCCACATGGGATCCAGAGAAGCCAGGCACCCAGTGTCCACTGGGAGTGAGAGGCTTGGGACTATGGGGTTCACCTCGGGCAGAGAGGCTGTGCACCAGGGAGCCCATTTGGAATGGGGAACCTGGGCACCAGGGGACTTCCCTGGTGCAGAGAAGTCAGGCACTAAGGGGCTTACTTAGGACAGAAAGGCCGGGCACCCCGTTCCCACCTGGTGTGAAGAGTTGGGGCACAAGGGAGCCCATTTGTGACATCCAACTGGGACACCTGGTGGCTGAACTGGGGCAGAGAGGCAGGCACCAGGGTGACCACTTGAGATCCAGAGCAGACAGGCACCCAGTGTCGACTTGGGATAGAGGCTGGGCACCAGGGAACCCACCTGGGGCAGAGAGGTTGAAGACAATGGGGCCCACATGGATCAAATCGCAACGATACCTGGGTGCTCACCTGTGGCAGAGAAACCTGGCACCAGGTGGCCTACTTGGAATCCAGTGAAAGCAGGCACCCAGTGTCCACCTGGGAAAGAGAGGCCAATCACAAGGGAACATACTAGGGACAGAGAAGCAGGGAACCAAGTGACCACCTGGGGTGGAGAGGCCAGGCACCAGCGAGCCCACCTCGGGAAGAGAGGCTGAACACAATGGGTCCCACCAGGGTCATACAACCGGGAAACCTGGGGGCTGACCTGGGGCAGAGAGGCCAAGCACCAGGGTGCTCACTTGGGATCCAGAGAATCCAGGCACCCAGTGTCCACCTGAGATAGAGGCTGGGCACCAGGGCACCCACCTGGGCAGAGAGGTTTGGCACAACGGGGCCCTCCTGTGTCATACCACCTCGATACCTGGTGGCTGACCTGAGGCAGAGAGGCCAGGCACTAGGGATTCACCTATGGCAGAGAAGCAGTGCACCAGGAGGCACCTGGGGCACAAAAGGCAGGCACCCAGTGTTCACCTGGCATAGAGACACTGGGCACCAGGGAACCCACCTGGGAAATAGAGGCTGGGCACAAGGGGGTTCACCAATGACAGAGTGACCGTGAATCCTGTGTCCACCAGGGACAGAGAGCTGGGCTCCAGGAAACCCACCTGGGGCAGAAAGGTCAGGCACCAGGGGGCCCACCTAGGGCAGAGATTCCTGGCACTCCATGCCCTCCAGAACAGAGGGGCGGGGCACCACGGGCTCTACCGGGGCGAAGAGACTTGGCACTAGGAGGCCCAACTTGGGCAAGAGGCCAGGCACTTGGGTGCCCACTTTGCATCCAGAGAAGCCAGGAACCCAGTGTCCACTTGAGATAGAGGCAGGGCACAAGGCAACCCACCTGGGGCAGAGAAGCTGGGCACCAGGAGCCCCACCTGGGACATCCAAACAGGACTCCTTGCGGCCAATGTGGAGCAGAGAGGCTAGGCACCAGCGTGCCCACAGGGATCCAGTGAAGCCAACCTGTGTACACCTAAGACATAGAGACCGGGCACTAGGGAATTCACCTGGGTCAGAGAGGTTAGGCCCTAAGGATTTCACCAAGAAAGGGATGCCGGGCACCGCAGTCCAACCTGGGACAGAAAGGATGGGCACCACGGAACATAACTGGGGCATAGAGGCTGTGCACCAGGGGAAAGAGACTTCGCATTAGGGGGCCAACCTGGGACATCCAACCGGGCACCAGAGGCCCTACGTGGGACACTAAACCGGACAACCAGGGGCCCCACTTGAGCAGTGAGGCCGGGCATCAGGGGAAACCTGGGATCCAGAGAAGTCAGGCGACCGGTGTCTACATGGGACAGAAAGGCTGGCACCAGGGAACCCATCTGTGGTTGACAGAAGCTAGGCACCCAGCATCTATTTGGGACAGAGAGGTCGAGCATCAGGGAGCCCACCTGGGGAAGAAAGGCCTGGCACCAAGGGGCCTACGTGGGATCCAGGGAACTCAGGAACCCAGTGTCCACCTGGGACAGAGACACTGGGCACATGGAAACCCACCTGGGACAGTGAGGCAGGGCACCAGGGGGTTCACCAATGATGGAGTGACGGGGAATCCTGTGTCCACCAGGGACAGAGAGCTGGGCTCCAGGGAATCCACCTGGGGCAGAAAGGTCAGGCACCAGGGGGAACACCTAGGGCAGAGATGCCTGGTACCCCGTGGCCACCCGGACAGAGCTGCCGGGCACCAGGGGACCTACTGGGGGTGGAGAGGCTTGGCACCAGTAGGCCGACCTGGTGCACAGAGGCCAGGCACCTGGGTGCCCACTTGGGATCCAGAGAAGCCAGGAACCCAGTGTCCACGTGGGATAGAGGCTGGGCACAAGCCAACCCACCTGGAGCAGAGAGGCTGGGCACCAGGGGGCCAACCCGGGACATTCAAACAGGACTCATTGGGCAGATCTGGGGCAGAGAGGCCAGGCACCAGCAGGCCCAATGGGATCCAGTGAAGCCAGGATCCTGTGTCCACCTGAGACAGACTGGGCACAAGGGAATCCACCTGGGACAGAGAGGTTAGGCACTAAGGGTTTCACCTACAAAGAGATGCTGAGCACTGCGGGCTAACCCGGGTCAGAGAAGATGGGCACCACGGAACAAAACTGGGGCATTGAGGCTGTGCATCAGGGGAAAGTGGCCGCACAGTAGGGGGCCCACCAGGGGCATACAACCGGGGCACCAGGGGCCATACCTGGGACATCCAACCAGAATATGAGGGGTCCCACTTGGGCAGAGGGGCCGGGAATCAGGGGACACTTGGGATCCAGAGAAGTCAGGTACCCAGTGTCTACCTGGGAAAGAGAGGCTGGGCACCAGGGAACCCATCTGGGATAGACAGAAGCTAGGCACACAGCGTCTACTTGGGGTAGAGAGTTCGGGCATCAGGAAGCCCACCTGGGGAAGAAAGGCCTGGCACCAGGGTGCCCACCTGGTATCCAGAGAAGCGAGGCACCCAGTGTCCACCTGGGATAGAAGCTGGGCACTAGGGAACCCACCTAGGTTAGTGAAGGTCACAATGGGGTCCACCTGGGCCATAACACCAAGACATCTGGGGAACAACCTGGGGCAGAGAGGCCAGGCACCAAGGTGCCGACTTGTGATCCGGAGAAGCCAGGTACCCAGTGTTCAACAGGGACACAGACACTGGGCACTTGGAAAACTACCTGGAACAGTGGGACACTAGGGGTTTCTTAGGACAGAGAGGCTGGCATTGAGGAATCCACCTGGGAAAGAGAGGCTGGGCATTAGGGGGCTCACGAATGACAGAGTGGCCGAGAACCCAGTGTCCAGCAGGGACATAGAAGCTGAGGTCCATGGAACCCACCTGTAGCAGAGAGGTCAGGCACTAGGGGGTTCACCTAGGAGAGAGATGCTGGGCACCTCACGCCTACCTGGGACAGAGAGGCTGGACACCAGGAAACCTACGTGGGACAGAGAGTCTGCGCACTAATGAGTTCACCTGAGGCAGAGAGACTGGGCACTAGGGAATCCACCTGTTACAGAGAGGCCAGGAAATAGGGGGTTCACCTAGGACAGAGATGCTAGGCACCTCGAGCCCAGCTGGTACACAGAGGCCAGGCACAAGGGAGCCACCTGGGACAGAGAGGCCGGGTTCCAGGGTGCATACCTGTGATTCAGACAAAAGGCACCAGGGAACCCACCTTGACCAGAGAAGTTGGCCACCAGGTTGCCCACTTGGGATCCAGAGAAACTAGGTACACAGTGTTCACCTGGACCAGAGATGCTCAGCACCATGGAACCCAGCTGGGACAGGGAGGTGAGGCACCAGGGTGCCTACTGGGAATCCAGAGAAACTAGGTCCCCAGTGTCCACCAGGGACAGTGAGGCTCGGCACCATGGAAACCACCTGGGACAGAGAGGCTGAGAAAAGTAGGTTCACCTGAGACAGAGAGTCTGGTTAATAAGGGCCTTATCTGGGACAGAGAGGCCGGGCACCAGGGGACCCACCTAGGATTCAGAGAGCTAGGCACCAGGTGGCCCACCTTGGAACCAGGAAAGCCAGGAACCCAGTGTCTACTTGGGACAGAGAGGTTGGACAACAGGGAACCCACCTGGGACAGAGAGTCTCCGCACCAGGGGTCCCACCTGCGATCAACAGAAGCTAGGCACCCGGTGTCCACCTGGGACAGAGAGGCCAGTCTCCCAGGAACCCACCTGGGACAGATGCCAGGCACCAGGGAACTGACCTAGGACAGAGAGGCCGGGCACCAGGAGGCCCTTCTTGGACAGAGAGCCCAGACATCAGGGGGCCCAAGTGGGCAGAGAGGACTGCCACCCGGGAACCCATTTGATACAGAGAGGCCAGGTACAAGGGTTCTCCCCTGGGACAGAGAGGCCAGACACATGGGACTCACCTGTTGCAGAGAAGCCATGCGCCAGGGGGCCCACCTTGGACTGAGAACCTGGGCACCAGGGGGACAATCTGCGGTAGAGTATCCAAGTACCAGGGCACCACTAGGGATCCTGAAATGCCAGGCATCCTGTGGCCACCTGACACAGAGTGTCTAGGCAAAAGGTGGCTCACCTAGGACAGACATGTCAAGCACCAGGTGGCCCACCTGGAATCCAGAGAAGCCAGGCACGTAGTGACCACCTGGGACAGTGAGGTCGGGCACTCCGGGATTCACCTAGGAAAGAGAGGCCTGGCACCAAGGGGCCCACCTGGTACAGCGAGGCCAGACACTAGGGAACCCATTGGGGTAGAGAGGCCTGGCACCAGGGAGCCCACCTGGGATTCAGAGAAGCCAGGCAACCAGTGTCCACCTAAGACAGATACGCTCGGCACCAACGAACCCACCTGGCACAGAGAGGCTGAGCACAAGGGGGCCCACCTAGGAGAGAGGGCCTGAGCATTAGGTGGCACATCTGAGGCAGAGAGGCCAGTCATCAGGAAACCCAGCTGAGGCAGAGATGCTGGTCAAAAGGGGGCTCACCTGGGGTAGAGAAGCCCGGCACCAGGGTGCCATTGGGATCCTGAGACACCAGATACCTTGTGTCCACCTGGGACAGAGAGGCTGAGCATGGCCAGTTGACCTAGGACAGAGAGACTGGCCACCAGGGAACTCACCTTGGACACCTGAGAACCAGGGTCCCCACATGAGATCCAGAGAAGCCAGGCAACCAGTGTCCACATGGGAATGAGAGGATTTGGACTACGGGGTTCACCATGGGTAGAGAGGCTGTGCACCAGGGAGCCCATTTGGGACAGAGAAGCTGGGCCCTGGAGGGCCCCCCTAAGACAGAGAAGTCAGGCACTAAGGGGCTTACCTAGGACAGAAAGGCCAGGCACCCCAGAGATGGGGCACAGAGGTGGGGCACCAGGTAGCCGACTTGGGACATCCAACCTGGACACCTGGGGGCTGACCCGGGGCAGAGAGGCCAGGCACCAGGGTGACCACTTGGGATCCAGAGGAGACAGGCACCCAGTGTCCAACATGGATAGAGGCTGGGCACCAGGGAACCCACCTGGGTCAGAGAGGTTGGGCAAAATGGGGCCCACCTGGATCATACCACTGCGATACCTGGGTGCTGACCTGGGGCAGAGATGCCGGGCACCAGGGGTCCAACTTGGAATCCAGCGAAGGCAGGCACCCAGTGTCCACCTGGGAAAGGGAGGCCAGGCACCAGGGAACTCACTTGGGACAGAGAAGCCAGGAACCAAGTGACCACCTAGGGTGGAGAGGCCTTGTAGCAGCGAATCCACCTGGGGCAGAGAGGTTGGGCAAAATGGGGCCCACCTGGATCATAGCACTGTGATACCTAGTTGCCAACCTGGGCCAGAGAGGCAGGGCACCAGGGGGCTCACGTGGAATACATCGAAACCAGGCATCCAGTGACCACCTGGGAAAGTGAGGCCAGTCACCAGGGAACCCACTTCGAACAGAGAGGCAGGGAACCAAGGCAACCACCTGGGGTGGAGAAGCTGGGCATCAGCGAGCCCACCTGGGGAAGAGAGGCCGAGCACAATGGGTCCCACCAGGGTCAAAAAAACGGGACATCTGGTGGCTGACCTAGGGCAGAAAGGCCAAGCACCAGGGTGCCCTCGTGGGATCCAGAGAAGCCCAGCTACCAGTGTTCACCTGGGATAGAGGCTGTGCACCAGGAAACCCACCTGGGCAGAGAGGATGGGCACAACAGGGCCCACCTGGGTCATTCCACCTCGATACCTGGGGCTGAACTGGGGCAGAGGTCTGGCACTATGGGGTTCACGTGGGGCAGAGATGCTGTGCACCAGGAGGCCCACCTGGGGCACAAAAGGCAGGCACCCAGTGTTCATCTAGGATAGAGACGCTGGGCACCAGAGAACCCACCTGGGACAGAGAGGCGGGGCACAAGGGCGTTCACCAATGACAGAGTGACCGGGAATCCTGTGTCCATGAGGGGCAGAGAGCTGGGCTCCAGGGAATGCCCCTGAGTCAGAAAGTTCAGGCA
>NW_022111369.1:51087375-51098722 GCF_000313985.2 Echinops telfairi
GAAGCCAGGAACCTGTGTCCACTTGAGACAGAGAGACCGGGCACAAGGGAATCCACCTGGGAAAGAGAGGTTAGGCACTAAGGGTTTCACCAAGAAAGAGTGCCGGTCACCGCGGGCCAACCTGGGACAGACAGCATGGGCTACATGGAACACAACTTGGGTGTAGAGGCTGTGCACCAGGGGAAAGAGGCTGCACAGTACGGGGCCCCACCTGGGGCATCCAACTGGAACACCAGGGGCCCCACTTGGGCAGAGAGGCCGGGCATCAGGGGGACACCTGGGATCCTGAGAAGTCAGATACCCAGTGTCTACCTGGGACAGAGAGGCTGGGCACCAGGGAACCCATCTGGGAGTGACAGAAGCTAGGCATCCAGCGTCTACTTGGGACAGAGAGTTCAGGCATCAGGGAGCCCACCAGGGGAAGAAAGGCCTGGCACCAGGGGGCCCACCTGGGATCCAGAGAAGTGAGGCACCCAGTGTGCACCTGGGATAGAAGCTGGGCACTAGGGAATCCACCAAGGTTAGAAAGGCCGGGCACAATGGGGCCCATCTGGGTCATACCTCTGGGCCATCAGGGGTACGACCTGGGCAGAGAGGCCAGGCACTAGGGTGCCGACTTTGGGTCCAGAGAAGCCAGGAACCCAGTGTCCACCTGGGACAGAGACACTGGGCACCTGGAAACCCACCTTGGGCAGTGGGACAGTAGGGGGTTTCTTAGGACAGAGAGGTTGGCAGCAAGGAACCCACCTGGGAAAGAGAGGCTGGGCATTAGGGGGCTCACCAATGACAGAGTGGCCGAGTACCCATTGTCCAGCAGGGACAGAGAAGCTGAGGTTCAGGGAACCAACCTGGGGCAGAGAGGTCAGGTACTAGGGGGTTCACCTAGGAGATGCCGGGCACCTCACGCCCACCTGGGACGGACAGGCTGGAAACCAGGGAACCTACGTGGGACAGAGAGACTGGGCACTAGGGAACCCACCTGTGACAGAGAAGCCAGAAATTAGGGGGTTCACCTCGGACCGAGATGCCGGGCACAAGGGCGCCACCTGGGACAGACAGGCCAGGTTCCAGGGTGCATACCTGTGATCCAGAGAAAAAGCACCACGGAACCAACCTGGACCAGAGAGGACGGGCACCAGGTTGCCCACTTGGGATCCAGAGAAACTAGGTACACTGTGTTCTCCTGGGACAGAAATGCTCGGTATCATGGAACCCACATGGGACAGGGAAGTTGGGCACCAGGGTGCCTACTGGGGATCCAGAGGAACTAGGTCCCCAGTGTCCACCTGGGACAGAGAGGCTCGGACCATGGAAACCATCTGGGACAGAGAGGCTGAGAAAGGTGGGTTCACCTGAGGCAGAGTGTCCGGTTACTAGGGTCCCTGCCTGGGACAGAGGCCGGGCACCAGGGGACCCGCCTAGGATTCAGAGAGCCAGGCAGCAGGGGGCCCACCTGGAATCCAGGTAATACAGGCACCCAGGGTCTACTTGGGAGAGAGAGGCTGGACACCAGGGAACCCAACTGGGACAGAGATTCTCCGCACCAGGGGTCCTACCTGTGATCAACAGAAGCTAGGTACCCGGTGTCCAACTGGGACAGAGAGGCCAGTCACCCAGGAACCCACCTGGGACAGATGCCAGGAACCAGGGAACCCAACTGAGACAGAGAGGCCGGGCACCAGGAGGCCCTCATTGGACAGAGAGCCCGGATATCAGGGCGCCCAAGTGAGGCAGAGAGGCCTGACACCCGGGAACCTATTTGATACAGAGAGGCCAGGTACAAGGGGTCTCCCTTGGGACAGTGAGGCCGGACACATGGGACTCCTTTGGGGCAGAGAAGCCGTGGACCAGGAGGCCCACAATTGACTGAGAACCTGGGCACCAGGGGACAATCTGGTAAAGAGTGTCCAGGTACCAGGGCGTCACTAGGGATCCTGAGACACCAGGCACCAAGTGCCAACCTGACACAGAGGGTCTGGGCAATAGGTGGCTCACCTAGGACTCACAGGCCAAGCACCAGGTGGCCCACCTGGAATCCAGAGAAGCCAGGTACTTAGTGTCCACCTGGGAGAGAGAGGCCGGGCACCAGGGAACCCATCTGGAACAGTGAGGATGGGCACTCCGGGATTCACCTAGGAAGGAGAGGCCTGACAACAAGGGCCCCACCTGGTACAGTGACGCCAGACTCTAGGGAACCCATTGGGGTAGAGAGGCCTGGCACCAGGGAGCCCACCTGGGATTCAGAGAAGCCAGGTACCCAGTGTCCACCTGAGACAGAGACGCTCGGCACCAGGGAACCCACCTGACACAGAGAGGCTGAGCACCAGGGCGCCTACCTAGGACAGAGGAGCTGGGCATCAGGGGACCTATGCGGGTGGAGTGGCCAGGCAACAGGAGGCCCACCTGGGGCAGAGAGGCCAGGCACCAGGTGGCCCACCTGGGACATCCAAGCGGGACATCTGGAGCAGGCCTGGGGCAGAGAAACTAGGCACCTGAGTGCCCACTTGGGATCCAGAGAAGCCCGGAACCCAGTGTCCACATCAGATAGAGGCTGGGCACCAGGGAACCCTCCTGGGGCAGAGAGGTTGGGCACAGTTTAGCCCACCTGGATCATAGCACTGTGATACCTGGGTGCCGACCAGGGGCCAGAGAGACCGGGCCCCATGGAGCCCACTAGGAATCCAGCGAAACCAGGCACCCAGTGTCCAACTGTGAAAGGGAGGCCAGTCACCAGGGAACCCACATGGGACCTAGAGGTAATGAACCAAGGTGACCACCTGGGGTGGACAGGCCGGGAAACAGCAAGCCCACCTGGGGAAGAGAGGCTGAGCACAATGGGGACCACCAGGGTCATACAACCGGGACATGTGGGGACCGACCTGGGGCAGAGAGGCCAAGCACCAGGGTGCCTACTCTGGATCCAGAGAATCCCGCCACCCTGTGTCCACATGAGATAGAAGCTGGGCACCAGGGTACCCACCTGGGCAGAGGGGTTGGGCACAACAGGGCCCACCTGGGTCATACCACCTTGATACCTGGGGGCTGACCTGGGGCAGAGAGTTCGGGCACTACAGGCTTCACCTGAGGCAGAGAGGCTGTGCACCAGGAGGCCCACCTCGGGCACCAAGGCAGGCACCCAGTGTTCACCTGGGATAGAGACTCTGGGCACCAGGGAACCCACCTGGGACAGAGCGGCTGGGCACAAGGGGGTTCACCAATGACGGCGTGACGGGGAATCCTGTGTCCACCAGGGACAGAGAGCTGGGCTCCAGGAAATCTACCTGCGGCAGAAAGGTCAGGCACCAGGGGGCCCACCTAGGATAGAGATGCCTGGCACCACGTGCCCACCGCGACAGAGGCGCCGGGCAACAAGGGACCTAGCAAGGGCGGAGAGGCCAGCCACCAGGAGGCCCACCTGGGGCAGAGAGGCCAGCCACAGGCTGGCCCACCTGGGACATCGAAGCGGGACACCTGGGAACCGACTTGGGGCAGTGAGGCCAGGCACCTGGGTGCCCACTTGGGATCCAGAGAAGCCATGAACCCAGTGTCCACCTGAGATAGAGGCAGGGCACAAGGCAACACACCTGGGCCAGAGAGGCTGGGCACCAGGTGGCCCACTCGGGACATCCAAACAGGATGTCTTGGGGCCAATTTGGGGCAGAGAAGCCAGGCACCAGCGTGCCCACTGGGATCCAGTGAAGTCAGCAACCTGTGTCCACCTGTGACAGAGAGACTGGGCACAAAGGAATCCACCTAGGACAGACAGCTTAGGTACTAAGGGTTTCACCAAGAAAGAGAAGCCGGGCACCGTGGGCCAACCTGGGACAGAGAGGACGGATACCACGGAACACAACTTGGGTGTAGAAGCTGTGCACCAGGGGAAAGAGGCCGTGCAGTAGGGGGCCCACCTTGGTCATCCAACTGGGGCAGCAGGGGCCCTACCTGGGACATCCAACGTGAGCACGAGGGGCCCACTTGGGCAGAGAGGCCGGGCATCAGGGGGACACCTGGGATCCAGAGAAGTCAGGAATCTGTGTCCACCTGAGACAGAGAGACTGGGCACAAGGGAATCCACCTGGGACAGAGAGGTTAGGCACGAAGGATTTCACCAAGAAAGAGATGCCGACCCCATGGGCCAACCTGGGACAGAGACGACGGGAACCATGAAACACAACTGGGGCGTAGAGGCTGTGTACCAGGGGAAAGAAGCCGGGCAGTAGTCGGCAACCTGGGACATCCAACCGGAAAACCAGGGGCTCCACTTGGGTTAAGAGGCTGGGCATCAGGGGTACACCTGGGATCCAGAGAAGTCTGGCTCACAGTGTCTACCTGGGACAGAGACACTGGGCACAAGGGAACTCATCTGGGATTGACAGAAGCTAGGCACCCAACGTCTACTTGGGACAGAGAGGGCGGGCATCAGGGAGCCCACCTGGGGAAGAAAAGCCTAGCACCAGGGGGCCCAACTGGGATCCAGAGAAGCGAGGCACTCAGTGTCCACCTGGGCTAGAAGCTGGGCACTAGGGAACCCACCTAGTGTAGAGAGGCTGGGCACAATGGGGCCCACCTGTGTCGTACCACTGGTACATCTGGGGAATCACCTTGGGCAGAGAGGCCAGAGACTAGGTTGCTGACCTGGGATCCATAGAAGCCAGGCACCAAGGGGTTTCTTAGGAGACAGAGTCTGGCACCAAGGAACCCACCTGGGAGAGGCTGGGACAGAGATGCTTGGTACCATGGAACCCAGCTGGGACAGGGAGGTCAGGCACCAGGGGGCCCACCTGGGATCCAGGGAAGCGAGGCACCCAGTGTCCACCTGGGATAGAAGCTGGGCACTAGGGAACCCACCTAGGTTGGAGAAGCGGGGCAAAATGGGGTCCACCTGGGCCGTACCACCTAGACATCTGGGGAACGACCTGGAGCAGAGAGGACAGGCACTAGAGTGCCGACTTGGCATTCAGAGAAGCTAGGCACCCAGTGTGCACCGGACAGAGAGACTGGGCACCTGGAAACCCACTTGGGACACTGAGGCAGGACACTAGGGGGTTTCCTAGGACCGAGAGGCTGGCACCAAGGAACCCACCAGGGAAAGAGAGGCTGGGCACTAGGGGGCTCACCAATGACAGAGTGGCCGAGTACCCAGTGTCCAGCAGGGACAGAGAAGCTGAAGTCCAGGGCACCCAGCTGGGGCAGAGATGTCAGGCACTAAGGGGTTCACCTAGGAGAGAGATCCCGGGCACCTTACACACACCTGGGACAGAGAGGCTGGACGCCAGGGAACCTACGTGGGACAGAGTGTCTATGCACTCATGGGTTCACCTGAGGCAGAGAGACTGGGCACCAGGGAACCCACCTGTTACAGAGAGGCCAGGAACTAGGTGCTTCACCTCAGACAGAAATGCTGGGCACCTCAGTCCCACCTGGTACACAGAGGGGGCTGACCCGGGGCAGAGAGGCCAGGCACCAGGGTGACCACTTGGGATCCAGAGAAACTAGGCACACAGTGTTCACCTGGGACAGAGATGCTCAGTACCATGGAACCCACCTGGGACAGGGAGGTCGGGCACCAGGGTGCCTACCGGGGATCCAGAGAAACTAGGTCCCCAGTGTCCACATGGGACAGAAAGGCTAGGTACCATGGAAACCACCTGGGACAGAGAGGCTAAGAAAAGCGGGTTCACCTGAGACAGAGAGTCTGGTTACTAGGGGCCCTACCTGGGACAGAGAGACCGGGTACCAGGGGATCCGCCTAGGATTCAGAGAGCCAGGCAGCAGAGAGCCCACCTGGGATCCAGGGAACCCATGCACCCAGTGTCTACTTGGGACAGAGAGGTTGGACACCAGGGAACCCACCTGGGACAGAGAGTCTCCGCGCCAAGGGTCCCACCAGCAATCAACGGAAGCTAGGCAGTCTGTGTCCACCTGGGACAGAGAGGCAGATCACTCAGGAACCCACCTGGGACAGACGCCAGGCACCAGGGAACCCACCTGGGACAGAGAGGCTGGGCATCAGGAGGCCCTCCTTGGACAGAGAGCCCAGACATCAGGGGGCCCAAGTGGGCAGAGAGGCCTGCCACCCGGGAACCCATTTGATACAGAGAGGCCAGGTACAAGGGGACTCCCCTGGGACAGAGAGGCCAGACACATGGGTTTCACCAGGCTTGGACTGAGAACCTGGGCACCAGTGGCACAATCTGGGATAGAGTACCCAGGTACCAGGGCGTCACTAGGGATCCTGAGATGCCAGGCACCCTGTGTCCCCCTGACACAGAGGTTCTGGGCAATAGGTGGCTCACCTAGGACAGACAGGCCAAGCACCTGGCGGCCCACCTGGGATCCATAGAAACCAGGCACCTAGTGTCCACCTGGGACAGAGGCCAGGCACCAGGGAACCCACCTTGGACAGTGAGGATGGGCACACCGGGATTCACTTAGGAAGGAGAGGCGTGGCACCCAGGGCCCCACCTGGTACAGTGAGGCCAGACACTAGGGAACCCATTGGGGCAGAGAGGCCTCGCACCGGGGAGCCCACTTGGGATTCAGAGGAGCCAGGCACTCAGTGTCCACCTGAGACAGAGATGCACGGCACCAGGGAACCCACCTGGCACAGAGAGGCTGAGCACCAGGGGCCCACTAAAGACAGAGGGGCTGGGGATCATGTGGTGCACCTGAGGGAGAGAGGCCAGTCATCAGGAAACCCAGCTGAGGCAGAGACTCTGGGCAAAAGGGGGCCCACCTGGGGTAGAGACACCCGGCACCAGGGTGCCACTTGGGATCCTGAGATGCCAGATACCCTGTGTCCACCTGGAACAGAGAGGCTGGGCATAGGGGATTGACCTAGGAATGTGAAAGCGGGCACAGGGAACCCACCTTGGACACCGGAGAACCAGGAACCCCACATGGGATCCAGAGAAGGCAAGCACCCAGTGTTCACCTGAGAATGAGAGGTTTGAGACTACGGGGTTCACTTGGGGCAGAGAGGCTCTGCACCAGGGAGCCCATTTGGGATGGAGAACCTGGGCACCAGAGGGCCCCCCCTGGGGCAGAGAAGTCAGGCACTAAGGGGCTTACCTAGGATAGAAAGGTCGGGCACCCAGGGCCCACCTGGTGCAGGGAGGTGGGGCACCAGTTTGCCATTTTGGGACATCCAACCTGGACACCTGGGGGCTGACCCAGGGCGGAGAAGCCAGGCACCAGGGTGACCACTTGGGATCCAGAGCAGACAGGCACCCAGTGTCCACCTGGGATAGAGGCTGGGCACCAGGGATCCCCCCTGGAGCAGAGAGGTTGGGCACAATGGGTCCCACCTGGATCATAACACTGTGATACCTGGGTGCCGACGTGGGTCAGAGAGGCCAAGCACCAGGGTGCCCTCTTGGGGTCTAGAGAAGCCCAGCACCCAGTGTGCCCTGGAATAGAGGCTGCACACCAGGAAACCCACCTGGCAGAGAGGATGGGCACAACGGGTCCCACCTGGGTCATACCACCTCAATACCTGGGGGCTGAACTGGGGCAGAGAGGCCGCCACTACAGGGTTCACCTGGGGCACAGAGGCTGTCCACCAGGAGGCCCATCTGGGGCACAAAAGGCAGGCACCCAGTGTTCATCTGGGATAGAGACACTCGGCACCAGGGAACCGACCTGGGACAGAGAGGCGGGGCACCAAGGACAGAGTGACTGGGAATCCTGTGTCCATGAGGCACAGAGAGCTGGGCTCCAAGGAACGCCCCTGAGTCAGAAAGTTCAGGCAACAGGGGGCCCACTTAGGACAAAAACGCCTGGCACCCCATGCCCACCGGGACAGAGTGGCAGGGCACCAGGGGACCTACCGGAAGAGGAGAGGCTTGGCACCAGGAGCCCCACCTGGGACATCCAAGCGGGACACTTGGGAGCCGACCGGAGGCAGAGAGGTCAGGCACGTGGATGCCCACTTGGGATCCAGAGAAGCCAGGAACCCAGTGTCCACCTGGGATAGAGGCAGGGCACAAGGCAACCCACCTGGGGCAGAGCAGCTGAGCACCAGGGGCCCCACCCGGGACATCCAAACAGGACTCCTTGTGGCCGATATGAAGCAGAGTGGCCAGGCACCAGCGTGCCCACTGGGATCCAGTGAAGCCAGGATCCTGTGTCCACTTGAGACATAGAGACCGGGCACAAGGGACTCCACCTGGGAAAGAGAGGTTAGGCACTAAGGGTTTCACCAAGAAAGAGATGACGGACACCGCGGGCCAACCTGGTTCAGAGAGCATGGGCTTCAAGGAACACAACTTGGGCGTAGAGGATGTGCACCAGGGGAAAGAGGCCGGGCATCAGGGGGACACCTGGGATCCTGAGAAGTCAGACACCCAGTGTCTACCTGGGACAACCCATCTACCTGTCAACCCATCTGGGATTGACAGAAGCCAAGAACCCAGCATCTACTTGGGACACAGAGGTGGGGCAGAAGGGAACCCACCTGGGATCCAGAGAAGTGAGGCACCCAGTGTACACCTGGGATAGAAGCTGGGAACTAGGGAACCCACCTAGGTTAGAGAGGCCGGGCACAATGGGGCCCACCTGGGTCGTACCACCGGGACATCTCGGGAACGACCTGGGGCAGAGAGACTAGGCACTTGGGTGCCGACTTGGGTTCCAGAGAAGCCAGGCACCCAGTGTGCACCTGGGACAGAGACACTGGGCACCTGGAAACCCACCTGGGAAAGTGAGGCAGGGCACTAGGGGGTTTCTTAGGACAGAGGCTGGCACCAAGGAAACCACCTGGGAAAGAGAGGTAGGTCATTAGGGGGCTCACCAAGGACAGAGTGGCTGAGTACCCAGTGTCCAGCAGGGACAGAGAAGCTGAGGTCCAAGGAACACACTTGGGGCAGAGAGGTCAGGCACTAGGGGGTTCACCTAGGAGAGAGATGCCCAGTACCTCACGCCCACCTGGGACAGAGAGGCTGGACACCAGGGAACCTACGTGGGACAGAGAGTCTGCACACTAATAGGTTCCCCTGAGGCAAAGAGACTGGGCACCAGGGAACCCACCTGTGACAGAGGCTAGAAACTTGGGGGTTCACCTTGGACTGATATGCCGGGCACCTCGGGCCCACCTGGTACACAGAAGCCGGGCACAAGGGAGCCACATGGGACAGAGAGGCCGGGTTCCACGGTGCACACCTGTGATCCAGACAAAATGCACTATGGAACCAACCTGGACCAGAGAGGTCGGGCACCATGTTGCCCACTTGGGATCCAGAGAAACTGGGTACACAGTGTTCAACTGGGATAGAAATGTTCAGTACCATGGAACCCACTTAGGACAGGGAAGTCGGGCACCAGGGTGGCTACCAGGGATCCAGAGACACTAGATCCCCAGTGTCCACCTGGGACAGAGAGGCTCAAAACCATGGAAACCACCTGGGACAAAGAGGCTGAGAAGAGTTGGCTTCCCTAAGGCAGAGAGTCTGGTTACTAGGGGCCCTACCTGGGACACAGCGGCCGGGCACCAGGGGACCCACCTAGGATTCAGAGAGCTAGGCAGCAGGGGCCCACCTGGGATCCAGGTAATCCAGGCACCCAGTACCCAGTGTCTACTTGGGACAGAGAGATTTGACACCAGGGAACCCACCTGTGACAGAGTCTCCACACCAGGGGTCCCACCTGCAATCAACAAAAGCTAGACACCTGGTGTCCACCTGGGACAGAGAGTCCAGTCACCCAGGAACCCACATGGGATAGACGCCAAGCACCAGGGAACCCACCTGGGACATAGAGGCAGGGCACCAGGAGGCCCTCCTTGAACAGAGAGCCCAGACATCAGAGGGCCAATGTGCGGCAGAGAGGCTTGCCACTCAGGAACCCATTTGATAGGCCTGGTACAAGGGGTCTCCCCTGGGACAGTGAGGCCAGACACATGGGACTCACCTGGGGAAGAGAAGCTGTGCACCAGGGGGCCCACCCTGGACTGAGAGCTGGGCACAAGGGGGACAATCTGGGATAGAGTGTCCAGGTACCAGGGCACCACTAGGGATCCTGAGTCTCCAGGCACCAAGTATCCACCGGACCCAGAGGGTCTGGGCAATAGGTGGCTCACCAAGGACAGACAGGCCAAGCACCAGGTGGCCCACCTGGGATCCAGAGAGGCCAGGTACCTAGTGTCCACCTGGGACAAAGAGGCCAGGCACTAGGGAACCCAACTGGAATAGTGAGGCTGGGCACTCCGGGATTCACCTAGGAAGGAGAGGCCTGGCATCAAGGGCCCCACCTGGTACAGCAAGGCCAGACACTACGGGCTCCATTGGGGCAGAGAGGCCTGGCACCAGGGAGCCCACCTGGGATTGAGAGAAGCCAGGCACCCAGGGTCCACCTGTGACCGAGACACTTGGCACCAGGGAAGCCACCTGGCACAGAGAGGCTGAGCACCAGGGGGCCCACCTAGGACAGAGGAGCTGGGCATCAGGTGGCACACCTGAGGCAGAGAGGCCAGTCATCAGGAAACCCAGCTGAGGCAGAGACGCTGGGCAAAAGGGGGCCCACCTGGGTTAGAGAAGCCTGGCACCAGGGTGCCACCCGGGATCCTGAGACGCCAGATACCCTATGTCCACCTGGGACAGACAGGCTAGGTATACGGGGTTGATTTGACCTAGGACAGAGAGACTGGGAACCAGCGACCCACTTGGGACACCGGAGAACCAGGGGCCCCACATGGGATCCAGAGAAGCCAGGCACCCAGTGTCCATCTGGGAATGAGAGGCTTGGGACTATGGGGTTCACCTCGGGCAGAGAGGCTGTGAACCAGGGAACCCATTTGGGATGGAGGACCTGGGCACTAGGGGACCCCCCTGGGGAGACAGGCACTAAGGGGCTTACCTAGGACAGAAAGGTCGAGCATGCCGGGCCTACCTGGTGTGGAGAGGTGGGGCACCAGGTTGCCCATTTGGGACATTCAACTTGGACACCTGGGGGCTGACCTGGGGCAGATAAGCCAGGCACCAGGGTGACCACATGGGATCCAGAGCAGACAGGCACCCAGTGCCCACCTGGGATAGAGGCTGGACACCAGGGATCCCCCCTGGGGCAGAGAGGTTGGGCAAAATGGGTCCCACCTGGATCATAGCACTGTGATACCTGGGTGCCAACCTGGGCCAGAGAGGCTGGGCACCAGGGAGCCCACCTGGAATCCAACGAAACCAGGCACCCAGTGACCACCTGAAAAAGTGAGGCCAGTCACCAGGGAACCCACTTGGGACAGAGAGGCAGGGAACCAAGGCGACCACCTGGGGTGGAGAGGTCGGGCACCAGCGAGCCCACCTGGGGAAGAGAGGCCGAGCACAATGGGTCCCACAAGGGTCATACAACCGGGACA
>NW_022111369.1:51098822-51104963 GCF_000313985.2 Echinops telfairi
AGGGTCATACAACCGGGACACCTGGGCGCCGACCTGGGGCAGAGAGGCCAAGCACCAGGGTGTCACCAGGGATACAGAGAAGCCAGGCACCCAGTGTTTACCTGGGATAGAGCCTGGGCACCAGGGAACCCACCTGGGTAGAGAAGTTGGGCCCAACGGGGCCCACCTAGGTCATACCACCTCGATACCTGGGGGCTGACCTGGGGCAAAAGAGGCAGGCACCCAGTATTCACCTGTGATAGAGACGCTAGGCACCAGGGTACCCACCTGGGACAAAGAGTCTTGGCACAAGGGGGTTCACCAATGACAGATTGCCCTGGAATACTGTGTCCCCCAAGGACAGAGAGCTGGGCTCCAAGGAACCCACCTGGGGCAGAAAGTTCAGGCACCAGGGGGCCCACCGAGGACAGAGATGCCTGACACCCCGTGCCCACTGGGACAGAGGGGCGGGGCACCAGGCGACCTACCGGGGGCAGAGAAGCTTGGCATCAGGAGGCCCACCTGGGGAAGAGAGGCCAGGCACAAGCTGGCCCACCTGGGAAATCCAACTGGGACATCTGGGAGCCGACCTGGGGCAGAGAATCCAGGCACCTGGCTGCCCACTTGCGATCCAGAGAAGCCTGGAACCCAGTGTCCACCCGGGATAGAGGCAGGGCACAAGGCAACCCACCTGGGTCAGAGAGGCTGTGCACCAGGGGCCCCACCCGGGACATCCAAACAGGACTCCTTGGAGCCGATCTGGAGCAGAGAGGCCAGGCACCAGCATGCCCAATGGGATCCAGTAAAGGAAGGAACCTGTGTCCACCTGAGACAGAGAGACTGGGCACACGGGAGCCACCTGGGACAGAAAGGCCAGGTTCCAGGGTACACACCTGTGATCCAGAGAAAAGGCACCAGGGAACCCACCTGGACCAGAGAAGTTCGGGCACCAGGTTGCCCACTTGGATCCAGAGAAACTAGGTACACAGTGTTCTCCTGGGACAGCAATGCTCGGCACCATGGTACCCATATGGGACAGGGAGGTTGGGCACCAGGGTGCCTACTGGGGATCCAGAGAAACTAGGTCCCCGGTGTCCATTTGGGACCATGGAAACCACCTGGGACAGAGAGGCTGAGAAAAGAGGGTTCACCTGAGGCAGAGAGTCCGGTTACTAGGGGCCCTACATGGGACAGAGAGGCCGGGCTCCAGGGGACCCGTCTGGGATTCATATAGTCAGGCACCAGGGGGCCCAACTATGATCCAAGGAAGCCAGGCACCCAGTGTCTACTTGCGACAGAGAGGTTGGACACCAGGGAACGCACCTGGGACAGAGAGTCTCCGCACCAGGGTTCTCACCTGCGATCAATAGAAGCTAGGCACCCGGTGTGCACTTGGGACAGGGAGGCCAGCCAGCGGAGAATCCACCTGGGACAGACGCCAGGCACAAGGGGACCTACCTGGAACAGAGAGGCTGGGCACCTGGAGGCCCTCCTTTGACAGAGAGCCCAGACATCAAGGGGACCAAGTAGGGCAGAGAGGCCTGTCACCAGGAACCCATTTGATACAGAGAGGCCAGGTAGAAGGGGGCTCACCTGGGACAGAGAGGCTGGACACATGGGACTCACCTGGGGCAGAGAAGCCATGCACCAGGGGGCCCACCTGGGATTCAGAGAAGCCAAGCACCCAGTGTCCACCTGAGACAGACGCTCGGCAACAGGGAAGCCACCTGGCACAGAGAGGCTGAGCACCAGGGGGCCCACCTCCATCATACCAATGCAATACCTGGGTGCTGACCTGGGTCATAGAGACCAGGCCCCAGGGGGCCCACCAGGAATCCAGTTAAACCAGGCACCCAGTGTCCACCTGGCAAAGAGTGGCCCAGCACCGGGAACCCACTTGGGACAGAGAGGCAGGGAACCAAGGCGACCACCCAGGGTGGAGAGGTTGGGCACCAGCGAGCCCACCTGGGGAAGAGAGGCCGAGCACAATGGGTCCCACCAGTGTCATACAACCGGGACACCTGGGCGCCGACCTGGGTCAGAGAGGCCACCTGGGATAGAGGCTGGGCACCAGGGAACCCACCTGGGCAGAGAGGTTGGACACAACGGGGCCCACCTGGTTCATACAACCTCGATACCTGGGGGCTGACCTGGGGCACAAAAGGCAGGCACCCAGTGTTCACCTGGGATGGAGACGCTGGGTACCAGGGTACCCACCTGGGACAAAAAGTCTGGGCACAAGGGGGTTCACCAATGCCAGAGTACCTGGGAATCCTGTGTCCCCCAGGGACAGAGAGCTGGGCTCCAAGGAACCCACCTGGGGGTCCACTTGGACAGAGATGTCTGGCACCCGTTGCCCACCGGGACAGAGGGGCGGGGCACCAGGGGACCTACTGGGGGCGGAGAGGCTTGGCAACAGGAGGCCCACCTATGGAAGAGAGACCAGGCACAAGCTGGCCCACCTGGGACATCCAAGTGGGACACCTGGGAGCCAACCTGGGGCAGAGAGTCCAGGCACCTGGCTGCCCACTTGTGTCCACCCGGGATAGAGGCGGGGCACAAGTCTACCCACCTGAGGCAGAGAGGCTGGGCACCAGGGGCCCCACCTGGGACATCCAAACAGGACTCCTTGGAGCCGATCTGGGGCATAGAGGCCAGGCACCAGCGTTCCCAATGGGACACAGTGAAGCCAGGAACCTGTGTCCACCTGAGACAGAGAGACTGGGTACAAGGGAGCCACCTGGGACAGAGAGGCCAGGTTCCAGGGTGCACACCTCGATCCAGAGTAAAGGCACCAGGAACCCACCTGGACTAGAGAAGGTCGGGCACCAGGTTGCCCACTTGGGATCCCGAGAAACTAGGTACACAGTGTTCACCTCGGACAGCGATGCTCGGCACCATGGCACCCACCTGGGACAGGGAGGTCGGACACCAGGGTGCCTACGGGGGATCCAGAGGAACTACGTACCCAGTGTCCACCTGGGACAGAGAGGCTCGGCACCATGGAAACCACCTGGGACAGAGAGGCTGAGAAAAGAGGGTTCAACTGGGGCAGAAAGTCCGGTAACTAGGGGCCCCACCTGGGACAGAGAGGCCGGGCACCAGGGGACCCGCTTAGGATTCAGAGAGCCAGGCAGCAGGGGCCCACCTGGGATCAAGGGAAGCCAGAAACCTAGTGTCTACTTGGGACAGAGGGGTTGGACACCAGGGAACCCACCTGGGACAGAGTCTCCAAACCAGGGGTCTCACCTGCGATCAACAGATGCTAGGCACTTGGGACAGAGAGTCCAGTCACCCAGGAACCAAGGCACCACCTTCGGTGGAGAGGTCGGGCACCAGTGATCCCACCTGGGGAAAAGAGACTGAGCAAAATGGGTTCCACCAGGGTCATACAACCGGGACACCAGGGTGCCGACCTGGGGCAGAGAGGCCAAGCACCAGGGTGCCACTAGGGATCCAGAGAAGCCATCACCCAGTGTTCACCTGGGATAGAGGCTGGGCACCAGGGAACCCACCTGGGCAGAGAGGTTGGGCACAACGGGGCCCACCTGGGTCATACCACCTCGATACCTGGGGGCTGACCTGGGGCACAAAAGGCAGGCCCCCAGTGTTCACCTGGGATAGAGACGCTGGGCACCAGGGTACCCACCTGGGACAAAGAGTCTGGGCACAAAGGGGTTCACCAATGACAGAGTACCCGGGAATCCTATGTGCCCCAGTGACAGAGAGCTGGGCTCCCGAGAACCCACCTGGGGCAGAAAGTTCAGGCACCAGGGGGACCCACGTAGGACAGAGATGCCTGGCACCCCTTGCCCACTGGAGCAGAGGGGCGGGGCACCAGGCGACCTACCGGGGTTGGAGAGCCTTGGAACCAGGAGGCCCACCTGGGGAAGAGAGGCCAGGCACCAACTGGGACATCTGGGAGCCAACCTGAGGCAGAGAGTCCAGGCACCTGGCTGCCCACTTGCGATCCAGAGAAGCCAGGAACCCAGTGTCCACCTGGGATAGAGGCAGGGAACAAGTCAATCCACCTGGGTCAGAGAGGCTGTGCACCACGGGACCCACCCGGGACATCCAAACAGGACTCCTTGGAGCCGATCTGGGGCATAGAGGCCAGGCACCAGCATGCCCACTGGGATCCAGTGAAGCCAGGAACCTGTGTCCACCTGAGACAGAGGGACTGGGCAAAAGGGAGCCACCTGGGACAGAGAGGCCAGGTTCCAGTGTGCACACCTGTCATCTAGAGAAAAGGCACCAGGTTGCCCACTTGGGATCCCGAGAAACTAGGTACACAGTGTTCACCTGGGACAGGGAGGGCGGGCCCAGGATGCCTACCGGGGATGCAGAGAAACTATGTACCCAGTTTCCTCCTGGGTAAGAACAGCTCAGCACCACAGAAACCACCTGGGACAGAGAGGCTGAGAAAAGAGGGTTCACCTGAGGCAGAGAGTCTGGTTACTGGGGCCCTACCTGGAACAGAGAGGCCGGGCACCAGGGGAACCGCCTAGGATTCAGAGAGCCAGGCACTAGGGGGACAACCTGGGATCCAGGCACCCAGTGTCTACTTGAGACAGAGAAGTTGGACACCAGGGAACGCACCTGGGACAGAGTCTCCGCACCAGGGGTCCCACCTGCAATCAACGTAAGTTAGGCACCCGATGTCCACCTTAGACAGAGAGTCCAGCCACCCAGGAACCCAACTGGGACAGGTGCCAGGCATCAGGGAACCTACCTGGGACAGAGAGGCTGGGCACCAGGAGGCCCTCCTTGGACAGAGAGCCCAGACATCAGGGGGACCAAGTGGGGCAGAGAGGCCTGCCACCCGGGAACCCATTTGATACAGAGAGGCCAGACACATGGGACTCTCCTGGGGCTGAGAAGCCGTGCACCAGGGGGCCCGCCTTGGACTGAGAACCTAGGCACCAGGGGGACTATCTGGGCTAGAGTGTCCAGGTACCAAGGCAGGACTAGGGATCCTGAGATGCCAGGCATCCTGTGTCCACCTGACACAGAGGGTCTGGCCAATAGGTGGCTCACCTAGGACAGACAAGCCAGGTACCAGGTGGCCCACTTGGGATCCAGAAAAGTCAGGTACCTAGTGTCTACCTGGAACAGAGAGGCCGGGCACCAGGGAACCCACCAGGGACAGTGAGGCTGGGCACTACGGGATTCACCTAGGGAATAGAGGCCTGGCACCAAGGGACCCACTGGGTACAGTGAGGCCAGACACTAGGGAACCCATTGGGGCAGAGAGGCCTGGCACCAGGGAGCCCACCTGGGATTCAGAGAAGCCAGGCACCCAGTGTCCACCTGAGGCAGAGACGCTGGGCACCAGGGAAGCCACCTAGCACAGAGAGTCTGAGCACCACAGGGCCCACCTAGGACAGAGGGGCTGGCCATAAGGTGGTGCACCTAAGGCAGAGAGACCAGTCATCAGGAAACCCAGCTGAGGCAGAGATGCTGGGCAAAAGGGGGCCCACCTGGGGTAGAGAAGCCTGGTACCAGGGTGCCACTTGGGATCCTGAGATGCCAGATACACTGTGTCCACCTGGGACAGAGAGGCTGGGCATAGGGTGTTGACCTAGGACAGAGAGACCAGGCACAGGAACCCACTTGGGACACCGGAGAACCAGAGGCCACACATGGGATCCAGAGAAGGCAGGCCCCCAGTGTCCACCTGGGAATGAGAAACTTAGGATTACGGGGTTCATTTAGGGCAGAGAGGCTGTGCACCAGGGAGACCATTTGGGATGGACAACCGGGGCACCAGGGGGCGCCCCTGGGACAGAGAAGTCAGGCACCAAGGGGCTTACCAAGGACAGAAAGACTGGGAACCCTGGCCCACCTGGTGTGGAGAGGTGGGGCACCAGTTGACCTCTTGGGACATCCAACCTAGACACCTGGGGGCTGACCTGGGGCAGAGAGGCCAGGCACCAGGGTGACCACTTGGGTTCCAGAGCAGACAGGCACCCAGTGCCCACCGGGACAGAGGGGCCAGCCACCAGGGATCTACTCGGGGTGGAGAGGCTTGGCACCAGGAGGCCCACCTGGGGAAGAGAGGCAAGCCACCAGGTGGCCCACCTTGGACATCCAACCGGGACACCTGGGAGCCGACCTGGGCAGAGAGGCCAGGCACCAGCGTGCCCACTGGGATCCAGTGAA
>NW_022111369.1:51105071-51107094 GCF_000313985.2 Echinops telfairi
GGGCACAAGGGAATCCACCTGGGACAGAGAGGTTAAGCACTAAGGGTTTCACCAAGAGATGCCAGGGACCACGGGCCAACCTGGTATACAAAGGCCAGGCACAAGGGAGCCACCTGGGACAGAGAGGCCGGGTTCCAGTGTGCACACCTGTGATCCAGAGAAAAGGCACCAGGGAACCCACCTGGACCAGAAAAGGTCAGGCACCAGGTTGCCCACTTGGGATCCAGAGAAACTAGGTACACAGTGTGCACCTGGGACAGCAATGCTCAGCACCATGGTACCCACATGGGACAAGGAGGTCAGGCACCAGGTTGCCTACGGGGGATCCAGAGAAACTAGGTAACCAGTGTCCTCCTGGGACAGAGAGGCTCAGCACCATGGAGACCACCTGGGACAGAGAGGCTGAGAAAAGAGGGTTCACTTGAGGCAGAGAATCTGGTTACTGGGGCCCCTACCTGAGACAGAGAGGCTAAGAAAAGAGGGTTCACCTGAGGCAGAGAATCTGGTTACTGGGGCCCCTACCTGAGACAGAGAGGCCGGGCACCAGGGAACCCGCTTAGGATTCAGAGAGCCAGGCACCAGGGGGCCCACCTGGGATCCAGGGAAGCCAGGAACCCAGTGTCTACTTGGGACAGAGAGGTTGAACACCAGGGGACCCACCTGGGACTGAGAGTCTCCAAACCAGGGGTCCCACCTGCGATCAACAGAAGCTAGGAACCCGGTGTCCACCTGGGACAGAGAGGCCAGTCACCCAGGAACTCACCTGGGACAGACGCCAGGCACCAGGGAACCCACTTGGGACAGAGTGCCCAGACTTGGTCCTTCAAAAACAGGCACTCACAGAGATGACTTCTGTTCTCTGAGGCTCTCTTTGTCATGTGGATCAAACCTTGCCCTGCGGCAGGCTCTGACTCACAGTGACCCCACAGGGACCCCACAGGACGGCTTGGAACTACTCTCTCTGATTTCCAACGTTGTGAATCTCTGCCAGAGCAGAAAACCAAATTTTTCTTCCACAGAGGGGCTAGTGAGTTTGAACTACTGACCTTGCAGTGAGCAACCTTGACACATAACCCATTACACCACCTGGGTTTCTTTACATTATAAACAAAAATGTAACCATTTTATAATAGTTATTTTTTAATCTATCTGTCTGTCTATATATACCTCTATATACGGTCAGATGAAAAAAAATAGGCATACACACTATTATTATCTGATCTCTTATTTGATTTGTTACCCAGGAAACTTGTCAAATTCTAATTCCCACAAGAGGCGGCGGCGAAGGAAGCAGCAGCGGAAGAGGAAGAGGAAGAGCACGAGGAAAGGAGGCAGAGGAAAGGAGGCAGAAGGGAGCTGTCCATTCCATTCACACCAGAATGTGCCGGCGAAGCAATGCCACAGCAGCAGATGGCACATCGGCATCAAGGGGACTCAGCGCCAAAGGCCATCATCATATTGTTGGCACTTTCCCCATCATGGGGAGCCTGGCATTTCCCCTCCCTCTCCTTCCCTGAAAGCCCTCTGCTGTTGCCCATTGGTGTCAGGCAGCATCTGAAATGCTGGTCCTGCAGAGGAAGGGTGGTCTTTGACAAGGTCAAAGGGCCAGCAGGATGTCAGCCTCACCCACCCCTTAGCTCCTCAGGTTCCCCCCTCACCTGCTCCTCTTGGGTTGGGTCTCTGAAGTTCGAAGATGTGGCTGAAAGAACCACCCTTTCTCCACAGTGTTCTTCCGGCTTCCTACCACCACTGGTTATCCACTAACTCTCTTTATCCCTGTGGTCCGAGATTAGATACCGCTTCTTTTTTTTTCTTTTTTTTTAAATAAAACAGCCTTTTGATTTTATTTTTCTCTTTTCAATTACATTAAAATTGGTCTTATCTTTTATTTATTTTTTTCTTTTTTAACATTTTATTAGGGGCTCATACAACTGTTATCCCAATCCATACACATATCAATTGTGTAAAGCGCATTTGCACATCATTTCTCAAAACATTTTCTCTCCATTTAAACCCCCAACAT
>NW_022111369.1:51108958-51115517 GCF_000313985.2 Echinops telfairi
TTTGAGATACATTCTTCTCAGGGGAGGGGCAGGCATCCACTTAGTATTTGGGGCTGGGGCCAGCCCCTTAGACCTCTCCACTGATTCCCTACTCCGCGCAGATATCGCTTCTTCCAGGTAGCCTTCCTCGCTCAGCCCAAGCTTCCCTCCATCCCTCGTCTGTGGTGCTGGGTAACTTTCAGTTGGTAATCAGAGCAATTTACAGAGTTGCTTCAAAAAGATGACAAGAAAAGCAAAGGAAGTGCACAAGGGCCACACGCAGGCTTTAATGTGTTTGTCTCTGGTGTGTGGCTGAGCTGTTGGGTGTTGGCCAGAAAAGAACCCTGTGACAGGAGTCCTCTTCAGAGTCTGCACTGCCTTGTTCTCACTGCAGCCAGCAATCTGCCCCAGGCCTTGCTCAACTTTCCGGTCTGCCACGAGCCCCCAGCCCTGCATGGCACTGGGTTCAAAACCGAGCCTCTGTGGCTGGTGGAGACGCCTCCTTCTCCACGGCAGGCCTTTCAGTCTGTGTGTTCTCCCAAACAGAATGGTTTCTGGGCCTTGGTGAGACTGTACCAATCTCCCATTGGGTGTAAGAGGGTCATCTTGAGTTTGAAATGCTTGTGTCATTTAGCGATGGTGACCAGATTTAAAGCGGGACACCATTGACCGTGGGGGGCAGGGGGTGTGTGTTCTTGATTAAAAATTTTGTCTATGTGGACCAAATAGACCATTCCCTAGCTTGTCGTGCATTCTTTCCAAAAATCGGGACTTTTTTAAAATGCCAAAAATCAGAACTGTCCTGCCAAAAGCATGATGTCTGGTCAATATACATTTAGCTCGAAACTATCTTCACTCTTACCCTGGGGTTCTAATTATGAGCCAGTAAGGGAGCATCCAATTTTCTCTCCCAATCCGCCATATCTTGATTCCTTGATAGCTTTTACTTAGTCTGGAACTAAGAACCATAACTTGTCCTCCATTACACATATCCGTCTATCATTCAATAAGAGCTATTGGCCAACTCATGGAATTCGTAGTGAGGATGGGCCGGGCTATAGTATCACTCTAGCCAAAAGGCCCCGAATCATCATGGAGTCATTGGAGTCCACTTCTCAGAACCCCGGAGCCACGGACGATGGCTCACAATGCTCTCATCGTTCATAGGTGTCTTTTGTGCTGTGATCCAATGGGGATTTCAACAGTGGTGCAGTGATGGTAGACTTCTTCACGGGAACATTAAAATTTTGAAAGGCTAGTTTATGGAAGTTAAAAACCTGTAATACATATGTTGGTACGCATATACGACATACGGCCATTTAGTGACTACTTACTTGAGGCCCAGGCGTGACACCACATTTATAACACACATTGTCTCACTTCATTCTCACCACAGCTAAGGTGTTGTTTACTATTACTATCCCCAAATTACTGCGGAAGCTGGGCGTCCATGTGTCAGGTCCTTGCCAAAGGCGGCACTGCCAGAATAGCAGATTCGGGATTCCCATTCTGAACGCCTCGCTCTCCGGGCTCCAGCACACACTGCCCTTCAGCCCTCGCCTGTGGCAGGGCTGGCATGGCCACATCCAGAACACACAGTTCCTACACAGGAGACGCCAAATGTGGAGGCCATCCTGGTCTACACACTTAGATAAGCTGGATAAAATCACAAGACAAAAGTTGTTTATATCCACCCCCAAAAAATCTTAGGATGAATGGCACTAGAAGCCAACCCGAACATTCATAGCTAAGCATGAAAGACTAATACTCTGCTGCTGACGGAAAGCTCCGGACAGAGAGAGCCATCTCTAAAGCCTGAACTAAACACTGTTTGGGAAAAATATTATGGTAATTATGTGGTGCAGAAACTTCCCTCAATACACAAGATCCTGATGACACATATTCTCAGACAGTCAGTCCTAATCAGATGCCTGATAGAAGCCCACATGCCAATCCAGAGTGACCAGGAACTCTATTACAACAGAAATGACAATATTACAGATCAGTTCACAGTCAAAACTGGCAAAACGCACGCACAAACAACCCACCACAAAAGACAGCGACCCGAGAACTGAAGTCCCTCGAGCAGTCTGGGGAGGGCTCACCGTCAGGGACAGGGGGTTCCGAGTAACAGGCGGCGTGGCATTATGCACAACTTTGCAAACAACGCTTACAGGGATTCGAAGGAAAAGGTCGGCAATACTAAAAATCTGACGGAATCTGTAAGCAGAAGACTACCTCAAAGGGAAGTTAACTGGAATACACATCGAAAGGACTGAATCAGGAGAAAAGTACATACACACATAAAAACAAACTTATTTCAAGACACACTTGAGGAAATTTCAGAACAATAAAGATGTGGTGAGTATTTCTACAAAGCCATCAGGAGGAGAAGTCAAGCTACTTACAAAGATGCACAATGGCCAGAAGGCAGTGGGATACTCTCCCCACAGGACAACCATTGAGAGACTGCGGAGTGCAATGACCCATGCCGAGGACACATTAAATAAGACCCTCTAGACCAGTGGTTCTCAACCTTTCTCACAATGCCACCCTTTCATACAGTTCCTCATGTGGTGGTGACCCCCCCACTCCAACCATAACATTATTTTGGTTGCTACTTCATCACTGTAATTTTGCTACTGCTATAAATCGGGCAACCCCTGTGAAAGGTTTGTTGGACCCACAAAGGGGATCTCGACCTACAGCTTGAGGCATTTGCTCTAGACAAAGGAGAAAATTTAACCACCATTCCGGAAAGCTCCCCTAAAGCACTCTACCTAAAGACAGTGGTGGCCAAATTGACCATGATAATAAATTATGTAGTGGGTTGAAACCACAGTAGAGCTATCAATAAACTGAAAAGGCAACTTACAGGTGATAACTATGTGGAAACTGTATGTGTATGGGTTTAATTGCTAAAAATTATGAATCATCCCAGCCACTCAATAACATAAAGTCAAACAATTTATAAAATGGGCAAGGGACTTGAGTAGACTTTCTCCAAAGAAGGCCCAGGGAGCACAGAGACATTGCTAAGCAAGATCTGGCATGTGGGAGGTAGGACTTCTCCACCACTAGTCTGGCTCTTCCTTTGGATGCGGGGCAGGGGCGCTGGTGAGACTGGGGGGAAATTGGAGCCCTCTTCCAACGTGATGTAATCTTAACATGATGCCACCACGGAAACAAAAACAGCCCTTTGAAACGTAGAATGACCACATGGCCAAGCAATTCCGCTCCTAGGAGTATACCCCCCAGACTGCGAAGCAGGGATCGGAACAGGTATGTGAGTTCCGGCAGTCGTCACCATGAACTAGAATCAGCGCAGAGGCGGCAGCACATCCGCAGAGAGCAGAGCCATGGTTCCTGCTCTCTCAGCAAACAAAGCCAAGGGGGAGCCCCAGGGCCAATTCCAAGGACAAAGAGGGCTGCTCCACCGGGACAGAGGACAGGTTTGCATGTATGATCAGGCTACAAGATACAGGGCAGTGCATCTTCAAAATGTAAAATGCAAAATGAACTGCACGACATGAAGAAGTTCAACCAACCAACCATAATGCTGGTCAGGAACTGCCATATTAAGTAGCTTGACATCAACAGTAAATAGGAAGATTTGCCCCAGTGGATACATACTGAACCCTGGACCAGCTACTACAGAATGCAACTTGTTTAAACACCCACACAGACACAGAAAACACAGCGAGCCTCCACAAAACAAAATGGGTGTTTTAAGGAGAATACAATGGCGCTTTAGAGATCAATAATAAAAAGAGATAAGAGTTAGGAGATTCTGAATCACTATTTTTAAAACTACAGATCAGAACATGATGATAATAGAAAATTGTGAAAGGTGAACAATGAAAACCCTTTATATTAGATTTATGGGGATAGACGAGCACGCACATAGGCAGCTGCAGGCACAAACCAAAAATATCATATGCAAAAAGTTAGTAAATAAAAAAGGGTGACCCCTCCCCCAGACACATGACAATCATACAGACAAGAAGCTGACCAAATAAAACGGAATGTGAAAGGTACAACAACAAAGAGGCTTAGACCATGGATACAATGATGCCTTCTTAAAGCACAAGAAGGAGAAACACATCTGTCAGTGTGAAGACAGCGGGGTGGGGGGGAGGATGGGTGCACAAGAGAGGAGGAGAGGGAGGGAGAAGGAATCCATGAGGACCATCAAGAATTTAAACAGGAACAAAGTACAACTACAGTAGCAGCTTGTAAACCAGCGGTTCTCAACCTGTGGGTCGTGGCCCCTTTGGGGGTCAAATGACCCTTTCACAGGGGTCGCTCAATTCATAACAGTAGCAAAATGACCATAATTTTATGGTTGGGGGTCACCACCACATGAGGAACTGTATGAAAGGGTCCTGGCATTGGGAAGGTTGAGACGGCTGTTTTAAACCAAAATAGAATGTAATTAACACATGCTCTCCAATAAACTTGAAAACAGATGCAAATGAGCAACTTTCTAAGTAACATCATCACTAAAGCCATTTCAAAAAGAAATTAATAATTGTAAATCTAGCTACATACAGAAAATCCCATCACTCGTCGATACCTTCATTGGTAAGTTTTAGTAAACATGTATGAAACAGATAATTCAATCTTATACAAAATTTTACAGATAGTAGAAAATGAGGAAAACTATGGAGGCTAATTTTGTTACAATGAAGTAACCTTAATTAAAAAACCAAATTGCATTACAAGATTTATATTTTTCAACATAAATCAAAAGCCCACCATATAATAATGAGCAAAACAAATTTAAGGTACATATGGAGGGGTAGTGGGAGGGAGGGAGGGAGAGAGAAAAAGGGAAGAAGTGAGTGAGAGAGAACGAGAGAGAGACAGACAGACAGACAGACAGAGAGAGACAGACAGAGAGAGAGAATATGACTATGAGAATCCTACTGCTAACTGCAAGACTGTTGGTTCAAAATCCAGCACCACTCCCAAGGAGAAAGATGAGGCTGTCTGCTCCTGTAAAGACTTACAGTCTCAGAAACCGCATATAGGGTAGCTAAGAGCTGGGGGGGGTGGGGTGCTGGTGGTAGTGGTGGTGGCGTGTCTCTCTCCCCCTGGTACCATTGAGATTCATCCTGGGAAATAACTATTTTCAAGTTAGATACTGTATTTACCATTATAGATATGTTTATTATACATGATCTACTTACTGGCTTTAAAATTTGAAAGTGACATTAGTGTAATGCAATATATTAACAAATTAAAGGAAGATGGTTCTAGTAATGGATGTAGAAAAATGTTTGATACAGCTCAACATTCATACAAGTGTCAAACAACAGAAGCAGCAACGAGAACTCATAGAGGTCTTCTTTCACCTCAGTGGTTTCTGAAAACATAAAGCAGATATAATACATATCATGGAATTTTAGAAGGCTTTTTAAAAACCTGAATATACTTGATATTCTCACTACTTCCATTTAAAAATGTATCAGAAGTCCAGAACAGTAAAACACACACACACACATACACACTCACGCGCACACACACAGTTAAGAATGACAATTAGAAAGTAAACTTTCACTAAGGATATTATTGCTATGCAAGAAGTCCAAGATAATGTATACACAAGCAATTCCATCTAAAAGATAATTTAGCAATTTGTTATGTATAATCTATTCAATGCACATAAGTCAGTGGTTTACTAATAGCAGTTATCAATAGATATCACTTATGATGACAAGAAAGGTATATACTATGTTTTTAGCCTTTCATAAATAAAATTGTAATACTGTATTAAAGGCATTGAAAAAGATGTTTAGAGAGACTCAGTTTATGTATGAAAAGGTCCAATATTTAAAACAGCAGTTGGGTTCAAATTCATCTGTAACAAACATATTGCTTTGAATCAAAATCATAGAATTCATTCAGGTGTAACAGAAGTATACCAAAATTAATATAAAAATTTAAAAAGTCAAGAATAGCCATGTAAATTAGAAGGGAGGGGGCACTTGCTCTCCTAACTAGCAAGTCCTAGTTAAAGTGCTGATCCTTAGAGAGGTATGGCATTGACACACCACAGGGCGAGAAACAAACCTGCAAGCAGACCGGAGCTCAGCCCAGCACGGGGGCATCCCAACCACTCGTGGGAAATGGAGAGCTTGGTTAACATACCAACTACACAGGAAAGGACAAAATTAGAACTCCACGCGATCACACGCACACATCAGTTCCAGAGGGATTCGAGTCCTGCACAGAAAAGGCGGTGCTTGAAAGCCCTCAGAAGGACATTATAGGACAATGTCTCTCTCATGACCCCAGTGCTGCTGCTCCATTCAGACCAGACCGGAGCATGTACACAGGTGTAGATAAGAGATGGGAGCTCAGGACACACGGAATCCAGGAACAGGAGTGGGAACAGAGATACCAGAAGGGGAAGGGGAAGAAAGGGAGAGGATAGGAGACGGGGCTACCAATCACGATGATCGACACATAACAACACCGCCCCCCTCCAGGGGGAATAACAGCAGAAAACATGGGGGAAGGGAGACAGCGGTTGGTGTGAGATATGAAAACAATAATAATTTATAATCTATCAAGG
>NW_022111369.1:51117699-51121009 GCF_000313985.2 Echinops telfairi
CAAAATCTTTGTGATGAAATGATTGAAATAAATTATACCCAGGAGGCAAGTAACAAAACAATGTGATGTGATTAGTTTTAAACTGGGGATCATGAAAATCCACATATCAGAGTTCACGGAGCCTTGGCGGGGACATGGGTGAAGCTCTGTCTGGGCCGGTGACCACCAAGGCGGAGAATTCAAAGTAGAAGCAGTTATTTCCCCAGGAGAAAGAAGAGGCTGGCTGCTTCCATGATGATTTACTGTCTCAAACTAAAGACAGTGCGGTCCAGTATAACTCGACAATACAGTACAGGACAATACAGACGCCGGGTCTCGAGGACCCCAAGGAGCAGCTCCCCTCTGCCGGCTGCGGTCACTATGAGCTGGAAACCATTTCTGGACAGTGGCTTTGGCGAGGGTGGTGGTGCACATGAGCGACGTGAAGCCGGGCATGCCACTGTCATTAGTACCGGGCGCAGACATCATGAGTGCCCAGTGCACCTCAGCTAGGAAACACAAGCAACACCCGGAGCGCCCTGCTAACATCACTAACATTGAAGTGGCGACGGTACTGAACACGGTGAGACAGGACAGCATGGCGGTAAGCAGGAAGGTTCTGAAGTGGGGAAGTTGATTGTACAAATGCCTGATCTGCTGCTTTCAGTTCATCCCCAGATTCTCCCCTGGCAAGCGGCAAGGCTGATAGCACCGTAGAATGCATAGACATCAACCTGCGAGGGCTCAGGGAGCTGAAAGGGCATTTTGAATGACAACATCAGATGGCTTACTAGGCTGGGAATGCAAGATTCCAGAGGAAAGGAATTGCATTCACCATCAAAGAGGATATTTCAAGATCAATCTTGAAGTACAGTGCTGTCTGTGTAGGATACTAATGTCTATCTCCATGCAAGGAAACACCATCAATACAACTATTACTCACGTATGCACCAACTACTAAAAACAGCAATGCAGAAAGTGAAGAAGTCTACCAACATCTTCAGTCTGAAATTGATCAAGCACACAATCAGGAGGCATGGATAAGTACTGGTGATTGGAATGCAATCGTTACAAACAAAGAGGAAGGGCCAGTAGTTGGAAAATATGGCCTTGGTGATAGACGTGAAGCTGGAGGTGATGACAGGATTTTGCAGGACCAATGACTTGCTCCTAGAAGATATACTTTTAACAATACATGAGGACTTCTCCAGAGGGACCAGAGAGATGTCCCATGGACGACGTCTGGGGGAAGAGGCGACGGGGAAGCTCGCTATCAGCCGCCGACTAAGGCGGCCAGGCCCGACAGTGGGGCAGTGGAAGGTCAGGCTGAAGGAAAACAAGACCACAGATGCAGCTACGCTCTTGAGTCTCTGCCGCCTGGCACTGAGAACACTCCACAACAGACGTGATGCCCTGAACACTAATGAGAGAAGGCCTGAGGAGCGGTGGGACGACATCAAGACCATCGGACCTCAAGAAGTCAAAGGTCACTGCAAAGACAGTCAAGATCGAAGCACAAGTGGAGCAAAGGCAGGATTTGCCAAGATTTCCTCTCGCTTGGATCTACAACCCATGCGCAAGGAAGCAGCAGTGCAGAGATCACAGGACGCACTGCATTGCACCCATCTTCTGTGTGACACCAACATCTGTGCCCCGAGGATCCCAAACTGTGCAACTGTATGAGGGACTAGGATCAGAGCTCCCACGGTGAGATGCTGGTTTGCAGAAGGCTACGGATGACAGTGCAGGCCCGATACATTTGTGAGATCTACACAGGGAATAAGCCTCCCATAATGGAGGGACAGGAATAAACTGGGTACCAAGGAGAGTGCTGGAGGGATGACTATGGTAGATTAAAATGTCAAAGCTCACTTGAAGGGTTAAAGCCCTTGTCATTTGACCTCCCCTCTGAGACAACTGAGCTTGCTTGTGCTTTCAATATTTTCTGTCTTTTTTTTTCATATTGGGGTTTATTTCTGATGTATTTTTTCATATGGGTAGCGTTTTTGAATATTTTAAAGGCATTTTTGTTTTTTTGGTATATGAAACCCAGGAATGAAGAATCTATAGAAACAGTAATTATAATAAGTGTTCCTCGCGGTTGGGGGTAAAAGCTTGCTGAGAGCAAGGAGTTCAAGAAAGGAAGGACATGCTTTGAAACTTATTGTGGTAGCAATTGCATAATACTGCTCAAAATGAATGAACTATGGCATGGTATGGTGCTTGGATTAGCTCCTACTAAAACGGATTGGGGGAGGGGGACACACCTAACTTTTGTTCAAGACTCTTTAAAGCGTCGAGAAGCAGGGACTCAGGTGTTTTGAGGACTGAGGTGCACCTGACTCAAACAGTGGCATTTTCAATCAGCCCACACACGTCCGAAATTCGGCCATTGAATAAGTAAGGCCAAAAAAGAACTGATGTACGTCCTTGAATCATGGTGCTGGGAGGGAATACTGAAAGGACATCGTGCCTTGCCTGGTATCCTTTAGGGAGACACAGGAACTTTCAGATCAAGCTGTGGCCGGCCACCTCGCGTCTCCACAGCGTGGCTTCCCACAAAGCCCTTCCTTGGTCTGGAGCGGCGTGGGAAACGCGAGGTCAGTGCTGGCCGTGCCGGTGCATCTAGGGGACTTGACGCCAACAATGAAGGCAGCCAGCAAGAGCGTGGGCACTGCTTAAACTCACGGCCGTGCCAGATTCAATGCCCACCTCTCAGCGAGTACAATTGGAGAGGGAGCATGGGGTTCAGCTGGGCTGATTCCTGTGTTACCCTGGAGTGGAAATGGGGGCTGTGACAGCGGACATACTCCTCCTGGAGTGGCTCAGAAGGTCCCCATCATGACCACCATGTCCATTTGCTCAGGAAGCACTTAGAGCCAGGGCACCTCAGGTTGGTTCTGAGTCTGGGGAACCAGACGCTCCATCAGGATTTTAGTGGCTGTTTTGAGGCCTGTGTTTTTGAGGCGCCCCTGGACAGACTCGGGTCTCCAACATTTGGGCCAGCATCCTGATGCACCCAGGCTGTGCCCCCCCATGGCCTCACTCCAGGAAGCACCTACTGTGGACCCAATGCCTTTCGTGGTCAGAGTCATCAGCCACGCACAGAGCAAGACCTTGCCAGGACCCCCACGCTACGGACCGAGACACTAAGGCTCAGAAATCTGACGACACTTCCCCAGAGTTGCTTGGCACTCTTTGAGGGGCAGTACCTGCCATGGGCCTGAGCCGTCCCAGCCTAGAACCTTCCTCACCACCGTCAGACCACCTGACCTGACCACAGACAGCTGTTTGGGAGGCCTGGAGCCGAGAGCCATCACCCGCCACGTTG
>NW_022111369.1:51122926-51126130 GCF_000313985.2 Echinops telfairi
GGATGTTTTCGTGATGCACACTTTCTTTACATAAAACTCTTATACATGAGTTGTTGTGATTTGTTTCTCTAAAGTACCTAGACTCATACAGCAGCTTAAGGCAATCTTGTGTAAGGTCCGGAGAACAGATAACAAGCAAGCAGATGGATACCACTCCTGGGGTCAAAGCTGAGAAGGGACAAGAACATTCCCTGAGAGCCAGCACCCTGGATCTGGACCTCTTGAAAGCCTACACTGTGAGAAAATAACATGTGCCTGTGCTAGAGCACTAAGTTGTGCAGGCGGGCACGCGGGTGTTTGCCTTGGATCCCCACTGAAGCCTCTTGGCACAGCGAGAAAAGGGAGTTAGGAAAAGTAGAACCATGGGAGATGACTAGCCCACCTTTCTGGGCACCTTGCAGGCCCCTAAGAAACAGCCATGTGTTTTGGTGTTTGTTTGCCATGAGAACCACCAGGGGGAAACCAAAGCACAGGCACCCTCCCCTCTGGCAGTCAATGTGGTCGGCTGTTGTGTCTGTTGGAAATGAGGAATTCGGGTCCACAGAGACCAGGTGCCTTGCCTAGGTCTCTGGAGCCGGCACGAGGCCGCGCTGAGCCACAGCACTTGGCGGCAGCTCCCCGTCCTTTGCTCTCCTTCTGCTTCACTCCTGCAGTCCTCTTAGTCCTCCTGATAAACAGACACAACTCTGCTGTTTCCAATTAGAAATCAACCTTCACCTATCTCCACCTGCAGGGCAGAACTCGGCTGACAAGACCGCAGTCGGAGGGGAAGCTCACCTCTAAGCCCAAAGGACAGTCTGAGAACCAGAAGGCTTCTCTCATGGGCCAGATTGCTCCTGAAGACCCCTGCCCCCAATGCCCTGGCTGCCACAGGCTCCAAAGTCATTGCTCAAGGAGCCTTGGTGTCACAGAGGGTCTCACATTGAGCAGCTGACCACAAAGTTGGAGGCACGAACCCACCAGCTGCTCCTTGGGAGAAAGATGAGGCTGTCTGCTCCTGTCAAGCAGTATAGCCTTGCAACCCCCCAGGGCCAGTTCTGCTGGGTCCTGGAGGGTCACTGTGACTTAGGATCTGCTCGTTAGCTGTGGGTTTGGTTTCCCTCGTAGCTGGAAGAAGCAGGTGGACACAGTCAGGTTGGTCTTTCTAGGCACTGGGAGCCCTGGTGGTACAGTGGTTATGCCTGGGGCCACGCACTGCAAGGTCAGCAGTTTGAAACCACCAGCCATTCTTTCCAAGAAAGATGGGGCTCTCTACTCCCATAAACAGTCACCGTCTCAGAAACCCACAGGGGCAGCTCTACTCTGTCCTGTAGGGTCGCTGTGAGTCGGAATCAACTCAGTGGCAGCAAGAGTTTTATGATTCCTTCATAAATATTCTCACTTTCCCTTAGTCCCGTCTTGTGAAGTGGCTTCCCTGTGACAGTCCGCCCACATCACCCATGTAGTGAGGACCCTCTCACCTCCCCGGACTCAAGCCTGGTGTGGAGGCTCCCACTTCCACAGGGTCCCAGTGCTGCGGCGTCTGAGAGCTGATGTTCCGAGCACTCGGTTTGTGGAGGGACGCAGGTAAGGGTGGAGGAACCGGAAATCCATCTGCGTCTCCGCTAGGTTCCGGTTCCCTGGAGTTCTGACCATTGACCTCTCACTGCCACGGAGTTCATTCTAGGGAGCAATGTAAAAACACTTCTCTCTCAGGTGCAGGGAGTTTGCTGTGATGCATGTGGCCGGCAGTCTAGCCCTCAGGAACGTGCCTCAGGTGTGCCCCTGATGGGAACCGGGGCACTAAAAGTCATACTCCTCCAATCAGGGGAGTCGGAGGGCCCTGACCCAATTATGTAAGCTTTCCTAATCTGCAACAGTGAATCTCCCAAATCTCAGCCCTTCCTTCTGTAGTCCTGCCTGTGACGGTGATACTTCCACCTGCTTCCAACAAGATCTTCTAACGCTTTCCTGTGCCCGAGCAACTGGATCCTGGACCCCATCGTGGCATGGTGCCAATTGTCCCTCAGCCAGATGGCTCGCCTGTCTTTGTCCCAATGACTACTTCACAAATAGGTCTCCACATATTGTGTTGAAATTTGGGAAGTCTCTTTGAGAGACATAGAGCCTGGTTGCGTAGTCATTTAGCCAGTTCTCAATCCATTCTCCTTGTCTCCGTTGAGTTTCTTCCTCTCCCTCTCCCTGGGTCTCCCGCCCCCCTTGTTTTAGAACTTAAATTCTGAACACTGGGTTTTTGGAAGCCTACAATTTACAGCCCTAAATCCAGCGTTTCAGTCTCCACATATACTGAGCCGTGCTTAGTGCGTTATGTGTTTGGCTGCAATCGCAAGGTCAACAGTTCAAAATGATCAGCTGTTCCCTGGAAGACAGATGAGACTACTTTCACACAGATTTGAGCCTCAGAAACCCGTGGAGGCAGTTCTACCCCGCTCTGTAGACTTGCTAAGAGTTGGAACTGACTTGACGGCAGCGAGGTTGTTGGTCTGCTTCCTTGTGTGTTTTATGACCACTGACCAGCAATGTGAGAAGTCCTGCCCTCAGCAAGTGTGTTTGTGTGTGTGTGTCTCCCACGCTCCTAGGCATCCAGGCACCCAGGGAAGGGGCAGCCAGAACGTGGGGACTGGCTGGCGTTTGTCCTTGGTGAGATTTGAGACGACACGATTTCAATGAGGTATGCTAACTAAACAGTCAGCACTTCGGACGCACTATCTGCTCTGAGGGAGAAAGATGAGACTTTCTACTCCTGTTTAGATTTATAGCCTTGGAAACCCTCAGGGCAGTTCTATCTATTCTATAAGGTCGCTATTAGTAGATGGTGTTTCCTCCTTGATGGCAGCACGTTTGAGTGGCACGTAGGCATGAGCCACACTCTACGTGCCTTAGGTGGAGGGTACTGAACTAACCATGTGCTATCCATCCCCATGGGTTTACCTGTTCCCGTGAAGCCCCTTCCCTGCAGGCTCACTCCTGCCCACAGCTGTAGTGTCTTCGTCTGCCACCATGTGACTGATGGACAGGTTTCTCCATGTCCTATTTAAGTGGCCGAGTTTCTGGGAATCTTGGCCACCATTTGGGCCTTGTTCTGTCTCCCTCATCTGTATGATTTGTCTCTGTCCTGTTTAAAACTTAATAAGTGTGTCTCAATAAGATCTTTTTGAATGTGGGGTCCCTTTTCTCCCCTACAACAGGTGTATAATTTTTCAC
>NW_022111369.1:51128021-51129356 GCF_000313985.2 Echinops telfairi
GTCTTGACGCTGGGGCTGGGGTACCCCGCTGCTGATGTGGACTTGTGTGAGGCGCAGGGCTCCCAGGTCCCATTTGACGGGGTGGGGTGGGGGGCTGGGTTCATCGTTCTTGGAGTCCCCCCCCACCCCGTGACGAAGAGCGGGACTCCCAGGTCCCGTTTTGATGTGGTGGCTGGGTACCCCGCTCCTGGCATCCCCCCACGACGAGGGGGGGGGCTCCCAGCTCCCATCTTGACACAGGGGCTGCGGGACCCTGTTCCTGGCATCCCCAAGCTCCGGTCCCTACCTCCCTCCTCTCTCCCTCCCTCCCTCCTTCTCTCCCTCTCCCTCCTTCCCTCCCTCTCTCCCTCTTTCCCGCCCTCTCTCCCTGTCCCTCCTTCCATCCCTCTCTCCCTCTCCCTCTCCCTCTCCCCCTCTCTCATTCATGTCACAAAGGAAAAAAACATGCTCTGGTGATGACGATGATGAAGATGAAGAAGAATGATCAGGAAAGTGCTCCTCACTTAGTGACCTCCCTTTGACTCCTACTTTATTTTCTGAAAGACCAGCAAAGTGGAACCTATTAAGCACAACTGAAACGTAACCCTAAGTGACACCTCCTCAGTGTTAGCTACCCTGAGAAACTTCCACAGCCTGAATCCATCTATCCATCCATCCATCCATCCATCCATCCACCCATCCATCAAAGATAGGCTTTTAAATTTTATTAATTTATTTATTTTCAAGGCAAAATAGAATCGAGAGAAATGACTGCTCATTTAGTCCCTGGCAGCAGCAACAGCACCAGGAGCAGCCATTCAATTCTGCTGCGTGGTTTTGGATTTCAGGGTGTATGCACACGGTGCTATACATTTAAAATTATTTTTTAACTTCTTCGATATATAAAGTACACTCAACATCCTCACAGTACTTTCTATAAAATTTGTTTACCGTATAGCGGTTTATAATAGACGATGTAAATCAGGGTTATAAGAGAAAGTACCAATTCTTTTTTTTTCTCTTCACCCTTTAAGTTTTTAACCAAATAACTCAATCATGAAAATGATGGCAATGTGTTTCAGAAAAGAAAAAGGAAAGAAAAAAATGCTGATCAGATTCAGCAAGGTGGCGCGGCAGGCAAGGTCCGAGGAAGTCAGTCCTCCCTTCAGTTGAACCCTGGGAAGTGAGCAGTAAAGGACACACACGTGGAAGACCCCTGACGGACAAGAGGACATCCAAGTCAAATGGAAACCCATCTCTTTTTTAAATCATTTCATTGGAGGCTTGTACAACTCTTATCAAAATCCATCCATCCATCCATTGTGTCAAGCACACTTGCTTTCTGCTTGAGCCCTT
>NW_022111369.1:51131262-51139628 GCF_000313985.2 Echinops telfairi
GATGAGGCCAGGGGGCGCACCGCCGTATGAGCGGAGTGTGTTGGGAACCGAGCATTTAGAAGGGGTGAGGGAGGATTTGGCAAACATTCTAGGCACCTGGTATGTGTGCTTAGGTGGATGGCTAGTTAGGCGTGTGTGTGCGTGTGTCCACCCCCACCCCCTGCAATTCACTTGACCGTCTCCTGTTTTTATTTTTAAAAGGGGAAAAACCAAACACCCAAGAATATAGGAATGGAAGGGGAAGAAGGAAATTCTTCAAGAGGAGGAAAGGCCTGACACTCGTCGTAGAAAGACTTGAGAGGTTTTTCATGAGAGTCAGGGAGCACGCAGGCAGGCAGGCAGGGACTGACAGACTGTGGGACGGACTGACTGACGGAAGGATGCTGCCCAGTCTCTAGGCCGCTAGAAAAGACACGTTTGAAAGGAAGGAAGTGAAAGAATATGGACAAAGGTGCCTGCGTGGGGAAGGAGGAAGAGTCTTCATCTGAGCAGTAGCATGCAAAGATGGAACGAGGTCCTCCCTGGGCCATGGACAATAGGAAGGTGAGTGAACGTGTAATGCAGCGGTGACTCCATGACAGGCCAAGCCTCTTAAGGCAGGCCTGAGTTTCTTTCTCTAACAAAGTCACCCTCTCCCGCCGAAATGATGCTGACCACACCTGGAAAGGCCCGAGTGATCACAATGACGCTGACCACACCTGGCAAGTAGTGAGTGACCACAATTGGAACAACCGAGAGTGGAGCCAGCCAACCAAAATGACTTACACAACCAATTGTCTCCACATGAAGTCATTGAGCTATGGGAGGGTGAGGGGGAAATAGTCTCACCCAGGGGGGATAGTTTCACCTAGTTTATGTAACCTGTAACGAGTAGAAAAGCTCGGCTTGAGCCCCTGGCCAGGACTCGGAGGAGGCCACCACAGTTGGTGCTCTGGGACTTGGGCCCTAGCTCGAGCTAGTCAATAAACTCCCTTGTGGTTTGCAGCCTCGGTGACTCTGCCTCTCTGTTCCTGGGGCCAAGAGAAAGCCGGCAGTAACATTTGGGGGTCGTCTGGGATCCCAAGACCCCCAGAACAGAATCCGGACCCAAGGAGGAGTTGGACGTCTGAGAAATCCGCACGATGCAGGTATTCGGGCCATAGAAGGTGACCAGCAGAAGGCCTAGGTGGACGCGCCGGAGGGTCGCCCCTGCTCTTTGTCACCTCGTGAGGCCGAGGAGCCGGTTACCAGCCCCCCGTGTTGAGACCGGAGCTGGGGCACCCCGCTCTTCGTCGCCTCTTGAGGCCGAGGAGCGGGGTACCTGAGCCCCCTACGTAAAGACGGGAGGTTCGAGGCCCCGCTCGTCATCGTCTAGTGAGTCCGAGGAGTGGGGTACGCCAGCCCCCCGCGTCGAGACTGAAGCTGGGGTGCCCCGCTCATCATCCCTTCGTTAGGCCCAGGAGCGGGGTACCCCAGCCCCTCCCGTGGTGACGGAAGCTTGTGCACCCCGCTCATTGTCGCCTCGTGAGGCCGAGCATCGGAGTACCCCTGTCCCCCGCATCGAGACGGGAGCTGGGGCACCCCGCTCGTCGTCGCCCTGTAGGTCCAAAGAGAGGGGTACCTCAGCCCCAGCATTGAGACGGGAGCTGCGATGCCCCGCTCGTTGTCGCCTCGTGAGACTGAGGCGCGGGTTACCCCAGCCCCCCATGTCGAGACGCGAGCTGCAAGGCCCCACTCGTCGTCGCCTCGTGAGGCCGAGCATCCGAGTACCCCTGTCCCCCGCTTCGAGACGGGATGTCTGAGCCCCCGCTCGTCGTCCCCTCGTGAGGCCGAGGAGAGGGGTACCCCAGTCCCCCACGTCTAGATGGGAACTGGGAGCCCTGGCTCGTCGTCACCACGTGATGCCGTAAGCGGGGTACCCCAGGCCCCTTCATGGAGACAGAAGCTGGGAGACCCCGCTCGTCGTCCCCTCGTGAGGCCGAGGAGCGGGGTACCACAGCCCCCCGCGTTCAGACAGGAGCTGGCAGCCCCCGCTCATCGTCGCCTTGTGAGGCCAAGGAGCGGGGTAACCCCAGCCCCCCGCTTCGAGACTGGAGCTGCGATGCCCCACTCGTCGTCGTCTCGTGAGACTGAGGCGCAGCGTACCCAAGCGTCCCGCATAGACACGGGAGCTGGGGTATACCGCGGGTCGTCACCTCGTCAGGCCCAGGAGCGGGGTACCCCAGCCCCGCCGCGTCAATGCGGGAGCTGCCAGCCCCGGCTGGTCGTCGCCTCGTGAGGCCCAGGAGTGGAGTACTCCAGCCCACCGCATTGAGAGCACACAGCTGGGAGCCCCGGCTAGTCGTCACCTCGTGAGGGTGTGAGCGGGGTACCTCAGCCCCCCTCGTGGAGACGGGAGCTGCGAGCCCCTGCCTGTGAGGCCGAGGAGCGGGGTAACCCAGCCCCCCACGTTGAGACGGGATCTGCGAGCACTCGCTTCTCATCGCCTCGTGACGCCTTCGGTACCAGTCACGTGAGATCATTTAGACCAGGGGTCCTCAAACTTTTGAAACGGGGCCAGTTCACTGTCCCTCAGACCCGTTGGAGGGCCGGACAATAGCTTTTTAAAAACTATGAACAAATTCTTACGCACACTGCATGTATCTTATTTTGAAGTAAAAAAACAAACGTCGCAAAAACACCCAGTGGGCTGGATAAATGTCCCTGGCGGGCCTCATGTGGCCCGCGGGCCGTAGTTTGAGGACACCTGATTTAGACCTTGAGGGCGTCCTCCTTTCTTTTTACTTGTTTCTCTGAGAAATAAGCATTTTAAAATAGAATTGAAATAATGAGTATTTCTATGAACTTTTCAAAACGTCCCTGTAGCCCCCATGGATGTTCATTTAGTTGGGTTTTTCCCCCCACTTTATTATTTTGAGATTGTCCGATTATGGCTATAGTATCAGAGGGAACAGGCAGTTCTCAAGTTGCTTCATCTCTCAGTCTTAATTTTGTGTTTGAAATGGAGAGCCGGTTCTTAATGGCCTCGAAGTATAACTGCATCCATACATGGCTGGCGATTCTCTGGAGAATGCCCAACCAGCCCTCCTATGAGACCTGATCATCTGATTCAAAGAAGTCAAGTCCATTGCCATCGGGTTAATCCCAACTCACCATGACCCTAGCGAACATGGAACTGCCCCAGAGGGTCTCATGGCTGTAATCTTTACAGGAGCGGCTGCCATGCCTTTCTCCCTGGAGTATCTGGTGGGTTTAAAACACCAAACATCAGGTTAGCCACCAAGTGCCTAACCAATGAACCACCAACAAACAAGCACTTGGTACACGAGGGCAGCCTTAAGTTCATGTTCTGCCTTCAGGCCTCTGAAGGGGCAATGTGCTGAAACTGGGGACAAGCAAAACCCCATGGCATGGTGACCCAACCACCCTCTGTCCTCAAGTTAATCCCGACTCAGTCATCCCCCACCCCCAAGAGGGATGCTGGTGGGTTTGAACCACTGACCTTGTCTTTAGTAGCCTAACACCTAACCCACAGTGCTACCAGGGCTGTAACAATGTTTCCCAGACGAGGAAAGAGATGATCAGTGGCCTGTCACGGTAACTCCTCTGCACTGTCGGACCCACAGCTGCTTGCAAGAAGACGGTCAGATGCAAGAGGAGCAGTGGCAACCCATTTTTTCTTGGTGCTCAGGGCAGCTCCTAGCTTACCTCTGGGAGCGGGACTTGGAGGAGGAAGCGCTGCTAGCTGCTCCTTTGCTCCCAGTTATTTGTCTCAAATGTACTTCAGCCTTCTGCTATTAAGGGAAAGTATTGCTACCTCTCTTGACATTGGAAGCTCATGGGGTTTTTAAAACAAATGTTCTAAGTGACAGAACAAATGGTGCCCTATTTTGAAGGGATTTGAAAGGATGGCCTCTTCATATTTCTAATTTCCTTCTAAAAGCTCAGAAAGGAAAAAAAATGCTCACAAATTATTTATTCATTCAGACTTTCACTGAGTGACCGAGTGATAGTGGAGCCCTGCTATGAGCCAGACACCCTGCCGAGTACTGGGCATAAACAAAGGATCCTGGTGACACAGTGGTTAAGGCCTCCCCGCTAAGCAAATGGTTGACTGTTCAAACCCACACGCCACTCCAGGGGAGACAGGGAGGGCCACGTGCTTCAGTAAAGAGCACAGCTTTGGAAACCCGATAGAATCGGTCTGTTCTAGCCTAGAGGGCTGCCATGAGTTAGAATGGGCTCGGCGGCAATAGATGGGGGTTGGTAATAGATTGGGGTTGGTAATAAACAGGAAGTCATGATCTTAAAACCAGTCTGGCAGAGGTGATGCACATGGACGCAGAAAGGGGTGATGCTGACTTGCAAAGCCATGAGCTGCTGTGTTGCCATGTCTTAAAGTACTTGGCCATGGATGGGCAAGCAGTTCTATGATGCCCCCAATAGTGGAAGTTCTGCTTCTGTGTAAGTAACACAGTCTGACTCCAGGAGGCTGTTTGCATACGACTTCCCTCCATCGGTCCTGTGTGCCGTTCTGACACTAATATTTGTGTAAAATAGCCCAACCATGTAAAGCCGTGGTTCTCAACCTTCCTTATGCTGTGACCCTTTCATACAGTTCCTCATGTTGTGGTGACCTCCCAACCATAACATTATTTTCATTGCTACTTCATCACTGTCATTTTGCTACTGTGATGAATCGGGCGACCCCTGTGAAAGGGTGTCGTGCCCCACAGGTTGAGAACCGCTGATTTAAAGCAGGACGTCAACCCTCTTAGGCAGATGAAAGTCATCGTTTAAAATCACTTCCCTTCCTCTTCTAGAGGCATCTCTGCTTCAGCAAAACACAATGGATATTCATTTCCTAGGGCAACACACACACACACACACACACACACAGTGACTTCAAACAAACATTTCTTCTCAGTTCTGAAGGGCAGACGTCGTTCAAGATCACGGTGTCAGCTGGGAAAGGCCTACCCGAGAATCCTTCCTCGCCTCTCTCTGGTGGTTTCTCACCAGCCCTGGCTTGTACCTGCGTCATTCCCAAATCCAGCTTCCAAGTTCACAGGGCTCCTCTGTGTATCTGTCTCCAGATCCCCCTCCCCTCAAAAAGACACCATCAATGGAATTAGACTGGCTCCCACTAATGGACCACGTCCCTGGAGAAGGGTGTCAGGCTGGGTAAAGTAGAGGGGCAGTAAAAGAGGGTGGTGTCGAGATGGATCGGCATGGTGGCTGCAATGGGGGCTCAGGCCTGGGAGGGATGCTGAGGATGACGCAGGCGCAGGCCCAGGTGGTGCTCCGCTCTGTGGTGCATCGGGTCGCTAAGAATCAGAACCAATTCAATGGACCTGAAGATGACACCACCACCCAAATGGACCAGGACCTCATCCTAACAGAGGGCATCTGCAAAGACCCTTTTTCCTGAAAGTCAGTCTCAGTTCACAAGAGAACAGTTCCCAATGCCTGGGGTCAGGGCGTTAACTTGTCTTTCTGGGGTATACAATTCAGCACACACAGTGCCCCCTCCCCGCAGATGGGTGGGAGGAGAAAGAGAGCCATCCAGGGAGTGGTGAGAGACATAAGGGCCCGGCTGCCCAGATGAGAGCAAGGTGAGAGCCTCCTGGGTCCCATAGGTGGATCCTCAAAGATGAAATGTGGGAGGCAACTGTCAGCCACCTCTCCAGATGCCCGGAGCAGGCCACCCTGGGTTTGTCCTAACCCTGGCGCCCCATGGTGGTGGGCACTCAAGGAGCCAGTGCCACGTCTAAGTGGCTTTGAAAGTATTTCAAAACAGCACGGCACAATTTCCACAGGGCAGTTAGGGCTGCAGTGGGGAGAGATGGCGGGGCTGGCTGATGCCCTGAAAAGCCGTAGTGCTGAATGTCTGCACTGTTACCAAGAAAGGGCCGTTTTAGAAGTCTGTTTGGAAGGGACCAGAGGGACCTTGAGCGATGTTTGTGCAGTGTACTAAATTAAAAGTAAACTTTTCAGTGGGGACTTGGAGGCTAATTATCGCCTTTGCTGGTTCAGCAGACTTGCATCCCCCCACCCCCTGCCCCCACCCCTTTCTGAACTTCAAGTAGTCTGTTCCCTGTGGAGTAATCATCAGTTCTCCACCCTCGGCGAGGGTTTCTGCTCATGCACTGCGGGCTTAAGTAGAGGGCAGGCCACTCCTCGATGGCTTGGCAATTTGGACTTGCTCAGAAGCATCTTGGAAGGCAGGCCTGGTGAGCCGCTTCCAGAAGGTCACAACCTTGAAAACCCTTGGGAGCATGTGCACTCTGTACACCTGGGGCCATCGGACGTCAGAATCTGCTCCAGAGCACCAACCACGACGACACACACTGATGGGCAATAACAAGTGATGCATAACCTTGTGAACAAAGGGAATCCCAGTGCACAGCTGTGCTCCCATGGGACCTGCACCTGGATTGAGAGAGAATCTTTAACAAGGGGGATACTGGACAGTTGAAACTGGAAAAAGATGTGTGGCCTGTGGAAGAAGCACAACCAGCCTGTGTGATCACGAGACGTCAGCAGGATCAGGTATCAGGCATCAGAAGACCCAAAACAAACAATCACATCGATGAGAATGAGGGAGGTCGGAGTGGAGACACAAAGCCCATCTGTAGACAATTGCACATTCTCTCACAGAAGGGTCACAAGGAGGGGACGAGCCAGCCAGAGCGCAGCATAGCACCAACGAAACAGAACATTCCTCTAGTTCTTTAATGCTTCACACACACACACACACACACACACACACACACACACACACACACACACTATCATGACTCCATTTCTACCTTACAAACCCAGCGAGACCAGAGCATGGACACTGGTACAGATAAGAGCTCTCAACACACATAATCCAGGATAGATAAACTCCCCAGCAATAGTAATGGGAGTAGTGCTACCATAAGGGTAGGGGGCAGGTGGGGTGGGGGGAGAAAGGGGAGAAAGAGGGAACCAGTCATAAGGATTGCAGAAACATAGGTGATGGGCGACAGCAGACGATTAAGATACGAAAACAATAATATTTATAATTTATCAAGGGTGCACGAAGGTGGGAGGTGGGGTAGGGACGGAGGGGGAGGGAGGGTGGGGAGGGGGACGGAGCTGATGCCAAGGACCCAAGTAGAAAAAAAATGTTTTGAAAACGATGATGGCAATGTATGTATGAATGTGATTGGTACAATTGAGGAATGGATTGTTATAAGAGCCCCCAATAAAACGATTTAGAAAAAGAAAATGAGATGTGGCCTTATTGCAACTAATCTGAGAAGCAAGGCTATATGAGGAAGAACCCGGCATCAGGAAGAAGAATCATGAATCATCTATGATATGCGGATGACCCAATCTTACTGACTGTAAGTGAAGAGGACTCGAAACCCTTAGTGATGAAAATACAAAACCGCCTGCCTGGGAGCTGCAGGCGTCCGTGCAGACATGGCCAAGTCCAAGAACCACCCACACACAACCAATCCCGGAAATGGCACAGAAACGGCCTCAAAAAGCCCCGGTCACAACGATACGAATCTCTTAAGGGGTGCACCCCAAGTTCCTGAGGAACATGCGCTTCGTCAAGAAGCACAGCAAGAAGGGCCTGAAGAAAATGCAGGCCAACAGCGCCAAGGCTGCGGCTGCTCACACCGAGGCCATCAAGTGTCTTGTGAAGCCCGCAGAGGTCAAGGGCAAGATCCCAACGGGCGTCAACCGCAAGCTCAGCCAACTGGTCTACATTGCCCACCCCAAGCTTGGCAAGCGGGCTCAGGCACATATTGCCAAGGATCTGAGACTCTGCCGGCCCAAGGCCAAGGCACAAAGCAAGGCTGACGCTCCAACCAAGGCCACAACTCCAGCAAAAGCTCCCAAAGGCGCCCAGGCTCTAGCTCCCAAAGGTGCCCAGGCTCCCACAAAGTAGAGAGAGTTCTCCATGTGAGGGCGAGAGGGACTGCTGAGAGCCCTGGGCTGCCACCTGCACGGCGCTAGTGTCTTCTTGTGCTGTTTGTTGTACAAATAAACACAGGCGGTGCTGTAAAAAGAAATAAAACTGTCTGCAGTCTAGACAGTGTAAAAGGGAAGACCAAGAGACTGGCATAAGCCAAGTTCATGTTGGTGAAGAAGGTTGAAAGTACCGTGAACTGCCGGCATCTGAACCAACAACGCTGCCTTGCATGAAATATTGCCAGAGTGCTCTGGGCATGGTGAGAGGTCTCGCTCTTTTTTTAAATCATTTTATTGGGGGCTGTTACAATTCTTATCACAATCCATGCATCCATCCATCGTGTCAAGCACACTTGTACATTTGTTGCCCTCATCATTCTCAAAACATTTGCTTTCTACTTGAGCCCTTGGTATCAGCTTCTAATTTTACCCGC
>NW_022111369.1:51140379-51170683 GCF_000313985.2 Echinops telfairi
CCTGGATTCCCTGTGTTTCCAGTTCCTATCTGTACCAGTGTACATCCTCTGGTCTAGCCAGATTTGTAAGGTAGAATTGGGATCATGATAGTGGCTGTGGGGAGGAAGCATTTAGGAACTAAAGGAAAGTTGTATGTTTCATTGGTCCTATACTGCACCCCGATTGACTCATCTCCTCCACACAACCCTTCTGTAAGGGGATGTCCAATTGCCTACAGATGGACTTTGGGTCTCCATTCCACCCTCTCCCTCATTCACAATGATATGAATTTTTGTTCTGGGTTTTTGATGCCTGATACCTGATCTCATCGATACCTCATGATCACACAGGTTGGTGTGCTTCTTCCATGTGGGCTTTGTTGCTTCTCAGCTACATGGCTGCTTGGTTATCTTCAAGCTTTTAAGACCCCAGACACTATATAAGCCTTTAAGACCCCAGACACTATATATTTTGATAGCCAGGCACCGTCCGCTTCCTTCACCACATTTGCTTATGCACCCATTTTTTCTTCAGTGATTGTGTTGGGAAGGTGAGCATCATGCAATGCCAGGTTAATAGAACAAAGTGTTCTTGCATTGAGGGAGTCCTTGAGTAGAGGCCCAATGTACATTTGCTATCTTAATACTAAACCTATAAATATATGTACATAGATATATTCCCCATTGAGATAAATAAATATATTTACATGTGTACATGCCTGTATTTATATCTCTTTAAATGCCCTTTGTCTCCTTGTTCATTCTATTTCCTTTTACTTTCCTCTTGTCCCACTACTATGCTCAGCCTTCCTTTGGGTTTCAGTAATTCCTCTTGGTTACATTGCCCTTGATCAAGCCTCACCAGACCTCCTACACCCTCCTTGCCATCGATTTTAGATCACTTGTTGTTCCCTTGTCCCTTGGTTTGTTGGCTAACCCCTGCCTTTCTCCCACCTCCCCCTCTCCCATGTCTGGAACCGTTGGTTCTGTTGTTTGCTCCTCCAGATTGTTTATCCTACCTATCTTATCTAGAAAGACATGCAGAAATAATAATATGCACAAAAATAAGGCAGAGCAAAACAAAACAACAACAATTAAAAAAACAAGGACAAAAAGAAAGCCTATAAATAGTTCAAGGTCTGTTTGTTGACCTTTACAAGCATCTTCCAGTCAATTCTGATGCGGTGCCATGCCCTGGCCCCACAGTCTGTTTTTGGTATTCCCCAGGGACTTCGTTGCTCTGCTCCCCTTGCTGTTCTGTTCCATGCCCTTAGTGTTTTGCCTCAGTGTGGTGGGGTCAGATGGGGCACAATTCCCGCACTGTGGCTCCAGTGTTGTCCCTGTAGCGTTATGGGTCAGTGAGGGATGTCATGTCTTGTGGTGGGACTGGCCCTATACATTGGCTGCTCTGAGCAGGGATATCATCCTCAAAGCTTGGTGGGCCAGGGTGTGCTCCATTCTCTCTTCCTCCTCCTTCGTTTGCTCCTGTGTGCCCTGATCAGACATGTCCCTCTCCCTGAGCTGTAGTTTCAGTGCTGTCCTCTGAAGTGAATTCTTCTGAGGAGTGGGGAGGCTGTCCACATAGCTGGGATTGGAGCCGGCCCCCCAATGACATCTTAGTATATGTGCTGCCGAAGCAAGCACTCCCCCAATGACATCTTACAAGCCAATATATATCATATATGATTGTATTAGTCTGGGTACTTTGGAGAAACAAATCCACAGCAACTCATGTATAAGAGAGAGTTTTATGTAAAGAAAATGTGCATCACAAGAACATCCCAACCCAATGCTGCCCAAACCCACAAGTCCAACATTAACCCATTAACCCAACACCAGTCCACAAAGTCCTCCACCTCACAAAACAGAGGCAATGATGCCGACTGTAGGAGGAAAGCTGAGTCAGTAAACGAATAAGCATCTCAGCACTAGCAGGTGTCTCCACACGGCTGCTCCAGCACCCAGGGCTGCATAGGGATAGGTCCATGTAGCTTCTCCTTGGGGATGTCTTGTAGGAAGTCAATCTTGCAAGCTGAAGCAGGGAACTGCTAAGGCAGTTGCACCCGGTGCAACCATCACAAAACAAGAGACCCGAGAACTAGAAAGGTGAAGCTCACCACCCATTTATCCCTCCGCCTTTCAATTAGCCCCACATGTGATTATCGGCCAGGTTGGCACAATTAACTAACTCAATGATAGATAACACATACTATATCAATGAATATACATTATGAGGTTTATTTTGAGAAATAAACTCACATGATTGGGGGACCAGCTGGCAGACTGGAACTCGGGGAAGAGTTGCTAATACTCTCTGGTGGCAGAATTCCTTCTTTTTAAGGGAGCCTTGGTTTTTGCTCTTAGGGCCTTCAACTGATTGGATAAGGCCTACCCATATTTTCATAAGCAAACTCATTTACTTTAAAACCAGTTGACTGTAGATGTTAGCCATAGCTGTGGAAACACCTACACAGCAGCACCAAGACTCAGGTGTGAGTCCAGTCATTGGGGTTCTTGCTTAGTCATGTTCACACTAAGCTAACCATCACCCATACTGTTTCCAGTGGTTTTTGAAGTGTCATGGATTCGTTTTTAGGACCACTGTGCTCATGCTGCCTCTGCCCTGCAGAATCAAAGGGTTGTTGGGCTACGTGGGTAAGGGGCATAGTGCAAAGGAGAGGAAGACTGAATCTGTGCAGCAGCATCATTCAGAGAGGAAGCGAGAGCACACAGGCTCTGAGGGACGCAGCAGAGGAGCCAACCCATCCGCAGCGAGGTCTTCTACAAGAGGGGTGTGCTCTCTTATCCAACCTGCAACCAGAACCATGGGCCTTGTGGTAAGAAACCAAGGGGTTTCACTGGGGCGGGCGTGGGGTGAGCAGGTTGAGAAGGGTGATATCACTGAGATCAACATCCCTTGTCTGTTTAGAACACAGCGTCTCCATTGACTACATTCCATGGAAAGGTCATTGCATAGAAAGCTTTCAACCGGAATATGCATTTCTGTGGCAAGCAACAGACTGGGTCTAGTTCCTAAAGGCTGACAAAGGAAACAGATTCTAGAAGCATCTGGGAAGTCACCCAGGGTTGGGTCTCGGGTATTCACAGAAGACAGGCTTGGGAATCTACTTCTGAAAGAGCCGCCACTGAAAACCCCGTGGCACATGCTTCTGTCCTGACACAGGGAACCTCCTGCCGTGGATTCAGAATGCACTCAATGGTGTCAAACCACAACAATGACAAGCTGAAGGTTTCATTTGTCCCCAGTCTTCCACGGTGGCAATCAATAGTGTGTGCGTGTGGAGGGCTTATCTGAGCTCCTCTGCCTTCCCTGTGGCCACGCAGTGGGGTCAGGCTTTTCTGCAGATGCCATCCTTCTTTACCTCCATGGACACCACGAAGTCCTCCCGCGTCACTCTACTTCTACGCTGGGTTCAATCATTCGTTGCAGTGGTCACGAAGAACTCATAGACAATCCTCCCGATGACATGATTTATTAGGGAAGATAATAGGTTCCCACCAGTCAGGATCACTAACATTAGGGATACAGTAATTGGTTCAAAGCAACAACCCTCCTTAGCCAGCTACCAGCTCTCTCTGTTTCTCAGCCTCTCAGCTACCCCATCCCGTGGCCTCTGCCTTCCTGGACCAGGAAGCCAGTCCATCCCTGTCTCACAGTCCCCATAGCCTCTGAGCGACCCCTCTTGCTCTGCCCCACGGTCTCAGTGCCACAGCCTCTGGCGCCTCGGGTCTCAGCTCTGCTACTTCAGATGGCAATCTGAAAAATACTCTTCTGATTGTCCTGGGCTCGCGTGCCCTCTCTCTGCTGCTATTTCAATGATGGTGCATCCTTAAAGCCAGCTGGTGGCAAGGACAATTGACCAATCCCTGATATTAGTATTACACACACCCTATTTGCATAATCCCATGCAATCATTTGGTGGGAGTTACAGAGAATTCCGCAGTGAAGGCATATTAAGAAATCTCACTCCACCACATCAATGTAGGGTTGCAACGAATAACGTTATTTCCATCTTTCTTGTTGTTGGGTGTTACCAAGTAAGTTCCGACTCATAGCAACCCTACGTACCACACAATGACCCGTCCCTGCCCCCGACTCATGGTTGATGTGCAAGTTCGTGGTGGCAGCCACTGTGCCAATCCATCTTGTTCAGAATCTTTCTTGTCTTGTTGTTGTTGCTGCTCTTTGAGTTTACCAGGCTTGAAGTGCGTTTCCAGCAACGAATCTTTCCTGATAACATGCCCAAAGTGTGTGAGACAGAGTCTTAGCATCCTCACTTCTGAGGAGCATTCTGGCTGTACTTCTGGTGGGATAGGTTCGTTTGTACTCTTGGCAGCCCAGAGTACGTTCAGTATTCTGCACCAGCACCATAATTCAAACGCACAGATTCTTCTTTGGTCTTCCTTATTTAACGTCCAACTTTTGTTGAAAATACCATGGCTTGGGTCAGGCATAGTTTAGTCTTCAAAATTATGTCCTTGCTTGTCAACACGTTCAAGTGGTCTTGTGCAGCAGATTTCCCCGATGCAACTCACCCTTTAAAGTCGTGACTGTTGCTTCCATGAGCATTGATTGTGGACCCAAGCAGTGAGATGAACTCCTTTGACAATGTCAGTCTTCTTTCCATTTTTTCTGACCTACTGGTCCAGTTGTGAGGATTTGGGTCTCCTCGACATTGAATTGTCATCTGAACTGAAGGCTGCAACCCTTGATCTCCATCAGCACGTGCTGCCAGCCCTGCTCACTTTCAGCAAGCCAGGCTGTGTCCTCTGCACATCACCAACTCTTTATAACACTTTCTCAAACCCGGATGCCGAGTTCTTCTTCGTATAGACTAGCTTTTCTGATTATTAACCCAGCATACAGGTGAATAACACCTTTCTTGATTTTAAGCCACGTAGCACTCCCTTGTTCTGTTCACACCACTGCCTCTTGGTCCATGAAGAGTTCTGGAGTTCCCAGTCTTCTTGGGGCCTTCATACTGTCTTCAACAGTGTGGGTCAGAACAAGCTACGTTCTCATTTTAGTATAGGCCAACTGCTATTTCAATATGGCACATATTTCCATGTTGAAATGGTGGTGTGATGTGGCATATGTGAGGACAATCTGTAAATTCCACAGTGTCCCACATTATTACCATTGAGTAAATGAACAAGTCAGAGTTTTAAACGACATTTCGTAATACACAGTTTCGTGCTTGCAACACTGCCTTAGAACCCAGTCTCCTTTTTGCGGCATTTTTTGTTTGTTTGTTTGTTTTTGCTGCCTTTACCTCCCAGAGGTTGGCAGCAATCTTTAAAGAGAAACATCAGTGATCATTTCTAAGTGTGGCCACAAAAGCTCACGAAGGTTAAGGCTGCGGGCTCCATGGCCAAACTGCCTGAGGCAGGGGAACTGTGATGCTAGAGACATTTTGTTGACACTTCTATTATAACTTGAATTGTGTCGTCCCAGAGTATGTGTTGAAATCCTTACCCCTGGGTCTGTCCATGTAACCCTGTTCCACGTCCCACATTCAATGTCTACCCTTCTAGTGGCTATCCTTAAAATCTGAACGTATGTCCTTATCTTGACCAAGTCTGAAGTTAGTGTCTCTCGTCTGCACCCAAACAATAGTAGGGATTTCCTTTACGCTTCCATGCTGTATTCAAACTGGACAAAATTCCCAAATGCACTGGACCAGAGTGACGTGTCCCCAGCGGCTAGCATCCCCGGCAGCTGGTTCGTCTGGGCAGAGGCACAGCCTGTACCAGTCTCAGTGCGTCCTTTGACAGAGGGCCAATCTACAGCAATTACGTCGAGGCGTCTTTGGTGCTGACTGCCCTTAAAAATAGTGACAAAATGATTAATGCTCGCTTTATTTCATTCCCTACTTTTCTACAAGGAAAAAAAGAGATGCAACATTACACAAAGTCCATTGACAGTGTTAATTCAGATGCATGGAATTCACTTTCATGGAGATCAGGGTACCACGGCTGTAAGGTCCCGTGTCATACCTCAACCAGGGAGCTCAGGAGGCCCAGAACTGGCGCTGGACACGGTTCTAATCTGCGTCAGTGCACGTGTCCCTGGCATGGTGGTTTCCCTCCTTCCCACTTACAGCTGAGACAATTTGATCTGCTGCCAGTCCCGATCCTGTGGTCACATAATAGTCAGAGAAGCCCTGATGGCCTAGTGAGTTAATTGTCGGGCTGCCAACCGCACGGTCAGCAATGCAAAACCACCAGTTGCTCAGGAGGAGAAAGGTGAGCTTTCCAATTCCTGTAAACACGGACAGTCTCAGAAACCCACACAGCAGTTTTTCCTCTGTCCTGCAATGTTGCTGTGAGCCAGAATCGGCTCAGCACATTTGGCTTTCTGGTTTTATTTGATAGCCACGTCCTATCAAGAGCCAACTGCAGACCATGATGGCCTCGTGCTCCTGGGGTCCCTCATCTGAGCATTGACCTTTGTCCTAGCTTCATCCTGGTGGTGCGATTGGATAAGCTTTGGGCTGCTAACTGGAAGATCTGTGGTTCAAATCCACCACGTTCTCTGAAAGAGGAAAGCACGGCTTGCTGTTCACGTAAAGATGTACAGTCCGCGGCTTGCTGTTCACGTAAAGATGTACAGTCCGCGGCTCGCTGTTCATGTAAAGATGTACAGTCCCATGAACCCGGAGGAGTGGTTCTTCTCTGCCCTGTGGGTTCGCGAGGAATCAAAATGGATTCAGTGGCAATGGATATGGATTTTTTTGAGATATATTTTTCCTGTTTAGGACTTAATAAAGATGCATCTATAAAATATATAGATGAATCTGGGTGTTTTCCCCTAGAACAGTTCCCAGGTTTTTATTTTTTGTTTCCTAGAGATCCCTTGATTAAGCCTTAAATATGACAGATCATCCAGATGAGGGAGTCCATCGACATAAGGCCGTCACGGCATCATCCAAAACATTATGATGTAGAATGTAACTAATTACATAGAGCATGAAATACTCTATGTAATGAAATACAGGAAATTGTCCCCAAATGCGGTTTGGTATTAGATCAATTCATCACTGTCGCAAGCAGGGCTATGGAAGCAGGAGAGGGACCATGATGGGGATAAATAAAACTATTGTAGACTTGACACACCTACAGGATTGGTTCTGGAGCCCTCTGACCACCATGGTCAGGATATGATTCACGATCAGAGTCCAGGAACCCCACGCTCCATTAGGAGCACCTCCAGGCACGTCCCCGAGGGTGAGCCTCTCCTTCCGTAGACTGCTTCAGGGAGCCATCGCCAGCTTGACTAAACACAGAGTGGGCTTCCACTGTAAAATGTAGCCTTCCACAAACCAAGCACTGGCAATTTAAACTTAATACATCCGCTTCTCTGCTCATGGATTTTATTAAAAATCCTTTGGTCACTCTTAGGTGCTTTCTTCTGCACGGACTAGTTGATGGTTTGTTTAGATATGCTTCAAAGCCCCCGACACTATCCTCTCTGCTAGCTTGGCACCATCTAATTGCTTCACTGCGTTTTACCCTAGCACTCCTCTCTTTTGTGATCATGTAACGGGGTAAGCACTGAGCAGGGCCACACTCATTTAAGAACTAGCTGTTCTCTGATTAGGGCTTACTGTAAGATGCAAGCTCAAAATCCATTCAAATGATATATCTTGTTTATACATCTATGGTTCACTTCATGGGCTGCATATTCACCTCCAGAGAAATCACATTATAAGTACCCTTCATACAACATTGTATAATTCTAGTAATAACAGGATCCCAACATATATTTCAGAGGGGCACAGTTTAATCCATAACAGATATCATGGTGGAGAGAAATTTCTTAAATAAGACACAAAAACCCAAATCATGAAGCAAAAGATTAAATTACATAAGAATTTAAAACCTCTGTAAACAAAAGCAGCAAATAAATAGAAATTTAATAAACATCATTTATCAACAGAAGATATTTACAACTCTTCTAGTTATCAAAATTAGTGATAACTTTTCTTTTTTTTATATAAATCATTTTATTGGGGGCTCTTACAGCTCTTATAACAACCCATACATCAATTGTAGGAAGCACATTTGTACATATGTTGATCTATTCATTTTTTCTTTTTTTTTAGCATGAGAAAATTATCTTTATTATATTTATACGTTGATATACTATATATTTTTAAAAATCATTTTATTGGAGGATCATACAACTCTTATCACAATCCAGACATACATCCATTGTGTCAAGCACATTTGTACATATGTTGCCATCATCATTCTCAAAACATTTGCTTTCTACTTGAGCCCTTGGTATCAGTTCCTCATTTTTCCCCTCCCCCTATGAACCCTTGATAATTTATAAATTATTATTATTTTGTCATGTCTTACACTGTCCAACGTCTCCCTTCACCCACTTTTCTGTTGTCCATCCCCCAGGGAGGGGGCTATATGTAGATCCTTGTGATTGGTTCCTCCTTTCTGCCCCACCTTCCCTCCACCCTCCCGGTAGCTCTCGTCATTTTCAAAACATTTTCTTTCTACTTGAGCCCTTGGTATCAGCTACTTTTATTAGCTTTGAGAAGTTTTGGTGGCATAGTCCTTATGTGTTGGGCTGCGAACCACAAGGTCAGTGGTTCAAAACCACCTCAGGGGAAAGACAAGGCTTTCTACTCTTACAGTTACAGTTTGGGGGGGTGGGGGTGGGGAACAAACCCAAAGAGGCAATTCTGCCTTGTCTTGTAGGGTTGCTATGAATAAGAATAAACTCAATCGAGGCGATGAATTTGGGTTCATTAGCTTTGGATTTTATGCATCAACTTGTGAGTAGGAACTCAGATGCCATATAGCTGTGTGATGGGGGTCCCTGTAAATGATAAAACACTCCGCGACTAGCCAAAGGGTTGTTGGTTCTAACCCACCAAGAGGCACCTCCAAAGATAAGCCTGGCTGGCTGCCTTTGAAAGGTCACCACCTGGAAAACCTACACGTCTACTCACACACCTGGGGTGGCCGGCGTCTGAATCAACTTGACTATAACATCTGTGCATGAGACAGCCTCAACGGTTTGATTTCCGATCAGGAATTCTCTCTCCTGCTCCCCAAACCTCAACCCAGCGTCTTGGACAAACTACCAACCACTCTGAGGCTTCCCAGGGCCAGGGGGTAATTTTTTTTTCTAGTGCTTTGTTTTGTTTCATTTAACAGGAGTCCTTGAGTTGTGCAATGCTTAGCAGGTAACCAAATGTCTACCTAGAGAGTCCTCGAAAGAAAACCAAAAACAAACAAACCAACCAAACCAAACTCCCTTCTGACTCATGGCGTCCCTGTAGAGCAGGGTAGAACTGCCCCTGTGGTTTCTAAGACTAAAACTCTGTAGGAGAGTAGAAAGTTCAGTCTTTCTTCCTCAGAGCAGCTGGTGGTTTTATATTGGTGAATTTGTGGCTAGCAGCCCAACGTGTAGCCACTACCGCACCAGGGCTTCTCCTTGGCAGAAAGGCCTGGCAATTGACTTCCGAAAACTCCGTCATTGAAAATCCTGTGGGCACCATTCCATCTGACACCCAGGGGACTGCCAAGGGTTGGAATCCATTGCACAGCAGCTGGTTTATCACAGGGGGATTTGTTCTCTCCTCCGTTTCTAGGGCATTATGGAAGGTGTGGGAGTTACATCATCTAGTGTCAATTTGGGACTTGAGAGGATTACGAGTGAAGGGGTGGAGTCTAGTCTGTCAATCGGGTCATAGCTAATGAGGCCTCTGTGTGGACATGGCCTTCTCCTGAGAATTCTGGGAACTCCTGGAGGCAGGAGAGACTCTCTGTCTCTCCTCACTCCCTGAGAGACTCTCTACTGACAAGACACATGGAACTACGCTAGTGCCCTGAGCTGGAGGAGCCGTGTGGAGACCCCTGCCAGTGCCAAGATGCTTACAACACCACTGGATCTATAAGACTTCCCACCCACTGGCCTGTGAGCTTCCTGTTCAGCATCATTGCATGTGTTTCGTGAGTCTGAAGAAGACTTTATAGATTGGTATTGGACATATGGGCTCATATCAGACTTATGGACTTGATCTGGACTGGGCTGCGATGTTTTCTTCATCTTCAACTGCTCGTGTCTATGAATTTGTTTCTCTTGTCCACCCGGCCTGACACAGGGCTGCTGTCAGTCTGAACCAAGGGACAGCACCTAGCAGCAACGAGGGCTGGGCTAGAACTGCCCTCGGGAGTTTCTAGAGAGAAAGCTCGGTGGGAATCGACCAGCAGGTCCTTTCCCTGGAGCAGCTGGGTGCCTTCCAACTGCCAACCTTCCCGTTGGTTGCAGTTCCACTTTGTCACTTGGGGTCGCTATGAGCCAAAATCCAATCAGTGGCAACAGCCCAGCATAGGACACCACAAATGACAACCCTGAGACTTGGAGGAGAAACCATAGAACTTGTAGGGGGGTTATAGAAAGTGTGTGTGTGTGTTACACACACACACAGACATATATCCAGCTAGCTTCAACTTCCCGTCCCCGCCAGCCTGCAAGCCTGCTTCAGGCCTGTTTGTGGGCATTAAGTTGCAGCCCCAGACCTCCTGTCTCCCGGGGCCATGGCTGCTTCAGCTGCACTTCTCAGTTCTCACATTTTAACAGAGAGGGAATTTCCCTTTGATTTTCTTTTGAAGTCCAGCGATGTTTTTAAAACGTGTTCTATTTTATCCAGCCCTGACCGATTCGAACTGTGGTGTGCACACTTGCTCAGTCTATGTGATGTCAGAGCGGCCCGGCCCCTGGTTACACTCTCCTCTGCTTCAAAGATAACTCACTGCCATCAAGTTGATTCCGAGGCACAGAAACCACATAGGACAGAGGGGACCTGCCCCTGTGGGATGCAGGACTCCAGCTCTTCATGGGAGTCAAAGGCCTTACCTGTCTCCCTTGGCACAGCTGGTGGAGCCCACTACACCACCAGGGCGCCTTATACCCAACTTACTCACGGACATTGAGTCAATTCTGACTCACGGCACTGCTGTAGGGCACGGTACAACTGGCCCTGTGGGTTTTAGAGACTGTTTATGGGACTAGAATACCTCCTCTTTCTCCCTACACCGTACTAGCACCCGACAAATTCTCATTTTGAGGATTAAGGGGCTTGAATTAATTTTGAGAGCCTTCTTCAACGGCTTCAATTTAACTTTAAAAATGTTACTGGCTTTGGATAAGCTTTCTTCTTACTGACAAAACTCTGACCATAACGGATGTATTCGTTGCCTGGTTCTCTGAGGGTGCTTACGGAAAGATCTGGAGTTGTAACCCACTAGCCACTCCAAGAAAGAAAGAGGAGGCTGTCTGTTCCAGTAAAGATTTATATATGCAATTGGCTGGGGGCTGGGGGTTGGGGAGAGCATGTGACTCGCACGATTTCGATTTGAGGTCTGCTTTGAGGTCTGGAAAACCCCACAACACTGGTCTCTCCAATGTGCGCCTGCACATGACCTCCTGTGAGCTGATAGCATCTACAAGTGTCCTATTTCCAAACAGGGCCACAGTCACAGGAAGGGAGGCGGCTTAAAGCCTTTTCTTGGGAATAACAAAAGGGGTCGTGCTGGCAGCCTTTGCCTGACTGGGATCATTACACTGTTTCTGCAGCAACGCAAATACTCCACTCCTGAAATCTTCATTTGCAAATCTCTCCCAAGGTTGGGCTTTGTAAATGTTCACAATAGCTCCTTGAGTTAGCTTCCTGTTCTCCTAGAGAAAGAAGGAAACAAAAGAAAACAAGACTATGTGAAAGCTGATAAAACCCAAAGAAAAGAGAAAAAAAATTGCGTCCCTACTCCTGTACAGAGTTCCGGTCTCAGAACCGCGCAGGAGCAGTTCCAGCCTGCCTGTCGTGTCATCCTGGGTAAGAATTCATTGTTTTTTTAAGTAATAATAAGAGTGATAATGGCATGCTTTACTACAGGCCCCATTTTGTCCTCAGTATGTTACGTTTACTCATTAAGTTAGTCAGAGAGGCACTATTTGCTTTATAGGTAGAAACACTGAGACACAAGGAGGTGCTTTAAGAAGCTCACCTGAGTTTACCATGATCCTCAGCCATCTGGCAACCCATCAGCACAACAATCTTCTGTCAGGGCTCTTTGAACCCTAAGGGAGCATTACCTTCTCCTGGTCCTGGCTATTAGAGAGGAATTTTACTCCACAGTTGGTGAAGTCTTGCCATTGGTTAGAGGAAGTGTGTTGCGATCATCAGTGGTCATTGCTGAGGTCCAGATGAGGAATTTCACTGGAAATCGGAAGCCAGCGATGGCAAAGGAGACCGGTAACAAATCCTGGTGATTCAGGAGAATTTTCAAGGACACTGAGAATGGTTGCAGGTGTTGTCTGCAGCAGGGTGCAAGAGAGATCCCAAATCACAAGTGTAATTTAAATGGAACATTTATTAAGAATTAAACAGGGCAAACACAGATAATATGGACGGAGGAGACCATTAGCACAAGGTCACAATGACGTGCAAGTGTTTACAAAGAATTGATGGTTTAAATAGGACACAGAAGGTCAAAGGAAACTGCTATAGAAGCATGAATCATGGTGGGGAATCAATACGGCATAGTTGCAGGTGGGGCTGACTACAGAAATGGGGCCATGTTATGTACCTTCTGCTAGATAGAAGAGTTTACAAGATTGGTCCAGGGATCTCAGACCAAGGCAGTCAGGGCACGCATGAGGATAGGATGCCAGTACCCAAATATCCTTCCAGAACACACTCAGGCCTTAGCGGAGCAGTGGTAATCCACTTCCCAGAGCACTCTGCCTGTGTGCAAGACTGTTCACATCCCTGCTTCACGATCAGGAGGAATTCAATGGAGGCGTCATCTACGCGGGGACTCTGCAAATGCACTTGGGGCTTTCGCTGCTATCTTTCCAAGTGTGTTAGTTAATCTCAGGAAACGTGGGACACTTGTCAGGAAACCATCTTAGTTATCTCGTGCTGCTAGATGGAAATACCACAAGGAGGTGGCTTTAACAAACAGAAATGTGTTTTCTCACCGTTTAGAAGTCTGGAAGTCCGAATTCAGAGTTCCAGCTTGAAGGAGGGCCCTCCCGTCAGCTGTGAGAGAGCTTCTCACAGCTTGAGCTTCTGCTTCCCAGTGTCTTGGCATTTATCTTAGCCCATCTCTTCTTGACTAAGGAGTTGGACTACACTTTGGGCTACTAACCACAAAGTCAGCAGTTCGAAACCATCAGCAGCCCTTCTAGAGGAAGATGAGGATTTCCACTCTTGTAAGGAGTTACAGCCTCAGAAACACACAGGGGCAGTTCTACCCTGTTCTGAAGGGTTGCTATGAGTCACCATGGACCCCATGGCAGTGAGTTAGCTTTTTGGTTTTAGTTATTACTGAAAGGGAACGGCGTTCACTAATCCTACTTACACCAAGCTAAGCTCATTCCTTGTATGGAAAGAGGTACCGCCTTATTAATAACAGGAATCAAGTAGGCTCTCTTCATTATAGCAAGACATTATAAAGTCTTTCATTACATGTTTATAGATTTTTAACAAAAAATCTGTATGGATTCCTTGCTGGTGGCATACGCAAAGCCAGAGAATCAGTTCGTGATCATTGTGATCTTGGTGAGATCTGGAGGCATGCTGTCGTTGGTTGCTGATTTTAACATCTACTTAGTCAAACATTTTTTATCATCAATTTTTATGAACACAGAAAAAAATGCATGCGAAAGAAAACTGTTATGAAGAGTCTTGGATGAAAATACGATGTTTCCAAAAGTTCAGCATATTCACCAGTGTTTTGAAACTAAGAGAGCAATTTAACAATAAGCAGTATAGCATAGAAAATTAGGAACACCAAGCAGTTCCACAAGTAAAGCATCGGAGAGAGCTCTCTCTTTTTTTAACTCAGGGGAAAAGAACCCCAAGGATTGTCCTTCACTCGGTGGAAGATTTGACTCAATTCAAGTCTCTTAGAGTCTATCTTTTTAACTTTGTGGCCTCCAGCCCTGGGCCTGGCCCATCTCAGCTATTTATGTACTTGAGGCTGAACTCTACATTGTAAAGACATTTGGTAAGAAGTGCATGCATAGCTTGTAGCTTTAGAGTAAAAGAGCCAGAGAAAGAAGTATGCTAAAAAATGACTAGAAAGGTTAGTTCACTTGGTCCAGAGAAGATTGGGATCATACTTAAAGTACCACCAGATTTGGGGCTTGCACTAAATCCTAGCCTCCATTTAAGAACCATTAGCTCTTACATCATCCCCTGCCCGATACTCGCCCTCAAGAAGGGAACACAGAAGATATGGGTGCTATAGCAAAGTGTGGCGAAGAAATTAGATGGGGCCTGGCTATCAGATAAAATAGTGACTGGGACTCTTAAACACTTGTCACCAAACAGGCAGCCATGTAAATGAGATGTCAACTAAGTCCACATGGAAGAAGCACACCAATATCATTCACTGAAGGGTCGTAAATCTTATAACCTGAAGTCAAAGGAGGGATTAATATCAGAGCCTGAATTGTGAGAATCCAGTTTGCACAAGGCTATGGATGATAGTGGGAGCCCAAGACACATTTGTGGGAACTGCATAGGAAATAAGCCTCCAGTGATCTCCCTCTGTCCATAATTGAGGGACGGAAGGAAAGTGGTTACTAAATAGAGCACGCTGGACCAAATCTGGTTGTCAGTATTTTCTGTATTTTTGTTTTGTTTGTTTGTTCATATTCGGGTTTATTTCAGAGGTGTTATGCCATTGGGGGGTCACCCTTTTGAAGTATGTTATCTGTTTTTTGGTCTATGAACCCAGGAGTGATGAACCTATAGGGACAGCAAGTAGAATAAGGGTTTGGAGCGGAGGAGCGGGAAGGAACAGTGGTGGTGGGGAGTAAAAGGGAGAGGGTGTCAAGAGTCCAGGCAAAAAAAGACGATTCGGAAGCTGATTGTGGTAGTGATTGCACAATACTGCTTGACATGATTGAACTATGGAATGATACGCTATCTGCACGAACTCCCTATTAATAATAAAATTTTAAAATAAAGTACGACCAGGGGATTTAACTTTTGAGTTGGGGAGCCATGCTCCACTCTCTTTGTCTTTTGATTTTTTGAGAAAGAAAGAGGAAGAGGCATTTGTGAAGTAGCGACAAGATAAGGGAAGCTGGCATTGGAAAGGCTTAGAGATGCCTTCACAAGAGAGGCAGGGAGAAGCGTTTCTCTTGGGGAGAAACGGAAATGACAGGCCAGAAATGCAGCTTTAAAGAGAAGTCAAACTTGGCTTCCAGTAAACATGGCCCCTTGGGCGCACTCCTTGGATCCTCTTCAACACCGGCCTGCTCAGTGGCTCAGAGGGAAGACCCGGAGCCTTGTATCTCTGCAGGAAGGAAAAGAAGTGAGCTAGAGAGAGCGCCAAGAGGAATGGCTCAGAGAACGTGAAGATGGTATTGAGGGCCTAGTTAAGTTGGAGTAACTTGCAATTACTCCAAAGCTTTTTACATGTCTTCCTCCCCTCCCTTCCCCTTGCCCCCCTCCCAGATGCCCCGTTCCTTCCTCAACAAGCCTGTTCCAAACTGATTTTCCAAAAATAATGTTTCAATAAGCACACTTGAAAGGTCCCGTTGGCAGATGTGGTATGTAAACACGCTGTGTTGGCCTGGCTGGCCTGGCACAGCAGCCACCGTATCATAAGGACCCTTTTGTGCCGGCCAGGCTACGCCAATCCCAACCTCCACTTCTCGTATGGGAGGGATGGGACAGGCCATTTAGATGGGGACAGATTGGCATAGAAAACAGTGGCACCTCTTCTCTCCTGGCCGCACCCATAGCGTACAATTCAGCCTCTGTCTTTCTGTCTCTATTAAAATTGTGCTCCCAAGACCCACAGCCTCGCAGTTGGCTAACTGAAGCCATTTACATTGTACTTGACTCCTCCGAGGCTCTTACCTTGAGATCACACTCTTCTCTTTGCATCGAATCCAGGGATAGCTGTGCCTGTGGATGGAAAAACATGACTTTTGTATTGTTTATTTTTCAGTTAGGTCTAGCCTCCGACAAGATGGATTGACACAGTGGTGGGACCGATGGGCTCAAACCGAAGAGTTATTGTGAGGATGGACCAGGACCGAGTGGTATCCATCTGTGGTACAGATGAGTCAGAACTGACGTAACGGCACCTAACAACAACAAACAGCACACTTCGCTGTGAACTGGAAAGCTGGCCACTCAAGCCCACTCGGGGTCCCTCAGAAGAAAGGCCTGATGATCTGCTTTGGAGACACTAGCCTGGAGATCAGTCCTGCAGGCAAACGTGGAGTCACCGTGGGTTGAAGTCAACTCCACTGTGGCTGGTGGTGTCTTCTTGTTGTTATCGTTAGGTGCCTTGGAGTCCCGACACAGAGAGACAACTGAAGGGAACACTGCCCAGTGTTGGGCCATCCTCACAATCGTTATGTCAGCTCATTGTTGCAGCCACTTTGTCAATCTATTGCTTCTCTGCTGGTCCCCTACTTGAGCAAGCATGATGTCCTTTTCCAGGAACTGGTCTCTCCTGGTAACACGTCCTAAGTCCATGAGAGGAAGTCTCCCATCCTCCATCGAAGCATCCAGAAGAACAGACAAATCTGTCTTGGAAGAACTATGGCCAGAAGGGTGGTACCTAGTTCTTGTAAGAATTTAGATTTCCCTTCCATTTTGAACATAGGAACAAACCACTGGGATTAAAAAAATTTTTTTATTGGGGGCTCTTACAGCTCTTATTACAATCCATGAATACATCCATTGTATGTCAAGCACACTTGTACATTTGTTGCCCTCATTATTCTCAAAACATTTGCTTTCTACTTGAGCCCTTGGTATCGGCTCCTCATTTTCTCTCCTCCTTCCCCACTCCCCACTCCCTCATGAACCCTTGATAATTTATAAATTATTATTATTTTGTCATATCTTACACTGTCCGATGTCTCCCTTCACCCACTTTTCTGTTGTCTGTCCCCCAGGCAGGAGGTGTATATAGATCCTTGTAATCAGTTCCCCCTTTCTACCCCACCTTCTCCCTCCACCCTCCCAGTATGGCCACTCACACCACTGGTCCTTCAGTGTTGATCTGTCCTGGATTCCCTCTGTTTCCGCTTCCTATCTGTACCCGTGTACATCCTCTGGTCTCGCTGGATTTGTAAGGTAAAGTTGGGATCATGATCGTGGGGCAGGGGGGAGGGGGAAGCACTAAAGAACTAGAGGAAAGTTGTATGTGTCATCGTTGCCACACCACAGGGGTTTTAATATATATATTTTTCATGAATAGAAAGCTCATATTTTCAGGTCACTTGCAGGGATTGCAGGCATGTCAGAATATCACTTATTCTCACTGCTACCTCAAAATTACAGTAGTTATTAGACCTGCTGTTGGATCTTGTTATTTAATATGTTCCTAGCAAGGAATATATATCGTTCTATGATACTTTCAAAGATAACATTGATAACTGTATTTCTACATAATTGATTTCCTCTGTGACCCTGTGTGGTCAGCGGTTCAAACTACCAGGCGCTCTGTGGGAGAAAGACGAGGTTGTTTGCTTCCATAACGATTTCCAGGCTTGGAAACCCTGTAGAGAATTGCTTTGATTTAGAATGGATTTGGTGGCTGTGGGTTTGCTGGGCCATCATGTATTTTAATTTACTCACCTACAAAAGGGGTCTGTAGGCTTCATGAAGTCGGCAAAGGGGTCTATGGGATAAAAATTACTATGAACCCATGCTCTCGAGCAACGACTGGCACACTATGGCCTGTGGACTTAAACTAGCGGCAGTCTGTTTTTGTATGACTTACGGCCTAAGCGTGGGATATCAATGCTATAGTTCTATTCGTGGAACATTCTGCTGGGTCATCTTTCTTTGAAGTAAGTACAACTACAGATCCCCTCCAGTCAGTTGGACAAGTAGCTGTCTTCCAAACTTCCTGGCATAGAGAAGTAAGTGCTTCCAGGGCTGCATCAGCCTACTGAAACATCTCCAGTTTGTATTCAATCAGTGGCTGGACCCTTGTTTTTGGCTAATATCTTCAGTGCAGCTTGAACACCTTCCTTCAACACCACTGGTTCTTACTCATATGCTACTTCCTGAAATGATAGAATATTGACCTGTTGAATAGTGTACCCCGTCTTTTTGGTACAGTGACTCTGTATTCTTTCCATCTTCTTTTTCTTGTTTGTTTGTTCGTTTGTGTGTAAGAGAGAGCTTTTATATCAACAAGCCATTGTATATTGAGAAAACATCCCAGTCCAGTCCAGGTCAAGTCCATATCCGCTATTAGTCTATATGTCCAATACTAGTCGGTAAATTCCTCTTTAAACTCACACAGCCATGCAAGGATGCCAAATGCAGGAAGATCACAGGCCAGTGAGTGGAAAGTCTTGTGGATCCCAGTGGTGGTGGAAGCAGCTCAGCACGGGCCTATGTCTATACGTGGCTCCTCCAGCTCCAGGGCCCTGCCTCTCATCAGCATAGCTTCATGTGGCTTATTGACAGGTTAGACTCCACCCCACATCCTATTTATCAAGTTGACATGAAAGTATGTAACTACCACAGTTAAGAAGTCCATTGTAGCCACATCAGGTTGGTTTATTTTTTTAAAAATCATTTTATTGGAGGCTCATACAACTCTTATCATAATCCATACATACATCAATTATATAAAGCATATTTGGACATTCATTACCCTCATCATTCTCAAAACATTTGCTTTCCACTTAAGCCCCTGGCATTAGGTCCTCATTTTTTCCCTCCCTCCCCGCTCCCCCTTCCTTCGTGAACCCTTGATAATTTATAAATTATTATTTTGTCATATCTTACACTGTCCAACATCTCTCTTCACCCACTTTTCTGTTGTTCATGTTGTTATATGTAGATCCTTGTAATCGGTTCCCCCTTTCTACGCCCCCCCCCCTCCAGTATCGCCACTCTCACCACTGGTCCTGAAGGGGTCATCCGTCCTGGATTCCCAGTGTTTCCAGTTCCTATCTGTACCAGTGTAGATCCTCTGGTCTAACCAGATTTGTAAGGTAGAATTGGGATCATGATAGTGGGGGTTGGGGAAGAGGAAGCATTTATGAACTAGAGGAAAGTTGTATGTTTCATCGTTGCTACACTGTTCCCTGACTGGCTCATCTCCTCCCCGCAACCCTTTCATAAGGGGATGTCCATTTGCCTACAAGATGGGCTTTGGGTCCCTAATCTGCACTGCCCCTCATTCACAATGATATGATTTGTTGTTCTTTACCTTCAAGCCTTTAAGACCCCAGGTACTGTATCTTTTGATAGCTGGTCACCATCAGCTTTCTTCAACACATTTGCTTTTGCACCCATTTGTCTTCAACAATCATATTGGAGCGGTGATCAAACAATGATATGATTTTTTGTTCTTTGATGCCTGATAACTGATCCCTTTGACACCTTGTGATCACACAGGCTGGTGTGCTTCTTCCATGTGGGCTTTGTTGCTTCTGAGCTAGATGGCCGCTTGTTTACCTTCAAGTCTTTAAGACCCCAGACACTATATCTTTTGAGAGCCAGGCTCCATCAGCTTTCTTCACCACATTTGCTTATGCACCCACTCTGTCTTCAGCGATTGTGTGGGGAAGGTGAGCATCATGGAATGCCAGTTTAATAGAACAAAGTATAAATAAAGGCATTTATATATGTAAATATATTTATATATGAGGATGGGGAAATAGATTTATGTGCATATATGTATAGGTTTAGTATTAAGGTAGCAGATGGACATTGGGCCTCCACTCAAGTACTCCATCTTCTTTTGATGTTTCCTACATCACTGAATATTTTGTCCATAGAATCTTTCAATATTGCAACTTGAGCCATGGATTTTTTTCTTTAGTTCTTTCAGTTTAAGATATGATGAGCATGTTCTTCCCTTTTGGTTTTCTAACTCTAGGTCTTTACACATTTTATTATAATATTTTACTTTGTCTCCTTGAGTTGCCCTTTGAAATTTTATATTCTGCTCCTTGACTTCACCATTTCTTCCCTTTGCATTAGCTATTTGATGAGTAAGATTTCAGAGTCTTGCGTGGATACACAACCAATGCTCATGGACACAGCAGTCAAGCGATCAAAAGACAGGTTACATTAGGTAAATCTGCTGCACATACCTCTTTAGAGTATGGAATGGCAAAGATGTTACTGTGAGGACTAAGGTGTGCCTGACTGAAGCCATGCTTCCCAATGACCCCGTATCATGTGAAAGTTGGACAATGAATGAAGGGGACAGGAGAAGAATCAATGCATTTGAATTGGGGTGCTCACGAAGACTATCGAAAGTGCCATGGATAGCTAAAATGACAAACTAATCTTTTTTAGAAGAAATATGGCCAGAGTGCTCCTTAGAGGTAGGGATGGGGAGACGTCTACTCATGTACTTTGGAAATGTTGTTGGCAGTGCTTGGTAGAGAGGCGACGGAAGAGTGGGAGGCCCTCAAGAAGGTGGGTTGACACAGTGGCTGAAGCAATGGGCTCACGCAGCCTGGGAACAATTGTCAGGAAAGCACTGCACCGGGCGGTGTTTCCTTCTGTGTGCACAGGGGTGCTATGGGTCAGAACAGGCTCCATGCTACCTACGAACAACATGGTCTAAGCGTGGTTTTGTAAATCTTTCAGTTGAAAAAATTTAAAAGAATAATATTTCCTGATGTGAAAATTGTAGGAAATTCTAATTGCGGTGTCTACAGATAAATATTTTGGCAGCATAGCCATATCGTCTGTGGTTGGTTTCTGCAATGACAGAGAGGAATGTTGGGCCAGAGTCTACACAGCTTGCAAAGCATACAACATTTCTTAAGTGGACCGTGAGCAGAAGTTGGTTGTGGTTGGTCCCGGAAAGAGAAGAGTGAAAGTGTTCTGAGGTCAGGGACGATGCCTCTTCTTTTTTTGCATCACTTTAGGGGGAGCTTCGGTGACTCTCTGTAGCCCTTTGTGGAACGTGCCCAATAGGAAATCCTGGTGAATTCTTTGTCATAATTCTCTCTCTCTCTGCTCTCCATACAAGGACTCCCGTTCTCTTGAGTAATAGAAGAACATCATCCTGCATTTTATATTTAGCAACAGGAAAACGAGGAGAGGACTGGATGTCTCTAGCCCAGCAGCTTTGCTGTTAAAGGAAATTCCGAAGCAATCAGCAGGCTCCCACTGTAGTGCTGTTGCACAATAGGAACCATCAGGCAATAGGAAAAGTGATCATCTCCACTCCAGCCTTGCGGAGCCCAGAAGCTGCACCTTCTGTGGGGTGTGGGGGTGCTGGGTAACTCCCAGCCTCAGCCATTGTAGACAGAGATCTCAAACACGTTCCATTGGCGACTCTTCCTCCATGATGATCCTGGGAATTCTCTCTGTTCCTGCTTCAAGGATAGTTCATGCTCTCACCACAGCAGTGAAACGGACCAATCCCCTCTATTAGGGTTACACCCCATTTGCATGATCCCCCCCCCCCTGCACCCAATCATTTGGTGGGGGTTAGAGGCATGGCTAGAAGGGACCTTCACATTCAGCAAATACTTTTTGAATGTCCATAGTGGTGTAGTGGTTACATGCTGGGCTGCTGATTGCAAAATCAACAGTTCAAAACCCCCAGTCACCGACCCGCATGGGAAAAAGAAAGGGCAAGATTGACAGTCTGGGAAATCCACAGGGGCAGTTCTGCACTGTTCCATAGGGTGTGTTTTAACTATAGAGTCAACATTGACTCGCTGACAGTGAGTTTGGAGTTTTGTTTTTTTTCACTATGTGCCAAGCACGTCACAGAGAAAATTCTCTGCCCCCAAGGGAGGGTGAGAGTGGAGAAATCGAGGGCAAACAAGATACACAAGGAACTGAACAGTCTGTGACCAGCTGCTAACCTAAGGTTCGGTTGGTCAAACCCACTCAGTAGGGCCAAGGAAGAAAGGCCTGGTGTCTGCCTTTCTAAGGGTTCCTGCCGAGAACCCTGTGGGCTGCAGTTTCAGTCTGTAGCACACAGGGTCTCCAGGAGTCTCAATCAGCTCGTTGGCATTGGGTTTGCTGGTTGGGTTTATTGATATTTGTAGTATAACTGAAGGTGGTATATGGACTATTGAGAAACGTAAAGCAGGGAAGGGGGAAAGGTGTGTGTGTGTGTGTGTGTGTGTGTGTGTGTGTGTGTGTGTGTGTGTGATATGATGCTGGAAGCTATGGCATAGTCCTTAAGAGACCAGTAACCACGTCTTTCAGAGGTTGTTAAAAGTAGGTGACATGGAAATAATAATTAATGATAAGTGAGGACCTGAATAAGTGTGGGGGCAACGCAGGTGTCTGAGGGAGGAGCCAACAGGCAGAGGAAAGAGGGCATGTGAACAGTAAGAGCAGAGTGATGAGGCACAAAGGGGATAGCACAGGTGTGGGGGAGAGGGAAAGGCCCTTTAGGGTCCTATCAGCTCTGGTGGCAGTTGCTTTTGGGGGTGGTTAAACACAAAGTCAGCAGTTTGCAACCACCAGGTGCTCTATGGGAGAAAGATGAGGCTTTTGACTCTTGTTAGCAGTTAGTCTCAGATACTCGTAGGGGCCGTTCTACCTTGTCCTATGGGCTCACTCTGAGTCAGAGTCCACTCGACGGCAGTGGGTAAGCCCTTATAAGGACTTCAAGTCTTTCTCGGGGAGAAGTAAGAAGCCAAGGGAGCATTCTAAGCAGAGCAGCTACCTGGCCCAACTCATGGGTCTTTTAAGAGATTCCCTTGACTGTTGTGCTGAGAATAGACTGTTGGGTGGCCAGGGCCACAGCAGGGAGATCAGCTCCATCATCACACATTCCTTACCAGCCACGGTAGCCTAGTATTTGGGGTAAGATAAAGCGGAGGTCCTGCAGTATTGGGAGTTTAGTAGCCTTCAGTCTGAGTAAAACCACTGAGATTCATAGCTCTGACAATTACAAAGGGATTTCCACAGACTTTGGCCAAATTGCGTCCTCAGAATGGGGCGATACGCCCCGGGAGCACTGGCCCAACTCTGGGCATGACATCGGCCCCACAAAAGCAACTCAGAGGACTGGTTCCCCGAGTGGACGTTAGAAAGCCTTAAGAATCAATCGGCACCAGGCAGGTGCTGTGTGGAGCAAGAGTGTGACCAGAGTAAACTGGGGGCAGTGCCCAGAGTTTTATCTCCGTGTCCATAAAAGGAGCCGAGGAACTTCTCAGAGACCCACGCCTGTGCTGGGGAGAGTTCTCACATTGCGTGAAGAGCTAGCTCTTGGCAGCAGTAAAACGTTTGCAGATTTCACTCCCTGAACCCCCAGCATCTCTATTGATGAATGCCCCAAAATGATTTGCTCCTTTTGCTTGTTTTGTTCCCAGATCGGTCACCATCCTCAGGCTTTTCAAAAAGTGAACTTGGTGGCTTCACGGTCAGCATGTCCTCTCTGATCCTGACACCGGTCTGCTTTTTTGTCATAAACAATATTTCTCATGGCTACTTCACAGCCTAAGGAGCCCCGGTGGCGTGGTAGTTACATGTTGGGCTGCCAACAGCAAGGTCAGCAGTTTGAAACCACCAGGTGCTGCACTGGAGAAAGATGAGGCTTTCTACTCCTTTCCAGAGTTGCAGTCTCAGAAATCCACAGGGTCTGTCCTACCCCATAAGGTCGCTAGGAGTCAGAATAGAATGGCTGGCAGTGAGTTTGGTTTGGTTTGAATGGAGATGCTGATACTCATGTGTCAGGGTATCGTATGGTCACTTGTGTGCTGATATGATGCTCAAAGCTGTGCCATTGGTATTTCGGATACCAGTAGGTTTCAGACCAAGGCAGACTAGGAAGAAAGGCCTGGTGCTCTACTCCTAAAACCTGGTCAGTGCAAATATCCCGGAGGATAGCAGACTATTGTTCGATGGAGGGCCGGAAGATGGGCCCCCTCGGTGGGATGGAACGACACAATGGTTGCTTTAGGGACTCCGGCATCACATGCTCTTGAAGGTGGCACGGGGCCAGGCAGTGTCTCAGTTATCCGTAGAGGCTACCATGAGTAGCGTCAGCTCAATGACAACCGACAACAGCAATCCTTGAGACGCTTGCTGCCATGCCTTTCTTAGTAGACGACTACGCTGTTCGGATGTAATTAGTTATGCCGGGAGCCGGCAGGGTTGGCAACGTACCTAGCTAAGGGGCTGCGAGGCCTCCACCTCCCATGCTTGAGGCAGAGGCTGCCTGGTGACCACGCACCTTTTCCCACCCTGCGGCTCTGCCTTGCAAGCCTCCTCCATTACAGGCTCCACAAAGTCCCCATCTGCCCAGGGGAGCAAGCTGATCCGGGGAAGCCTTACTCGGCTTACTCAGCTAACTGCCATGGAGTGGAGTCTTAATCCTAGAGACCCTCTAGGACAGGGGAGAACTCCCCCACCCCCACCCCCCAGCCCCGCCATGGGTTTCTGAGACTGTCCCCCTTGATGGGAGTAGAAAGCCGCATCTTCCTCCTGTGGACATGCTAGTGATTTTGAACCGCTGACGGTGCGGTGAGCACGCCACCCCCGTCCCGTGCTCCTCGTCTTCAGCTTTGGGTGTGGTTGATGCTGGTTTGTCAAAGGGCCCTCTAGTTAAGAATTCACACTTTATGGTACAGTTTTTGGAATTCAGTTAAAGAGCCTCAGAGCAATCATTGGAGTTTGAAGAACTATTATGAACATTTAAATAATGAGTAGATTGTAAGAAAGCCCTCTTTCATAAATTAGTCAAAGATTCGTGCTCTTGATTCATGAGTGCCTTGGGCTGGGCTCTCCAGAAAAAACGAAACCATTGGAGCTTATATATGCTTATCAACAGAGAGGTTTGTATCAAGGACATGGCTCACACAGTTGTAAGATTGGCAAGTTCCAAGTCCTTGGGTTAGATGTCAGGGTGGAGGCTTCTCCTGACTCATGTAGTTGGAGAGGCTGATGACTCCAAAGGTAAGATGGCAGGTTGCTGATAACTTCCTGGAGGTCATAGCTCAAATGCAAAGAACCGGAGGTCAGGTGATAAGCCAGATGCAGAATCTAGACCTAGCAAACAGCAAGCAAGCTTTGCCAGAGCTTCCACTTATTAGAAGCAGGTCACAACCACAAGGATATCTCATCACTAAAGATTACTATGCTTAACTGCCAAGCCCGTGTTATACACCTGTTCCAACCAAGTTGACATAAAACCGCAACTATCTGTTAGGTTGGGTTGTCTAGAGAAACAAAGCCAATGGCATTCATACATGTATAAGAAAGAGCTTTATATCAAAAGGTAATTCTAGCTCAAGAAGGCATCTCAGCCCAGTCCAACTCAAGTCCACAAGTTCAATGCTAGCTGGGGTCCTTTCACAATCACATAGCTGTAGGTAGACGATGCAGAAAGGTGAGGTGGGATGCAGGAAGATCACAGGTTGGTAGGTGCAGAGTCCCATGGATCCAAGGTCAGTGAGATGTGGCAGGGTTCCAACAGCTCTCTGGGCTGCCCCTAGAGGTAAGCAGAGACCCAGCAAGCAAGAAGGTGAAGGGGCAGAGAGACAGAAGGAAGTTCCCAGTGTCTTGTTTATTAGAAGGCCACACCCCCAGGAGGCATATCAGGCTATATGACCTGACTGACAAGTTGGATTCTACCCCCGACACTGTCATACACATTCGCATTGACATAAAATCATCCAACGACCACACTATCACCATGAGTGCATGTGGTTTTCCTAGCGATTTAAAACTACAGGCCACTGTCTTCTTTCTGTGTTTGGACTTCCACTTGATTTCATGGCACCAGTGGTGGTTCACTATCTCCAGGAATTCTATGGCCATCTTAAAGCAGATATTACTGTTCCTGGCCTTGGGCAAAGAACAATTAATTATGCAGCAAATAACTCAATTAGCTAGAGCCTCTGGGGAAAGCCCGCACACAACGATCCACTGCAGGATTTCAGGATGAGCTGGAGGCAGTGTGGTCATTCACACAGGGGAGGCCCACGGCCACAGAGAATGATGATGCCATCCCACCAGGCTTTTCACTGGCTGAGCCAATGCTTAATATCTGATGTCTGCTAAGTGCCCCTGGGGCAGATCTACCAACTCCGTGTGCTCTGGCTGACTCTAGTCAAGAGAATGGGGGGGGGGGGGGGGCTGAGGCTGAATCTTAGTGTCTGGGCCTATTTCCTACTTCGTTTCGTGCTTGATGACATCACAGATGGAATTGCATCTTCTTTAAAATGTGTCAAGATGATTCTCAGTCTTAAGGAATTATCCTCCATTTTGAGGCAGCATGAGAAGTAGCCACACTAATGAGACAGGGTCCAAGCGACAAGGTGAGGTTGAATGTAGAGATCATCTCTTTAGAGGGTACATATGACAACAGCGACAGCGAGACCAAGAAAAAGAGCAGCTGGGGTGGGGGTGCATCCTTTGGACCTGAGGGCCCTGCACCGAGAACTTCCCAGACTCAGGGAGCACGGATGCCTGCACACACAAGGGTCTCCTAGGACTGCTGGGGCTGCAGAGGTTGAAAGGTGAAAAGGACCTTGCTCCAGAGCTGCCAGAGGGAGGAAGACTTATTCTAGAGTTGGTCCCCTGAATTCACATTTGTAGGCCCCTAAATTGTGGGGGAAATGAATGTCTGTTAAAAACACCCATTGGTGGCGCTTTATCTTAAAGCAGCACTCCATGTCTGCGACAGGTGACAAAGTAATACCTGCAGGATATTTCCCTGAGACCCGAGGAATCTGAGTTTGCCCTCAGAAGGCCCGGCGGTCCATGTGTATGCCATGGTGGTGGACCAGCTCTGCTTCCCTCCTTCAGCAGCAGTGTTTGCAGGTAAGAGCGCTTGCTTCTCTACAGCCCTGGGAAACGTCTTTCTGTCTCCAACCTGTTCTTCCTGATATGACCGTCCCACCCGAAGCTCCTCTTTTTGGTTGGGTCCAGACCTGCTCGAACACTCAGAGCAAGGAGGTTAGATGGCAGTCTGTCCCTAAGGCTCTGGGGAAATGTTTTACAGCAAAAAAAAAAAAAAAAAAGTTTAAAAATCCTAATGATTTAAAAATATGTGGAGGAATATTTGTTTCTAGGAAGCTAAGAGAATGAAATAACAAAACAACAAAAAGCCTATCATCTTTCCTGGAGGCAAGGGCAGTGGGTGGGAACTGGAATGTGGTGCCCCCAGCACCATTTCTCACAAGCCCATGGCCCTCCCCTAACCTTTGGTCAGGGTCGTGCCATGTGCCACTGATTTATAAATCTCTGAGCTGGAACCTGTTCGGGGTGGGGTCTCAGCCTGTCCTCCCTCACCCCAGGGGACTTCAGCCTCCCTGCACTAAGGGACAGGGGTTGGTTGGAGAGGGGAAGCGGGGTGTGGAGAAGAAAGGAGGAAATGACAAGATGGGAGGGTGTTCTGGCCAGAATGCTCTATGAGATTGAAAGTGAAAACTTTGCAGAGTCCCGTTCTGCTCTGGCACACGAGCCGCCATGAGTTGGGCAACTGGCATTTAGAAAGGTTTCATTCATTCATCAGAGTAGCTATGTCTGTATGGGTTCTACGCCTCTCTTTAATAAGGAGTTGAGGCCAAGCACACAAATAATGAGGCAAGGACCAAGAATGAGTGGAATCCCTCAAGAGGTATTCATCACTACGCAGTGATGGAGGAGGAAGTGTTAGAAGGAGGTTTGGCTTGTGGGGGAAATATGAGGCTTTCTACTCCTATAAAGATGCAGTCTCAGAAAACCCAGAGGGGCAGTTCTACCCTGTTCTACAGGGTTGCTATGAATTGGAATCGACTCGATGGCAGTGAGTTTGGGCTCTCGAAGACTCTAAAATCAAAAAGCAAACTCAGTGCCATTGGGTCAATGCGGACCCATTGAACAGGCTAGAACTGCCCCTGTAGCTTTGAGACTGTAACTTTTTACTGGAGTAAAACTCCGTCTCCCTAGGAGTGGATAGTGGGTTTAAACTGCAGACCTTGCAGATTGTAGCCCAGTGCTTAATCACTACACCACCAGGGTTCCACTACACCACCAGGGTTCCCATGGAGACTTAAGCACCAGCTCTTAGCTCTGTGGTTTCCAGTAGACACTAACCTCTTCATTTTCTTATTATTCAAATGGACTTAATAATCCCTGCCCTGAAGCCTCATTGTGAACATTGGAACCAGGACTAGTACATATAAGGAGTCTGCCACGAGGTCCTAGACTTAGCTTTCCCTGGAAATAGCCAATATATTGTGAGAATTTTAAGATGCTCTGCTGGTAGTGGGTTGCTAACTAAACAGTTAGCAGTTCAAACCCACTAGTCGCTCTTCAGAAACAAGATAAGGTTTTCTCTTCCCCTAAAGACTTCCAGCCTCAGCACTCAAAGGTGTACTTCTACTCTGTCCTATAGGGTCTCTGTGAGTCTGATTTGACTCGATGGCATTAAATGAGTATTATTAGAGCTTTAAATCAAGCTTCAGATAAGGCTTTTGTGGCTCACTTGAATCTATGAACACCCCACAGTACATCCCATAAGAGAATTGCTAACCCCCAAACCCTCTAGGACCCTCAGGGTGATTCTAGGAGCATGTTGTTGTTGGGTGGGAGGAGGGCCCTTGGCCCCCCACTTGCCATCTGGGTTCTGGCAACAATGCTGCCTCCTGAGAGTCCTATCTCTGTCACAATGTAAATGAGCTTCCTTGAGTTTTCTATTCTTGGACCACCAGATGAAAATCATGCCTAAAGTTGATTTTTCAGTTTATTTTATTAAAAGAGCAAAGCAAAAACATTTTACTGTTAATTGGTTGAATGTTTACAGAGTAGATCCTCAGTTTTACATTGAGAGATTTATACACATTTCCCCCCAACTCATCCCATTGCAATCCTCTCAATGTACCATCATTCATCCCCCCTCCCTCCTCCTTTCCCGACCCTCTGAACTTTGTCCTTGGGGAAATGCTGCCCCTTTGATCTTAAATGGCTGATTCTTCTACTACATGGCTCCGTTTTAGACCTGGGGGGGTGATTAAGGGTCACAGTTTTGGGGTCCCACGAGTTGCTATCTGACTCATAAGCTTGGTATACTTTATGAATTGGAGTTGTGTTCCCCATTTTTCTCCTGCTCCATCTCGAAGACCTCTAATGTGATCTTTATGCAATCTTTCTTCAGAGCAGTAGGTAGTGGTAGCTGGGCACCATCCAGATCATTCAGTGTCAGGAAGGTTGATACTGATGTTTCACACGGTCCCTGCGTCCACTGGACTGCTTCCCTATGTCTTTTCGTTTTCCTCACTCTTCTTCCCTCTGGATGGGGAGAAGCCAATAGCCAACCTCACGTGGCTGCTCACGAGCTGGTGAAGATCCCAGTCACCGTTCACCCAAGTAGCATGTAGAGCTGTCTTTGGGAGCTCTGTTATGCCAACTGACCTTGGCATGCCCCGACACTCCATAGGGTACTCCATGGCTAATTTCTGTTAGTAGATCTACACGTCTGTCTTCTGAGACACCTTGGGATGAACATGAACTCTAACTCCCCCCACCCCCTCGTATCCAGCACCGAATTAACCATTTTGCCTACTCGGGTAAGGGGGGCTGCTGTATTAGTTGATGTCCACGCATTCCACTCCATCCTCACAGGCATCCTGCAAAGGATTGGCTCCGCTCTCCTGCTAGGGAAGGGCCAGCAGCTTGCACAACAGTGGTGCAGGCAGAATTCTGGTTTAGATTCAACCCTACAGCCCTGGAACCTCAGCCTCTTCCTGAAACTGAGCCCCCAGCTACTAAGCACACACATTTAGAAACAAACAAACAAACATGGAGGGGTCCCTCTCCCTACCCACCTCGTCTTATTTCCCAAACTTCTCTTTGCCCTGCTTATGCTTCTCTGGAGAGAGGATTAAATTGTGTGTGTGTGTGTGTGTGTGTGTGTGTGTGTGTGTGTGTGTGTCCTTACCTCACTCTGCAGTTAGTAGAAACAGGAATAACTGGCCATTCATCGGGAGAGAACATGTCAGTCTTCAATGATTCCCCTAGCCTCACTCCCACCCCAAGTCCGTGGTTCTCCTGACCGAATGCCCTTTTCCAGGGACCTCCCCGCCTCCATTCACTCCCTGTCCTTTCCAAGCGCTAGGACCTCAAGGGGTGATGCGGGGAAAGTCCACGGCGTAGTCGCCTCCCGGTGTTTTATGCCACGTCCGTTGGGGAGGGGGGTGTGAAGGCGAGGCCCCGCGGGCGACAGAGCGGGCTAACAGTACCACCTGCTGAGAGCCCCGCCGGCGGGGTGAGCGGCGGGCAGTGCCACCTGCTATAAATAGGCAGCCCAGGACAGGGTGTGCGACCGCACATCCTGCCGCGGGGGCCTTCAGCCCGTG
>NW_022111369.1:51171315-51174093 GCF_000313985.2 Echinops telfairi
CGGCGCAGCCCGCTCGCTGCCCGCTGCATCCCCTGCCCGAGCCCAGCCACGGATGGGGCCGCCCTGGGCGTCCATGCCCCGCCGGGCCGCAGGAGGAAGCTCCCCGCCCGCGCGTTGTCCCCTCGCTTGGACAAAAGCGAAACCTTCACCTTGCCGGCGACCCGGAGCCCCGGCAGCCGGCCCCTCCGGCCCCCTCCACTCGCATCCCCCGCTCCCCATCCTCCCACCAAATATCTCCGGGGACCAGCTTGGCTGAAGGGCGGCCGAATTGGCCGCGGGTGGTCAGCGTGGCCCCGAGCCTCCCCGGAAAAGTTCAGGGTACTTTGCAAGGCTAACTTTGGCAGCTGCACCAGGGCGCCCCACGTTTCTCTCACATCCTGCCCCAGTCATTTTGAGACGCGCCTGAACTGTTTCTGGCAGCTTCCTGGTCGCTGCTTGAGGAAGAGACCCTCCGACGTCACCGCCCACAGCCCCCCCCTTTTTTTAATTTAAAAATTTAAATAGGTGTCATTTTGTTTGCACTCCGCCCCGCTGTGGCTTTCCCTGTTGTAATTTTTTTTCCAAAGAGCGCGCCCTCTGAAAGTTGCTTTGAAAAGGTTTAGAAATTGGGGGATCCGGCTTCCTTTGGACAAGCAGCTGAATTTTCAGAAAGTCCCACAGGAGCAGGCACGTGTGGACTTCACCGGGAGCCCCTTCTTTCTTTTAGGTGATTGGGTGATTTCGCTGAGGAATATAATCAGACACTGAAGAGAGCATTAAAATAAATGACCTGGTTCAGATGGGTCACACCCAAGAAGCTCAGCGATTGGCTCTAATTTTAGACTTCTAAACGTCTTGCCCTGCCCCTAAGCTGCAGACAGTGCCTGAGAAACAGCCCCTCCTTAGGAAGGCTGAAGGCCTCTCCCCTGGAGATGGGAATGGATGGAATGGCTGGTGCTGGTTGGGGCCTGGCTTTGTTGTTGTCTTTGGGGAGCCCAGGCTAAGTGGAAGGGTTGGGGTGAGGGAGTGAACCAAGAGGCTGGGAAATCACCTTACAGAACCCCACCGCTGATGTTTCTGCAGATGTCTGGCTCTCTGGCCCTCTTGGGTTAGGAATCCCTTAAGCAGCAGGTGAGTTCTGCCACACCTTTTCCTAGAGAGCAGGTGGAGGTGGAGGGCCCTTCTGACCAGCTCCTTCCTGGGAACTGGGAGAGACTGCCCTCAGGGGTCAAGAAAAGATTTGTTCAGCAAAGGTTTGAGTGCTTTTGTAAGCGGGTGTTGCATTATTGGGTGGTGTGGAACGCACCCCCAGTCATGAGCCTGTCCATGTCTTGTCTTTTGTTTGGTTTCTGCCCAGTGCCAGAGGAAGCCAGCGTGCCCTGGGTGCTTCCTGTCAAGGTCCACCTGTCAGGAACCCCTGCCTTTCCTTGGACTGCGAACTAGCCTACATGCCATGTGGAGGGGACCTCTGGGAGGAGAGTATCAGGGGCACGCATGGACTGACTGGTAGCTAGAGCTCAGGCAGAAAGACAAAGGGATAAAGCTGGAAATAAACTCCTGTAAAGAATGATCGTCTTAGAAACCTGCAGGGGTAGTCCTGCCCTGCCTTACACAGTTGTGGTTGCTATGAGTCAGAATTCACTGGATGGGAAAGAAAGAGACAGAGACAGACCTTCCTGTGGGGTTGTTCAGTTGTTATCCACAAGCCAGTAAGATGGGGTGGGGGTGGGGGTGGAGTCACGGGTGTGTTTATAAAGTATCATCCCAGTCAAGTTTGCAAATGGGACTTGCCTGCTAAAGCCAGTCTTCCTCACCTCTCCCACCGAGAGCTCTGGGCCTCTTCTCCCTTCTGTGATCACATTCCTGATTGAGTGGCAGGGGGCTCAGGATGGACCTTTTGTCTCACATGGGGCATTGTGGAAGAGGTCCACATCTTGTCTCATCTGCGTCATGCCTGGGCTGCTGATGCCTACCACCACCCCCCACCCCCAGCCCACCCCACACACACACTCCCAGAAGGCAGTCTCATCTGGGACCCTGTGGTGGAGACAGTGAGGATGGGGTGGGGGATGGGTGGGGTTGCTTCTCTCATAGGCTGTGCCTGGTTTCTGGCCCAGATCTACGATGTCACACAGCCCCAAGCCACACAGCTCTGGCCTATTCTTGGGCCACTGCAGCGCAAGGGGTCAGGCTGCCTGTTCCTGTGACCACAGGCTTCTTGGAAGTGTACTTGGTGGGGGCGGGGAGTAGGAGCTGGAGGAACTCCCTGTTTGGATGTGTTTTTTTGACTTGAGCTTGCAAAAATGACAGCTCCCTCAGCCCCGCTGTCTCCCTTCCCAGCGTTTCTTACAAGGTCCCATTCCCTGCTCTCTTCAGATTCTTCAGGGAACCCAACATGTGTACCAGCCCACTAGTGGCTGAAGTGGCTGAGGGGGCCGGGCCTGGTCCCCTTTACTGTTTCCCTGCCTGCTGTGCTGTCCTTTCCCAATTTAATGGCCACGTGAGTGCCAGGACTGGACATGTTGCCAGCTCTGTTCGGTTTTCCTGGTCATTAAAACTTGGAGAGCAGAATCCGTTCATTAAAATGACAGTGTGCTTTGAGTCTGGTCCACTCAGCAACCGGGGCGCACATCTCTGTAGTGATGATAAAGGGTTTCGGCTTTCCGAGCAGCACCGTGACCTTACAGCTTCCTCCGCTGACTTTGATTCTTATTTCTTCCTCTCCAGCCCCACATCTCCTCCCCCAAGATACATACATCTGCCAGCTTTTCCACCAAAGACATAAAGGTTTCCATTTCT
>NW_022111369.1:51174195-51191475 GCF_000313985.2 Echinops telfairi
CGGGGGTTGGGCATTTCCAAGCTGGGCTTTCCATTTGATAGGTTCTTACACGGGAGGGCAAGTGTCCCTTTTGCAGGTCTCAGATGTTTAGAAGAACATGTGTCATATTTTGGTCTCCGGAAAACAGACTTTCATTTTTGGTGTCAAAGAAGCTGCATAAGATGGTAGGAAAGGCTTTAGCGCCAACACCAAGGCATTTAATTTTAAATGTGTCAGTTTTCTCTGAGGCAAGCCCAGCTATTTTTCTCTGGAAAAGTGATTGCACGGGTTTAGCAGCATATTACGTATTTTCAGTGGTTCTAAACTTCCAAAATAGGTAAACGCTTGTGGGCTGGTTATCAGGGTGACGTAAGTTCGTACACATAAAATGTTGAATCTTTGTGTGGTGCAGAAGGTTGATGAGGGGGAGGTTTGAGCTTACCCAGGGGCACCTCCGAGGAGCCTCGGTGGTGTAGTAGTTATGGGTTGGGTTGTGAACTGCAAGATCAGCAGTTCAAAACCACCAGTCATGCTACAGGAGAAAGAGGAGTCTTCGTACTCCCGTGAAGAGCTACAGTCTCAGAACCCCACAAGGGCAGTTATACTCTGGCTTAGGGGGCTGCTGAGTCAGCTGACTCGATGGCAGTGAGTTTGGTTTGGGTTTGAGGGGGCACCGCAGAAGACAGGCCTGGCAAATTATTTCCGAAAACTTGGCCATTGAAAATCTGATGGATGATCGCTCTTCTAGGAGCCCCGGTCCCATAGTGGTTGTATAACCACAGGGTCAGCTGTTTGAAGCCACCAGCTGCTCTGCGGGGAAAGACGAGGCTTTCTACTCCGATAGAGAGTTACAGTCTCGGAAACCCACTTGAGCAATCTACCCTGCCCTGTGGTTGAGGGTTGCTCTGACTTGGACTTGGCTTGATGGCAGCGTAGTGGTTTTGCGTTGCGCTGCTGCCCCTGCAGGTCTGCAGTGTGGAACTCCTCACGAGAAAGACAGGCATTCGACACCCTTAAAAAGTCACCTTCTTGGAAACCCATGGGGGCAGTTCTGTCCTGTCCTATGGGGTCCTTATGAGTTGGAATTGACTCGGTGGCGGTGAGTTTATTTTTACTTTTGGAATATAACTTTTGACATTAGGTTTTGGTAAGCGAGCCCAAACAAAATGTAGATCTAAGAACAGGCCAGATAATCAACTAGAGAGATATTTAATTATTTGCTCACTTACTCACTGCCACTGAGTTGACATGGGCTCCTAGAAACCCTATAGGACAGAGTCGAACTGCCCCTGTGGGTTTCCAAGCTGTAACTCTTATTTTATCATTATTAATTTATATTAATTCATAATTGGGATTTAGTACATTTAGCCTATCATTCCGTAGTTCAATCACGTCAAGCAGAATTCTACAATTCAGTTTCCAAACATTCTTTTTCTTCCTGGACTCCCTGACGTCATTTCCCTTTTACCTCCCACCAGACCTGTATCCACTCCCATCCCTCCCCAAAAGCCCTTATTCTACTTGTTGTCCCTATAGGTTCATCAGTCCTGGGCTTCATACACTGAAGCACAGCAAAACATATAACACAACTTCAAGAGGGTGACCTCCAATCACGTAACGCTTCTGATACGCACCCTAATATGTACAAGTGAGCACAAAACGAAAATACAGAAAATGTTGCAAACCAGATCAAGTCTAGCTTGGCTTGCATCAGAGGGAGACCAGCCGACAGCTTCAACTGTTCAAGTCAGGTTTATCCCTTTGATCTTCTATTCCCATCTCTCCGATGCACTCTTTGCATCACCTCTTTCCTCCCATTGCGCAACTGTGGATGGAGGGGCTTCACTGTAGGCCCATTTCCTATGTAGTTACCACAAATGACTCTTCAGCTCCCACTGCCACCCATCGCCTTCTGCAAACCGGATCCTCATAATTCAGGCTCTGATACTAATCCGTCCTTGGACTGTGCTTTATATGATTTACAATCCTCCGGCGACAGGATGGTGTGCTTCTCCCATGCTGACTTAGTGGAGATCTCACTTAGATGACTGCTTGTTTGGTGACAAGCCTTTATGGCCCCAGAGGCTATTTTTTTTCTGAGAGCTGGGTACCATCTAATTTCTTCACCACATTTTGCTGTAGCACCCGTATCTTCTGTGTTCCCTTCCTGAGGGCTAGTATCGAGCAGGGCCATGATGTGAGAACTAATTGCGCTTACATTGGAGCTAGCATTTAGTGGGAGCCCCAAACCCATTCCTGTATCTATGGGTTTTGGTTGTTGTTTTTACTTTATTGTTAATTTGGGAGTTAATGCATATATCAATCCATGGTTAAATCACGTCAAGCAGAATTGTACAATTGCTTCCACGGTCAGTTTCCAAACATACATTTTCTTCCTGGACTCCTTGACATCATCTTCCTTTTACCTGCCCCCCACCCCCATAACTGTCACTTTTTATGGGAGTAAAAAGACCTGTGTTTCTCTTGCGGAGCCGCTGGTAATTTCCACCTGCTGACTTTGAAGATCGCTGCCCAGTGTGTAACCATTACGCCACTGGGGCTCATCATTTAATGGCTCTTCCCTTCTAAAGATACTGCTATGAGAAAAGAACAGGAGTTGGGGCAGAAGAGAGCCCTGCATTCAAATGTTGCCATCAGCTCTTTCTAAGCCTGTTTTCTAAGATGCGGTTGATGCTTCCACAGAACTGCGAGATTACAGAAGGAAGATAACCCGTGAGTTGTCCACATGTGACTCTGGTGAAGGGCCAGCTCAAGCTCTGGACCCAAAGGCCTGGGTTCAAATTCTGGTTGTACCACCTCTTACTAGGATGCCCTTGAACTTCGGCAAGTGGCCTCACTTCTCTGCGCCACAGCTTCAAATGAAGGTTGTGAAAATAGTACTTATAGGATTCTAACAGGCAAGGAGGGTGAGACTTCATGTTACATCCTTGAGACATGTTGTCAGGAGAGACCTGTCCCTGGAGAAGAACATCATGCTTGGTAAAGTAGAGGGGCGGTGAACACGAGACAGGCCCTCAAGGAGATGGATGGACACCGTGGCTGCAACAATGGGCTCAAGCACAGGAACCGCTGTGAGGGTGGCGCAGGATTGGGATATATTGATTGTGTTGTGCACAGGATCGCTATAGGTTGGAACTGACCCTAAGGTACCTAAGAACAACCACAAGGAGTCTCCTGGGAACTCATTTAGCAGACACTTGGCAAGTGCGATTGTGTGCTAACAATGATGATCGTTTCTCTCAGGAGAGTCTGTTAGAGTCACTAAGCAGGTAGGAGGGTTAGACACAACCCCTGAAGGTCAGCTAGGATCCTCCCCCCTCTATTGCAGTGATGTTTTATCTGAATGTAAACAAGTGGCAGTGATGTCCTAAAGGACCAACCTCCCACTGGCTCTAGTTCGTGTATGAAGGAAATCATTCAAAAACAGCGTTACTTTGCCTCTCAGAGGAGAGGGAGGTCCCGGTCATGAGGCGGGAAGAACCACTGACCAGAGGAGGAGCTGGGTGCAGCAGTCTACAGCCCCCTGCTCCAGTCACTGCTGGGCAATTCCCACGGGAGACAGCGCTCGCTCCCAGTGGGGTGGGTTTCTCTGACGGAAGAGGACAAAGGGCTTAGCTGAACCAGTGGCCTCACAGCACAAGGTGGGTGCTTCCGGCTGTAGTATAATCCTGGTTACGTGTATGTCCACTCGTATCTGGGGTGAGGAACAAAGAGAGGAAACTATCGATTTGTAAGGGGAAGTGAGTGTTCCCCAGGAGCCTCACTGTCCATCCTGTGGGTCCCCCAAAGCTAATCAAGGTGAACTAGTTCCTGGGGCTCTGTGAAGTAGGCATTGGGCTGTTAACCTCAAGGCAAGGGTTTCAAGCCCACCAGCTGCCCCACTGGAGAAAAATGAGACTCTCTGCACCTGTAAGGATTATCCGTCCCAGAAACCGTAGATGGGACCCCTCGGTGTTAGAATTGACTCCGTGGCAGTCGGTAACCAATGGACTTAACCAACTGCGGATTCCAGCTCATGACAATGGCAGTCTTCCGCTCCGTTAGCCGTAAGGCTGCGTGAGTCAAAGCCCCCTCTGTGGCAACAAGAGACCATCACAAGTGCCTACTGTGGCCTGTAAGGAGTCCTGGTGGTGTAGTGATTACATGTTCACCTGCTTACCTAAAAGGTCAGCAGTCAAACCCACCAGCTTCCCTACAGCGAAAGATATGATAGTCTTGGTCAGTGTATTAGTCCGGGTAGACTAGAGGAACAAATGCATAGACACTCCTATGTATAAGAAAGAGCTTTAGATAAAAGAGCAATTGAATATTGAGAAAACATCCCAGCATAGTCCAGATCAAGTTCACAAGTCCAACGTTAGCACATATGTCTGATACCAATCTACAAAGTCCTCTTCAGACTCACAAAACACAGGCAGTGATGCCTAATGCAGGAAGATCACAGGCCACTGGGTGCAAAGTCTTGTGGATCTAGGGCGGTAGAGGCATCTCAGCGCTGGCAGGGGTCTCCATGTGGCTTCTTCAGCTCCATGGCTCTAGCATAGCTCCATGTGTCTCGTCAGCAAGCCTGTCTCACAGGGAGTGAGTGTGTCCCACCTCCAGTGAGCTATGTATCTCCTTAGCCCAGTGGTTCTGAACCTTCCTAATGCCGCGACCCTTAACACAGTTCCTCATGTTGTGGTGACCGCCCCAACCATAAAGTTATTTTCATTGCTACTTCATCACTGTAATTTTGCTACTGTTATGAATCGGACAACCCCTGTGAAAGGGTCATTTGACGCCCCCCAAGGGGTTGCGACCCACAGGTTGAGAAACACTGCCTTAGCGCCTCCAGATGAGATCACCAAGCTGCAACCCGATTGACAGGCTAAACTCCATCTCTTCACTCTTTTTTATTTATTTATTTATTTTAGGGGTTGATTTTTATTTATTTATTTATTTATTTTTATTGGGGCTCATACAATTCATCACAATACATAGATCAATTGTGTAAAGCACATCTATACATTTGTTGCCCTCATCATTCCCAAAATTCGCTAGCCTCTAATTTTCCGTTTTTCCCCCCTCCCCTTCCCTTCCTCCATCTCTTCACTCTTAAGGCTCAAATTGACAACAGATTATGTAACTACACAGTCTATAAAGAAGTTCTATGGAGTTTCTTTCCTGTTAGAAAATCCTGAAAGGTAGTTCTTCTCTGCCCTAATGGTTGACACAAGTCAGAACCCACGGGACGACAGTGAGTTGGGGTTTCTGATAATCTGGCTTGGAAGCTAGACTGCCAGTACGCTTTCTTCTCTCTCTCTCTCTCTCTCTCCTGAAAACCAGCACTTGTTGGATGATCAGGGTTGAAACTGCAGCTGTGGAAGTAAGTTTAGTTGATGGAGAGTCCCCGAAAGACAACCCCTACTTTCTGTGGTCTGTGGGAGAGGTGGAGCGGGGCTGGGAAAAGAGGGGCTTCCCAAAAGAGGGCTTACTCACTTCCTGATCAATCCGTCCCATCTTTCTTCATGTCTGTCTGCCACATTCATGTCCCTGCAGAGAAGTGAGAGCAGCTTTCTCTATCCCCCCACCAGGTAGGGCCAGTTGGTGTCATGGAAATGAGATTCATCAGGAGAAAGCAAATGTAGAGACCATCTCGTTCCATTCTCTTCTGATAATCAGCATGAGGTTTCGCAAGTGAAATAATGTTCTTTGCCAAGTTCGCACTTGGAAGTGTTTTCATGGAAGGGTCTTTGCAGTCCTGAGGTCGGCTCCAGGGACTTGCATCGTCCTACTTGTGTCACCAACTTGGACAAGACCCTTAATTTCTCCACGACCACAAGTCCTCATTTCCAATATGCAAGAGATTTCTGAATGGCCCGGTGGTGTAGTGGTTACATCTTGGGCTGTTCACGGCAAGGTCAGCAGTTTGAAACCAGCGGCAGCTTCTCTGGAGAAAGAGGACATGTCTACTTAAAGAGTCACAGTCTTGGAAACTGACAGGGCCAGTCCCACCATGTCCTGCGGGGCTGCCGTGAGGCTGAATCCACATGATGGAAGCGAGTTCGGTGTGGAGCTTCAGTCTGTTATGGTCCAAGTGCATACTTCTAGGGATATTTAACTGAATGGGACTCACTAGCCAGAATGGTTGAAATGGTTCTAACAAACGTTATTTCTGTGCTCTGAGTGTTCATGCTTTGGGCGTCTGCTGTGTGTCAGAGCGGTGCTGGATGTTTAGCACACCAAGTGTTCTATAGAAGGATAAAAGAGTCCCTGGGAGGTTCCAGTGCTTAACGCCTCAGCTGCTAACTGAAAGGCTGCAGGTTCAAGCCCAGCCAGTGACACCTGGAAGAAAGGTCTGACAATCTCCTTCTGAAAATCAGCCCTTGACAACCCTAACTCTGAGCCATGTAGTAGTGTTACTCTGAAATGGAGTGAACTTCATGGCAACGGGTTTGGTGTGACTTTGCTTGTTTGTTTTAGGGGATAAAGCCTGTCCATAAATGGCTGTGATGATACCGTACCTGAGCCCTGGTGGCGTAGCGGTTACGTGTTGGGCTATGATCTGCAAAGTCTGAAGTTCAAAACTGCAGCCACTCCTCGAGTCAGACAGGGCTTTCTACTCCGTAAAGAGGTACAGTCTCGGAAGCTCACGGGGCCGGTTCTACCTGTCCCACAGGGTCGCTGCATCATCGATTCTAGGGCAGTGGGTATGGAGTGGGAGTGATGACATAAATGGAGGACCGTGGACTGGTCTGGCGGAGGGTTGAAAGCACAGGAGGCCTCTTTACTTACATATTTTGATGGTTGTATGTCTCATTGCTTCTCCAATACACTGTAAGCCAGGGCCTATATTTTCTCCTTTCTTTTTTTAAATCATTTTATTAGGGGCTCATACAACTCTTATCACAATCCATACACACAGCAATTGTGTAAAGCGCATTTGTACATTCATTGCCCTCATCATTCTCAAAACATTTCCTCTCCACTTAAACCCCCGGCATTAGGTCCTCATTTTCCCCCTCCCTCCCCGCTCCCCACTCCCTCATGAGCCCTTGATAGTTTATAAATTGTTATTTTGTCATATCTTGCCCTGTCCGATGTCTCCCTGCACCCACTTTTCGATTGTCTGTCCCCCAGGGAGGAGGTCACATATAGTTCCTTGTAATCGGTTCTCTCTTTCCTACCCACTCTCCCTCTACCCTCCCAGTATCGCCCCTCCCACCACTGGTCCTGTAGGGCTCATCCGGCCTGGATTCCCTGTATTTCCAGTTCCTATCTGTACCAGTGTACATCCTCTGGTCTAGCCAGACTTGCAAGGTAGAATCCGTGTCATGATAATGGGAGCAGGGAGGAAACATTTAGGAACTAGAGGAAAGTTGTATTTTTCATCGTTGTTACATCGCACCCTGACTGGCTCATCTCCTCCCCGAGACCCCTCTGTAAGGGGATCTCCAGTGGCCTACTAATGGGCTTTGGGTCTCCACTCCACACTCCCCACATCATTCACTATGGTAAGATTTTTTGTTCTGATGATGCCTTGTACCTGATCCCTTCGACACCTCGTGGTTGCATAGGCTGGTGTGCTTCTTCCATGTGGGCTTTGTTGCTTCTGAGCTTGATGGCCGCTTGATTACCTTCAAGCCTTTAAGACTCCAGATGCTATACTTTTTGATAGCGAGGCACCATCAGCTTTCTTCACCACATTTATTTATGCACCCATTTGTCTTCAGTGATCCATTCGACACTTCGTGTTCACACAGGCTGATATGTTGTTCCATGTGGGCTTTGTTGCTTCTGAGCTAGATGGCCGCTTGTTTACTTTCAAGCTTTTAAGACCCCAGACGCTATATCTTTTGATGGCTGGGCACCATCAGCTTTCTTCACCACATTTGCTTATTCACCCACTTTGTCTTCAGCAGTTGTGTCGGGAAGGTGAGCATCATAGAATGCCAATTTACTAGAAGAAAGTATTCTTGCGTCGAGGGAGTACTTGAGTGGAGGCAGGGCCTATATTTTCAATCACATGCATACTCACCTCACTGTGAGGTGACTAGATAATGTCATGGTATATAATAAGAACATAGGTCGAAAGCAGGAAGCTTGTATGTAAGCCATGGGATGGCCACACTGTTTTTCCCAATAAATGACATTCACCAAGAGTGAGCCTGCCATAATGTCAAGTGTAGTGTTCAGGACATAAGTGTATGTGCAGTGTTCTCTAAGCTATGCAAGAATGTGCGTAGAAAAGAGACTACAGGGAAGCAGCCAAAATGCCAACCGTGGTTATTTCCCAATGAGAACAGGAAGAAGACGATTCCATTACCTTCGTCACATATTCAGGTGACCGTCAAACACTTGAAGAAATGCTTGTGACCGTTAGAAGGGGTGTCTGAGAGTCGGTGCTTCCACCTGAGTCTTACAGGATGGCCTGAGGTTGTATGCAAATACTGCCAACTGAGACCTTTTAAAACAATTTAGTGGTTTGTTCATTACTGTTTGAGTAGCCTCTCTGTTTCTTGGAACTTTTTAATCTAAAGGTAATGAAAACAATTATTCACCTGCTCTGAGTTCCCACGAATTCAGCAGATTCTGAGTTGCTTACAAATTAATAGGACTATATCTGAAGAAAGGAGGCCTGGTGGCAGAGTGGGTAATGCATCCAGCTGCTAACCAAAAGTTCGGCAGTTCAAACCCAGCGGTGGCTCCTCAGGAGAAAGATGAGGCAGTCTGCTCATGTGAGGACTACAAGTCTCAGAAACCATAGGAAGAGTTCTATTCTGTTCTATAGCATCCCCACGAGTTGGAATCGATTTGATGTGAGTGAGATTGATTGATTGGTATCTGAAGTAGAGTTCACAGTGTCTAGAAAACAATTTAAGATTGAAAGGTGCCAATTTCAGGGGTTCAAATAGCTTGCTAACGAAATGGCCGAGCTCATTTGATGACGGGTTTTTGAATTTGCTTTACGATGATAAGAAAAACAGACCTCACAAAACATTTGCCAATTCAACCTTGGCTGCATGTTCAGATCAGTCATATGGGGTAGGTTCATCATGTTGAGTCATCACACCCCCACCCACCACTGTCACCATCATCATTTCTAGATTATTCCACCATAACTAACAGAACCCTCATGTCCTCTGAGCTAAACGTTCCTTCCCTCCCACACCTGGTAATCACTAGTAAACTGTGGTCCCTGGACATTGGCCAATTTCATATGTAAGTGAGACCACTCACTCCTTTCACTTCTGTGACGTCCTTCCCTCAGCAGAATGCTGTCCAGCTCCGTCCCTGCTGTTAGACGGATCAGGAGTTCATGGCTCTTCCGACCGAGGGCCGCTCTTGGCCTGTCGACACCACACTCGGTTTCTCTTGTCTTCTGTGGATGGGTAATTAGGTTGTCTCCACCTTTTAGCTGTCATGAGCAATGTGACAGTGGCTCTTGGTGTCCAGGTTTCTGTTTTCATTTCTTTCAGGGACAGACCTAGGATTGGGACTGCTGGGTCATAGGGCACCGCGGTGTCTCACGGTGTGCCACAGCAGCTGCACAGTTTTGTATGCTCACCAACAATGGGCAAGGGTTCCAATTTCTCCACAGACTTTCCAACATCTGTGGTTTCCTTTGTGGAGGTCATAGCCATTCTGGTGGGGGTGCCGGGGGTTATGAAGTGGTATCTCATTACATTTTCATTTGCATCTGCTTATGCTAAGTGAGTTAAAAAAAAGTTTTTACCAAATGTTTGAAATGACTCAATTGAGCCATTAACGAAAATTGGGGGGTTGGGTGGGGCGGATGTACAATGCACATGTACATCCTTCCAAAAAAACTAAACCGATCCTGAAAGGCTGCCACAGGGACACTGTAACTCGTGGGCTCTGTTCCCCTCTGCTGAGCCTCAGGGATAAATTTTGTTACAGACATTGAGAAAAAAAAGACAAAACTAAAGCGAATTATGCCGTGCATGTTCCCACTATGCTAGTAACTGTCACACAAGCAGAATTGATAGATCTTGGGCCTAGCCTTTGTAATAATTCTAGTACTTCTTTAAACATGTCTTGGGATTAGCAGCTGTCAGCAGTTAGGTCTGAAAACAGATTTGGTTACAAGAGTGGAAACTGAGCCAGCCGAGTCCTGCCATTTTCACCTGTAGGCGAGAGAGAGAGAGAGAGAGAGAGAGAGAGAGAGAGAGAGAGAGAGAGAGAGAGGAAGGAATAGAGAGGGAGACCCTGCCTGGGGTCAGAGGGACTTCGGAGCTGTTTCTGCCACCTGGAAAAACTGTGCCTTCAAGGCCAAAGATGTGGGGAATGCAGTTTTATGAGAGATATGGCCATTCTAAATAGAATAAGGGCTGGGAGGGGGAAATGCGGGGCTGGTATGAAGGGCTCAAGTAGAAAGCACATGTTTTGAGCATGGGGAGGGCAGCAATTGTACAAAGGTGCTTGACACAATGGATGAATGTATGGATTGTGATAAGAGTTGTACGAATCCCCAGCGAAATGATTTAAAAAGAAAGAAAGAAAGATATGGCTGTTCTAAATATAATAAAGGCTTAGTCTGGGACCTTTTAACTTTTCAAATGAAAATGAAGAAAGAACCACCAGCCTTTCACTGAGAAGGACGCCACCACTCAGTGAAGAGGGGGCCTGGACAAAAGAGGAAGGCCTGGGAGATGGTTTGCCCTGTGGCTGCGACAGTGGGCTCAAGAATGGGAGCAATTGCGAGGAGGGCGCAGGTCGGGCTGTGCTCACTGTGGGCTGGAGCAGAATGGATGGGGTCTAACCACAGCCACCTGTAACTGTGTGACATGAGCTGTACAATCTGCTCTGAGTGTACATCCAGAGATACCATCGAGAAAAACGTTGCCACAGCAAGAGGGAGACCAGCCCGACTGCAGCCAAGGTGGGATTGACAGACAGATGCTAGGGGGAGGGCCTGGTGGTCACTGGCAGCGGGTAGTGGCTGTCACTCGAGGGAGTTTGGACCGGAAAAGAGTAGGTGAGATTGCCCATGGAAAGCAAGTGGGCGGAGGGGGACAGGAGATAGTCAACCAGGGAAGGAAAGCTCAGGGAAATCTGGAAAGAAGCGAGTGTACGGTACGCTGAGAAGCTTGAGTTCAAAGAAGGAATGATCTCCATCGAAAAGCTCACTGGAGTCGACAGGCCAGTTAAGAACCACAATGCACCTTTGGGATTTCCCAATTAGGAGGACTTGGGTGACAACCTTCATGGGAGAATCTTAATGACTCCACACTGTGGTCTTACAATCAAGTCTGGCTGGGCAGTGGAAAGTAGACACAGCACCGGTAGCGGTTGCCTGGTGTAAGACACATCTGTGTGAGGAAGGCCGAGTTGTGCTCTGGGAGTGTGGGAAGGAATGTCTACATATGGTTGTCCAGTGTAGGCAAGTTGGTTTTGTGACCCACGAACAACAGGAGACACTGCCCCATCCTCACGTTGGTCTTACGTTTGAGCTCAGGCATGTAGCTGCATTTCAGTCCCTCTTGTTGAGGTCGTCCTCTTTTTGGCTACCCACTGGTTTACCAAGCACAGTGTCCTTCTCCAGGGACTGGCCTCGCCTGACAGCGTGTCCAAAGTACGTGAGACGAAGTCCCAGTATCCCTGCCTCTAAGGAGCACTCGGGCTGTGCTTCTTCAATGACAGATTTACTTCGTTTCTTGGAGTCTAGAGTGAGTGTGTGTCGCAGTGAAAAAGAAGACCCTCAGGCTCCACGGGGCTGCTACAATGGGCTCAGTGAGAAGAACAATTGTGATGATGATGCAGAACCGGCTCTGTTCCCTGCTGTGGTGTACAGAACCAATTTGAGAGCACCTAAAAACAACATGAGATGCTGCCTGACTAGCGCTCTACTTCATGTATATATACATCCACTCGTTTAATGTATACGTATTTACTACCCCTTTAAAATATCCATTGGGTCTCTACTGGGAGTCAGGCACTGTGCCAGACTGACGATACACGGAGGTTCCCCTCTGTGTGCCCATGTATATTCAGGGAGCCAAGACATCACTGTGGGGGCTTGAGATCTTGTGGACAAGTTAACTTCGGACACATCACTTTTGCACTCAGTGGGACTACGAGTGAAGACCACCCCCTGCCACTGCCACCCAGTCGGTTTTGCCTCCTGCTGTTGGTGCCACCGTGCTCATTTGGACTCTGGGAACCCCATGCACAGCAGAAGGACACACTGTCGAGTTCTGGACCATTCTTACAATTGTCCCGATGTTTGAGCCTGTTGCAGCCATGGTGGCCATCGTCTCCTTGAGGACCTCCTCTTGTTCACTGACCTCTACTTTTCCAGCCATCGTGTCCTCCTGACAACCTGTCCAAAGTGGGTAAGATGAAGTCTCACCATCCTCACTTCTAAGGAACATCCCAGCTTTGCTTCTTCCAAGATGGATTTGTTTTTCCAACTCTTAGCGACCCTCTATGACAGAGAACTGCTCCCTATATTAGCACCCCACCCGAGGGTCCTGGTCTTGCTTCTTTGCCAACTGACATGAAGTGGAGGGGACACAGGGTGCCAGAGAAACAGAAAGGGAGTTGATTGTCTGGGCATTCAAGGAGCTATCAGTAAGCCTGGCGACCAAAATACCAGAGACTCTCTGAAGTGGAGGGGGGCCCCTGACTCTCTTTATCCCCTCCGACTTTTGAGATGTTTGCCTTCTTCCTGCCCTTCCCAGACATAGACAGAGATCTGGCTGGTGAGTCGTGCTCTCTAGATAAACCATCTGCTTGAAAATAGGCTTGCGGAGAATGGTGGGTCGGATGACATGTTCCTTTCCGGGTGGTCTTGGATGGGGGTTAGTTGGAGGGTGTGGCTGTGTGGACCACGCTGGACCACGCTGACGCTCAGACTTGGAAGGGTGTTGGGAGGGACTGGACGGTTTAGATCGAGCTGGGTGGAGAGCCAACTTATCAGCAGCCAGGCTAGAAGTCACCTACCAGCCCACTCAGGGGGAAAGATGAGGCTCTGTGGGTGCCTGACCCAAGCCATGGTATTTTCAGTCACCTCCCTGTGTGTGAAAGTTGGACATGATCCATATTTGGTGCGATTTTTGGTCATTTTTAAGCAACTGGTAAAGCAAGGTATTGGGGTGAGGTCTTTCAGTACATGGATTACTTACAACTACGTTTCTAGCGTGCTTGGAACACAGTAAGGGCTGAATGGGTCAGTGGGGGTTTGGGGGTAGGATGTGAAGAATCTTTTGGGGAGCAGACAGCGTTATCTTTCTCCTGTGGAGTAACTGGTGGGTTTGAACTGTGGACCTGCGCAGGTAGTAGCGCAGTCCTTACCTGTTTCCTTTTGCGGCAGAGAGGGGTCTTTTGTATTGAATTCGGTGATCTGAATGTACAACCAGGAAGCTCCTTAGAAGTCTCTGGCGACACTTTTTCTAACATCCTTTGGACATGCTGTCAGGATAGACCGGTCTCTGGAGAAGGGCATCCCACTAGGTCAAGTAAGTAGACAGGCGGCGACAAAGAGGAAGACCTTCAACAGGACGGATGGCCCCGTGGCCATGACAGTGGGCTCAAACGTCACCACCACTGTGGGGATGGTACAGAAAGGATCCCGCGGTGTTGCCTTCTGTTGTGTGTATGGTCACTGTGAGTTGGAACCAGCTCCAGGGCACCCAACCACACACACATATGTATGTTCAGTAAGCCAGCTGCGCTTAAGCCCGTGAAGGTGGTGCTGTGCTATTTGCTAGGAGGGTGATGTTGACAGCCACTCCCCAGGGGGATTGCTGTGCTTGGGAGTGAGCGAGGCAGCGATGGCATTGTCAGGCTTGATGGGTCACATCATTTCAAGAAAGCTCTTTCTTGGTGAACCCGTTTCTTTGAACCGGTCTTCACGTCTTCCTACATTTGGGTTGTTAAGGGTTTTAAGTTTGTTCCAAAATGATTGCACTTTGAACGTCGCCACGGCTGTGACGTCATTAACTAGAATGCCTCTCCTTCTCTCCCCCCTCCCCCAGGGATCTGCATCCTGAGTGTGAAAAAAGAGTGCGTGGTCTCAAGTAGACTAACAGGGGTGGCCTTGTGCTGAGCTTCCCAGCCCTTACTCACGATGGAACCAATCACGTTCATGGCCAGGAAGCATGCGTTCCCGAACGAGGCCTCGGTGGACTTCGGCCTCCAGCTAGTGGGCTCTCTGCCAGTCCATTCTCTGACCACCATGCCCATGCTGCCCTGGGTCGTGGCCGAGGTGCGCAGGCTCAGCACCTCCAGGAAGGAGCCGGTGAGCAAGCAAGTGCGGCTTTGCGTCTCGCCCTCTGGGCTGCGATGTGAAGCGGAGCCAGGAAAAAGTCAGCCCTGGGACCCGCTGCTGTGCTGCAGCATATTTGAGTGTCAGCCTCAGCAAGTCCACAAACTGATCCACAACAGCTACGACCCGAGCTACTTCGCGTGCCTGGTCAAGGAGGATGCCGCCAGCCAGCAGAGCGTCTGCTTTGTGTTCAAAGCGGACGACCAAACAAAAGTAAGTGCGCCTGGGGGAGAGGCAGAGGGTGTGTGTGTGTGTGTGTGTGTACCACACTGGGTGACACTGCCTGAAGGAGGGACACCAAAATGACTTTCTTTAAGAATTTTGTGCAGCGTTTCAGCGGGAAGGTATTATGTCATAAAAAGCTCCCTGTAGCTTGTAATAACAAATGCTTTCAGTGAGCTCAGCCTACAAGAATCAGTATACCTACAGGACTGAAACTCGGTGCTGATATGTATTTTTTTACCCTCTAATGCAATCTGGTGTTTTTATCATTGAGATCTTTGTCTAATTTTCTGTTGTTATTGTTGTTTTCTGTGACAATATTGTGGTCATTAGTAGTTTTGAACCTAGCACGGGAGTTCAAAAAGTTCACGGGAAAATTGTATCATTTTTTCATTCTAGTTTCCCCGAACATTTTCTGAAGCCCCCCACCCCCTACTGTGAAGGCTGGGTTCTGTAGAGAAGCAAAACCGGTGATGATTGCATGCGTTGTCTATAGAAAGAGATTGATGTCCACAAACGGCTCACCCAGTTGTAGAAACGGTCCAGCCAGGTTCACGTCAGACTCCTCCTGACTGGAGGAAGCTGAGGAACAAGGACGCGGGATGATGAAGCAGAGACCACAGGGGGCACAGGCTGATAGATGCAGAGGTCCGAAGATGCCAAATGAATCCACTGCCCGGTAGCCTGCTGAGATCAGCAGGTGGCACAATAGGAGATGGAGGAACCAGTTGCAAAATCCAGCATCTGGCAGGAGGGCCAACGAGGAGTCCATTCTGTTCTGTCTCTTATACATAAGGCCACCTCCCCCCTCCCCACCCCCCGCCCTTCCCGGAGGTGTCATCAGCTGTGACCTGTTTGATGGGTTGATCTATGCCCCTACCCTTACCCAGGAGTGTCTAGTTGGCATCATTCCCAGCCATCACGGATCCCAATCACCCTCTTGAGAATTAAATAATAAAAATTAAAAAAAAGGATGAAAAAAAGTAAGCTTCTGTCCAGCTACTGTCCACAGTATTTTTATTGTTCATATTCACATAACCTAAGAAATATTACATGTAAGTGCAGGGTTAAATTAAATGTGTGTGGGGGGTAGGGGGCCAGCCCCCACCGCTACTACTACCCACGGGTTCAGTAAGCACAATTGCACGGTTGAGATATATAAGTATTACATTAAAGTCATTGAGAGCATGAGAGATACAATAATGCAGTCAGACACATTACATGGTAGCATGCTCACCTCAGCCCAGCTTGGTGGTCCACGTGGAGAGAGGGGGAAGGGAAGGAGGGCAAGGGAACAAGGGAGAGAGGACTGGAGAGGAGGGGGGGGAGAGAGGGGAGCGACCAGGGAGCGAGAGGTCAGAGAGCTCTATATTGCTGTCCCACGCCTATATACCTTTTGGGAGCATGCCAGCCCACTAATTACAGGTAGAGACATACGTCACAGGGAGGGGCTGCACTATAGGTTACACAGCAATGAGAAGGGGTGGTCTAGGGACATACATGCAATAGGAAGAGGAGGGATTGGGGTATACATGTGACAAGATGGGCAGATCCCAGATTCAGGATGGCAGCCTAACTTCGGATGTCACAGAGCCGGTTTGGCCTGTTCCTGGCCCAACTGATAGAGACCATTATCAGTAGGATGCGAACTTTGCCCACTAGAGCCTGTCCATTGTCCCCAGCCAGCAGGGAGCAGGCCCAGTGCAGTCTGGCAACTGATGGCCCTCAGGGGAGGGAGTGCCTGCGCAGCTGACCTCCCCCCACATGTAAGCAGTTTACAATTACAGTGATCACATATTGCTCTACAATTAGAACAGATGATAAAGGTCAGAGGATTCTGTATGGGCTGGCACGGGAGGGGGTGCTTGCTGGTTTGCAGGGGACAACGTGAGATACCACCCTGAGTGGCACCCACTCCAGTGTTGCCACTAGAGCTGGCAATCCACAAGTATGGTGTGACGGGAGGTTTAAGTCACAGGGAGATCTGAAAATTTATTTTCAATATACTGGAATAAATAAAAGAGTGATTTGATATAGTGGGTTATGCATTGGGCTGCTAACGCAGGGCCAACGGAGAAACCCACAGAGGCAGTTCCATTCTGTCCTAGTCAGAAGTGCCTAGGCTGTCAGTTGTTTTGTTTAATTTCATTGGTTTTTTTGTTTAGGAGTTATTTTTGTTATAGCTTTGAAAAACATTTGTGAATGGATATTAGAAGTGATCAGTTTATGAACTCTAATATTCAACCGAGAGATCTTGCTAAAAGTATCCACAAGTCTTGCAGTGCTAGGGTGAAGTATTGGATCCTAAAGCCTGACTTCTCAAGTGTGGGTACAAATCACCTAAGGATTTGTTAGGTAGACCAGCATAGGACTGGGGGATGTCCATTAACGTGTGCCCAGAGGGCCAAGCTAGGGGAACAAAGGAGTGGCACAGCGTCTCTGAAGGCCATGGGGCCACATCGCGCGGTGGCCCCCTTAGTGTGGTCTAGAACTCAACCATAGAAAAAGGCTTGTAAATTGCCTGGGGACCAAATTCCCCTGCTGCCTCTACTACAGGTAAAATATTCAGGGCTGTTTCATTGCCCTTAAGTCCAGTGTCCCTTAGGGGGTCCTGGGTGCACTGGGAATAAAGATCTTTGTTCTTCCTCAAAAGGAAGAATGCTTTAATATACGGCATTTCCGCCCACCTTTCCATCGTTCCACAAAAATGTTCTAGCTGTTGCAGGGTTGGAAGGGAAAGTGTACCATTGGCTGGCCACGACTCTCCGTTCTCTAGAGCATAATGTGGC
>NW_022111369.1:51192408-51200534 GCF_000313985.2 Echinops telfairi
TGGAGTGGTGGGCGCCATCTTGGCCAGGTCACGTGTTCCATTGCCCCGCAGCCAAAATGGCGGACCACCGGTGGCGCCATCTTGCCAGGGAATGGAGACTCACGTGGTCGGGAAAATGGCGGCAGCTTGCGGCCTAGAGGAGAGCCCGCATGAGGCCAGCCACCGGAACCAGAGTCCTGTAGGAACCGACAGTTTACACAGGCGCGCCCAGCCGTCCAGCTGGCCAGAGCACAAAACAGGCAATCGAGATGCAAAAAGGTTTTGGGAATCACAATCCTCCCGGCCTGCAGACATCATCCCAGCCTCCTCCCAGAAATCCAGCCTGGGGAATGCATGCAAACTCCCGTAAGGGCAAACACAGAGAGGCAGACACAAAATCCCGAACACCAGCGAGAATAGGCAAGAAGACGGACACAAAGGGATGGGGCTGCGGCAATACATTACGAGTGTCCCTATGAGTTGCTTCGGAGAGCCATCCACCTCCCAGATGTTGCCGGAGCAGCTCAGCCTGGCTTCCTTTCCAGCTGCGCACCGTCTTATTTATGTTAGATCTCTCTCTGGAGCTAGATTTATACCTCGGTCCTTGGCTCCGCGCGAGAAAGAATTCACGCCGAAGCCTGGTTCGTGATCGAAGTGAGTTTTATGAACGTTAGAAGAAGTTTCAGGTTTACACGGCACCAAAGGGGCTCCTCCCGGACACGTGGCCTAGCTGGAAGCGGCTCTGCGTCCCGCAAAGCGTGCCAAAGCTCTCTGCGCCTGAGTTCTCCCTCCTCCCTTTAGGTCCTTCTCCTCCGTTCTAAGTTCTTGTCCTCCCGTCTCGGTTCTTGTCCTTGTTCTAAGATCCCCTCTCCTCTGGGCTTCTGCCTTTTCAAGGATTCCACAGGGAGGCGTGGTGGAAGACCCCTGGTCGACCCCATTGGCTGAATTGAATTTACCTGGCTAGGTGATCAATTCAAGTTCACGCCCACCCCTGCCTATCGGCGGGAACCCTGAACATGTGCGCTGTGCCACTCCTTTGTTCCCCTAGCTTGGCCCTCTGGGCACACGTTAATGGACATCCCCCAGTCCTATGCTGGTCTACCTAACAGATTCTGGGGTGATGCAGATTGAGATCCTGTGGGCCCAGGGTGGGGAGAAGGGAGAGTTAATCTCTGGGTGGATAGTCGTTCAGAATTGTACTCTTCCCGTCTTTCAGAGTCCTGTAGGTACATGGCCCTTCTCAGTCACTGCATGGGACTTAGCATTCCCTCACTCAGCCTCTCCAGACTCATACGTTGTTGTTTGGTGCGGCTAAATCCAGTCCGACCCCAAGTATGAATGAAACAGTGTTTAGTGAATGAAATAGTGCCCGGTCCTGCGCCTTGCTGACCACTGCTGCTGTATGTGAGCCCATTGTTGGAGCCACTGTGTGAATCCGTCTCTATGAAATTCTTCTTCTTTTTCACTGCCCTTCCACTTGACCAAGGCAATGTGCTTCTCCAGGGTCTGGCCTCTCCTGATAACATGTCCAAAGGACACGAGACTCATCTACCGAGTGTGTAAAAAGAGAGGGAGGGTGGTTGAAATTGTTTTCCAATTAAAAATCAAAGCTACTCTCCTCAAAAAGACTTGACTGCCATCAAGTTGATCCCGACTCCCAGAGGCCCTATAGGGCAGGGTGGAGCTGCCCCTGTGGGATTTGGGACTGTCACTCTTTATGTGAGTCGAAAACCTCTTCTTTCGCCCATAGAGCTGCTGGTGGTTTCGAACTGCTGACCTTGCAGCACGAAGCCCAAGCGTAACCACAACACCACAGGGCTTCTATGGCTTTGTTTTATTTTATTTTATCTTGAAAATTCTCCCTTTAGTGTTAGCTTTGATTATAGCATTGTTACGGTTGCATATGACCCATTACAGATCTGTTTGAATCCTTCACTATTTGCTTGAAGGCTTGACTCAGCAGATTAAAACGAGAAACCGCTGGACCAGGGTTTGCCCCTGGCCCTCCTGACTGGGGTCTGTCGCTTGTAGTTGGCGGCACATTACTTTTCTCTATGCTAGCGGGAAAGGAGGGTGTGTGTGTGTGTGTGTGTGTGTGTGTGTGTGTGTGTGTGTGGACAACGTCTGACAACACAGCCCTAGAGCACCCTGTTTCTGGGAGCAATGACTGGGGAGTCCAGGGCTTTATTAGCAGCTACGCTTCCCAATCTCCCTGGCTACATTTCGTTGTGATCGTTTTGAAATACCAAGAGATGACTCTTCGTTAAATATATAGATGTATTTGCTACTCAGGGAACGGGTTCTGTGTATGGCTCGGAAGATGCCTTCTCGACAGCTGCCTCTCCGCCGGGCATCTCTCACGGCGCCCTGGCTTTCTTCTGCGAAGTTTCACGTGGGGTTCCTCACAGTGGCCATGACTCAGTCACGCGCGGGAACAGCGTCTCCCTCCAGCTCATCAGCACTGGGCCGTCTGTGGAGTTAGATCGAAGTCAGTGGCTGGGTGCTAGGTTGGCAGGGATCCGTTCTCGTCTATAAAAAGCATGGCCAGGGCCGCGTGAACGCCAAAGAATTTGCTGGAAGGTTTGGGTTCATGACACAGGATTGATTACAGACTTTATTTTTGAATTTGAGTAATGACTCTAAGGGTGTCGGAAGCATTGACCGTGTGATGAAACAAACAAATCACTAAAATACAAAACCAAACCAGAAAACCCGCGGCTTGAAGTCAGTTCCTCTGGCTCACAGCCACCTTCTAGTCCCTTGTGATAGATGCCTGGAATTATTTTCTCAATGTGAACATTGTAGGTAGCTGTAAATTTTCCACTCTGTGTATTGAGTTTGCTTGTATGATTGCTAGTTATTTTTAAAAATCATCACTAAGAAGAGATTTTACAAGTATCTTGAACCTAAACTTGACTTGTCTTTTAAAAGGCTGTATTTATAGTGTAGAGCTTCACTCTCTTCAAGCTGTCCAGCCCCTGCGGCGGCATGGATACCCATTGGGCTGTGAGCCGCATGGTCAGCAGTTTGAGCTTCCCGTCTGCTCCCGAGGAGAAAGACGGCCTTCCTTCTCCTGTACAGATTGACAGGCCCAGAAACCACAGGGGCTGCCCGACCTTGGCGCTCGGGTTGCTATGAGTTGGCAAAGACTCAGGGTGTTTGTGAGTCTGTGTCAAGGAGCCCTGATGGCGTAGTGGACTTTGCATTGGGTTGCTAATCACAAGGGCAGCAGTTCGAGCCCACCAGCTGCTCCTGGGGCGGAACAGGTGGCTTTCTGCACCTATCAAGATTCACAGTCTTGGAAATCCACAGGGGCATTTACAGTCTTGGAAATCCACAGGGGCATTTCCACTCTGTCCATAAATCCGAGTTGATTTGATGGCAGCGAGTACTGCAGGAAGCAGCCTGTTGGCACTATCCCATAAGTGCCACCGCTCACTGAGACGTCCGCAGTTCAAGCCCACCAAGGCTCTGAGGGAGACCGATGAGACTGTCGGCTCCTGTAAAGATTGATAGCCTGGAAACCGTAGCTAGACAGGGTTGCTGTGAATTGGAATTGACTTGATGGCAGGCAGTTTAGTCTTTTCGTTGATACGTGCAATCAGTGGCAATGGAGTTGGACATATCTGACCTCCCACTTCCCTACTGCCGCAAGGCAGGGGTCAGAAATGCCTCCACCCTCCATCTTCTGTCCTATCCTGACAGCACCACACCTTTGACACGCTACTTCTCTGCTGGGTTCCGTCCTTTGTTTCAATGGCCACACAGAACTCACAAGCAATGTGGGGGCCCCACAATTAAATGGATCCAAGGGGCGGTTGTGTGATTGAGGGGTAAGATTTAAGAGACATCCGACAAGATAAAGCATGAAATTGCTCACCTCCCGGATGGCCATGATCTCAGCAGCCAGGTCCTCGCAGAGACAGCAAATATATTTCTAACCAAGGCTTATATACACTTAGCGGGCACGCCAGCACCCCCTAATTACATAGTAACAGGAAGGGGTTGTACAATAGGCATACACGTAAAAAGCGTGGGATGAGCTAGGAGCGTACATGCAATAGGAAGCGGAACTACTAGGGGTGTACATGTGACTGAGTTGCCTTGACCTTGTCTCTGGGCTCTCTTTCAGGGGAACAATCCACTATCCTTATCAGAAGACAATGGGCCCCACCCAGGGTGGGACAGAATATAGGGTCTGATCTCTCTAAATGGCTGATAACCCTTAGGGAGATAACTTTTAAGCAGTTGACCTCCAAGTGGATAGACATTGACCGTGTGTCAGCAAGCAGCACCTTAGGTTTGGCATGTAACACGGGGGGGACAACCTGGGGTATAATAACGCTTCTGTTTCCCATAAGGCAATACTCGGCATAGTTAGCGGGTTGCCACAAGCCAGGCTCAGTGAACAATGAGGAGACCGTCATGGGTCCACAGCGACACCTCTCCTCAGCGAAGTAGCACAGTAACAGGGTCTCTTTCCATTCCTCAGCCTCTCGGTGACATGGTCCCTCGGCCTCTCCCTCCGTGGGCCAGAAAGCTAGTCTATTGCTCTGCCTCCCAATCTCATCATGTGTCACACTGCTCTCCTGTTCTGTCTCCTGGTCTCCACGCCACAGCCTCTGCTCTTGGTCTCTACCGGTACTGCCGACAGTCATCTCTGGACCTCCTCCTCTGCCGCCGCTGGCTCTTCTTTCAATGGTGCTTGCTTTTTTCTGTGGTCCTGAGATGACTTTATAGGCAGGAATGACTTTGATGGGGGCGGGGTTTTTGTTTTTCAGCGGACTGTACCTAAAAGAAACAAGGTGGTGGCTTGGTTCACACACTCTGTTCAGGTGGAAATTTAATCCTACCCTAATCCTATCTATGAGCATAACTGCGAACTCCCTTCCCCAATAAGGGGGGTAGCACTAGCACAAGCCGGAAGGGATTATGGCTCTCAAAAACTCACTGCTTTGAATCATTCTGAGTCACCATGACTCTTCAGGATGAGGAGAAAAAGCTCCTGTGAGTTTCCAAGACTGAATCTTTACAGGAGCAGAAAGCCTTATCATTCTCCCATGAAGCAATGGGTGGTTTTGAACTGCTGATCCGGCAGGTAGTAGCTGAGCATGTAATTCATGGTGCCACTAGAGCTCCTGGATTCTGGCTAGAAGGGCCATATTAATGGACTTTTTTTCCTCAGGTACAAAATCAAGCAAGGCCTGATTGTGCCCCCAAGAAGTATAATTGTGTTTTATATGCTAACTGTAGGTTTTGAATGCCAGGAGTTAGCAAACATTTGTTTATTATCAAAGACAAAACTTGAGAGTATGGAAGGAGGCCTAATATAATAAGTGCCTGCACACATTTGGAAAGCTGCCATGAAGAAAAAGAAATAGACTAATTTTGAATTGCTCCAGCAGGCAGACGTTGGAAGGATAGAAATGGATAGGGAGACAGATTGGGGGCTCTTCCCAGCAACTATAGCTGTCTAATAATTAAATGGGTTATATTAAACAGCAGTTGTGGATGGAAATTGTCTCAAGGAGCCTGGATCCCAAGAAGCCATCTTCTTCCTGTTTCAATAATGCCCCTCCGAGGAAAGAGCCACCCCACAGTGTTTCTCGTCGGTCTTTCCTTGGCATTTGTTGCTGATGGGTCTGGAGCAGGATTCATGGATGCTGAGCAGTCTTTACTCTTGACACATTCTGTCTCATATAGATGTGAAGTCCTTTCTGCTGTGATTTGAGCCCATTTTCTTTGCACCAGTCTTTAAAAAAAAATTCTTGTGATGCAATATATGGTACAAAAAATGTGCAATTCTAGAGATTTTGCTATCTAGCGTTTAGCGACATTAATTAATTTGCGATTGTAGAAAATGGCATGCCGGCTATATCTGACTTCCTCATTGCCACGAGGCAGGGTCCAGCACAGCTCCACTCTCCGTCCTCCTGCCCCTATTCTGACACCAGGCGCTCCTCCCAGCGCACGCCACTTCTCTGCGGAGTCTGATAATTCCTTGCAATGGCCACCCAGAAGTCACAGAAAAGGCTCACCATGATGGCAGTTTCTTAGGGAGATTGACCAGTCACCACAAGTCAGAACCAGTAAATAGTAAGGATCCAGTCCCTGAGCCACAGCAACACCTCTTCTCGGTCTCTTTCTGGTCCTCAGCCTCAACCACATGGTCTCTTGACATCTGCTTCTGTGGGCCAGAAAACCAGCCTGATGCTCTGTCTCATAGTCTCAGCGTTGCTCCTCTGTTATGTCTCAAGGTCTCCTTGCCTTGACCTGAGGTCTTGACCTCACTGCTTTGCTCTGTCCCATGGTTTCCATACCACAGCCTCTGATGATGCCGCTGGTCTTGACCTCTGCCACTTTAGACAGAGATCCCCAACTGGGGCCACTGGTGTCCCCTCTTCTCATGGTCCTAGGGTTTCTCTCTCTGAGTCCCTGCTTCTTAGATGGCTCTTGTACGTGGAGGAATGGCTTCGCTAGAGCTATGGTTTTTGTCTTTCAGCCAGAAATGAAGTGGTGATGTAGTTCACACCCTGTACCAAAGTAGAAGCCTAATCCCACCTTAATGCTGTTCATTAGCAAAGCCGAGAACTCTCTCCAAAATGGGATTATGGCTACATGCAGAGGCTAGATGGGATGATGGGTGGACCGGTCTCATTAATCTCAACTGTGTTGTGCTGCATCAACACTTTCTATTTCTAAAAGTTTTGTATCAGTCCCCCTTTAGTAATAATTCCCATTCCCTTCTCTCCCTTTTTGCTAATGTACTTTGGTCTTGATACATTTGCTTAGTCTAATTATTTCATATAAGTGGAATCAAACAAAGAATTTACACTTTTATGTCCGACTTATTGCATTCAGCACAATTTTCCAAGGTTCATCCATATTGTAGCATGAGTCATTTTTCTTTATGGATGAATAAGATTCTGTTTTATGTATACAGCTCATTTTTGTTTCTCTATCTCTCTGTTCTTAGGAAGTTGGGGGTATTTCCTGATTTGGGCATTGTGAACAATGCCACAATGAACACTTGTACATGTGCCTGTTTGACTTTTACTTCCAAGTCTCTGGGTACATTCCTAGGAGTGGAATTGCTGGGTCTCCTGGTAATTTTATGTTTTACCTTTTGAGGAAGTGCCATACTGTTCCCCACAATGTCCGTAACATTTTTCTTTCCACCAGCAATGCATGAGGATTCTCATGTCTCCACATTCTTTCTGGCATTTGTTATTTTTGATTGTTTTGATACAGGGATCCTAGTGGATATGAGATGGCATCTCATTACAGTTTTAATTTGCATTTTCTAAGTGACAAATGACATTGAAGATGTTTTCATCTTTTGACTTTGAGCCATTTGTATTTGACCTGTGAAGAAATACATAGTTATTCTAGTCAACTGGCTTGTTGGTCTTTTTGTGGTTAAATTACAGGAGTTCTTTGCTTATCTGCACGTTAAACTCTTATCAAATCTGTGGTTCTCAAATATTCTTTCCTATTCTGTTGATTACCTCTCTACTTTTTGAAAAGTCCTTTTAATTTGGCTAGTCATTTTTCTTATCAGTTTCCTTTCTTTTGTGACGTGAGTTTGATGTCATACTAAGAATTAATCATGAAAAAAAAGTAAGTTTTACTTCTGTGCTTTCATTTAAGAGCGCGATGCTTTCAGTTCTTAGATTTGAACCATTTTGAATTCGCTTTTATATATGGCGTGAGGTATTCTTGTTCATGTGCAGACCCAGTTTTCCTAGAGTTAGTTATTCATTAGACAGGCTATTTATTCTCCATTAGATTAACTCGGCAGCCTTGTTGAAAAATCAATGTGTGGCAAGGGAACAACAAGTGATCCAAAAATCAATGTCAAGGAGGGTGCGGGAGGCCTTGCAGGACTGGATCAAGGGCATATAACCGAGAGGAATGCCTAAAACCCAAATGAAGGCAGAACATGATAGTGGGATAAGAGGAAAGTACAAAGAAACAGAGGAAAGAACTAGGAGGCAAATGTTACTCATAGAGTTGTAAACACAGGCATATAAAGATGTAAATATATTTATATAAGATGAGGGGGAAATAGATCAATGTACATATATTTATAGGTCGTGTATTAAGAAAACAGATGGACAGTGGGCCCCTACACAAGTGCTCCCCCA
>NW_022111369.1:51201687-51211165 GCF_000313985.2 Echinops telfairi
TTGGGGGGAGCGGGGAGGGAGAGGGAAAAATGAGCTGAAACCAGGGGCTCAAGTGGAAAGTGGGTGTCGTAAGAATGATGAAGTCAACATATGTACTAAAGTGCTGGACACAGATGACGTATGTACAGATTGTGATGAGTTGTATGAGCCCCTAATAAAATGATTATTTTAAAAAAAATCAATGTGTATGTTTATTTCTGAACTCTCAATTCTACCCTATTGACTTATTGTATGTCTATCATTATAACAATACCACGCTGTTTTGTTTAGCTTTATAGTATATTTTGCAAATAGGAAGCTGAGTCTTATTTTTTTCTTCTCTTCCAAGATCCTTTGGTTATCGGGGCCCCTTGCAATTCCATATGAATACGAGGATTAACTTTTCCATTTCTTTCTTTTTTGAAAGCTATGTATGTATGTATGTATGTATGTATGTATTTACAAAACAACCGTATAACCTTCAAAGTACTCTCCATTACATTTACTATATTTGTAAAATCTGCCATTCCATTTTTGGAAACATTTTTTAAACTCATCTGTTTGGATGGCTGGTAGCACCTCCCTCATATTTTCTTCACCTCTTCTACTTTGTCAAATTGCTGTCCTTTCATGTCCCTCTTAATTCACGGAAATAAAAGGAGCGAGGTCAGGTGGGTAAGGTGCATGGGGCAAGAGAGGCATGCAGTTTTTTGCCAAAAACTGGTGCACTGAGATGGCTGTACAAGCAGGTGCATTGTCGTGGTGGCAAAACCAGTCCCCCATCTGCCACACATCAGGCCTTTCTGTCAAACACTGTTATGCTACCTTTTCAGAACCTCTAAATAGAAAGCTTTCCATTTCTGCCAGAAAGTCTGGAGTTTCTGCAGGGATGCACCGAAACTGTAGAAAGTGTCGATAGAATTGACATCTTAACAACAGTAAGTTCCCAACCATGGCTGTGGGGTCTTTCAACGTACTTAAGTCACTTTAACTTCTTTTAGCAATGTTTACTAGTTTTCACTTTAAATGTCTTGTACGTGGTTAAATTTCACCTCGATTAAATGCATTCTTAGATATTGTATTAAGTTAGATGCTCCTAGACATCTTGTAATTATGCTTGGGGCTCTCTGGTGGTGTGGTGGTTACACATAGGGCTCTGATCCCCAAAGGTCCGCAGTTTGAAACCACTAGCCATTCTGAGGGCGAGCGACAAGACTTTCTACTCCCATGAAGAGTTCCAGTCTTGGAAACGCACAAGGTCAGTTCTTCCCTGTCCTATAGAGGTGCTTTGGTCTATAGAGGTGCTTTGGTCTATAGAGGTGCTTTGATCTAAAGAGGTGCTTTGAGTCAGTACTGACTTGATGGCAGTGAGTTTAGTTTTGGGAAATTAAGATTGTTTCTTGGTTTCCTTTTTAAAGTTCTCACTGCTGTTGAGTAAAACATATCGGATGCAACAATCCTTTTTTTCCCTAAAAGTAAATACTGATTTTCTGGTTATAGAAGCATTTAGATTGCATGAAAACAAAACAAAAACATTTCAAGAGAGTTCAAAGTTACGGGTTCTCTTGTAATCCCACCTCTTAGTGAGAAAGAGAAAACAATAGAACTGAATTGGTGTGTCGTGTATAGATTTTCTTTTATCATGTAAACTGGTGTTTCTAGATGAAATCCTTTGCTCCAGTGGTTCGTTTTAAACTTGGCTTTTTCCCTCTCCCATGTAGCTTACATTACTAGTTGAGCTGCATCCTTCTTAGTGGCAGCACAACTGGGCCTGAGGGCTAGTTTGCTGGCTCTGGCAGCACTGCTTTTAGGGTGTTTCGCTTTGATGAGTCATTTTGGTTGCACTAAGGGGAGCACAGCTACTGAGGGATGAAAGGTACCTCAGAGCAGCCACATCCGTTTAGCATAAGAAAAGAACAAGTGTTTATAGAGAATGGCCCACTGCAGCTTGAGAGGCAAGCCAGAAGTGACATTCCAGGGGCCAATGACCAAGATGCTTGTGAGTCTGCTCTGTTCCCTGCTGTGCTGTGTGATGTTGCAGCAAAACACCTCACTAGCACTCTTATAGGAGCCCTGGTGCATAGTGGTTATGCACTGGGCTTCTCCCACCAAGGGAAGCAGTTGGAAACCACCAGCTGCTTTGTAGGAGAAAGATGAGACTTTCTACTCTTGTGAAAATGTACAGTCTCTGAAACCCACAGGGACAGTTCTATGCTGTCCTGTAAGGTCCCTAGGAGCCAGAGTCCACTCAATGGCAGTGAGAGCACGCCTTTGGCTTGCCCTTGCTGATGTCCCAAACACCTGAAACAGTCAAGGATATACAAGAGTTTGTGTAAGTGTTGGTTGTGAAAATCAAAGAAAAGAGTTTATGCATTATGCCTGTCCACAGTTATGCAGTATGTCTGTCCACAGTGGACAGAGAAAAGAAGAGCAGGGGGACGAGAGGCAGGAGTCATTCACTGGAGCAGGGAAGTGGTGGCTGGGGTACCTGAAGGCATCAAGAAGAATGACTCATCAAATCTAAACACCCAAGACTTTCCAGGCAATATGGGGTGGGTTGTAGGTTCTCCAGCGTCTGGAAAAGAGATCTTGAGCTGATTTTTCAGATCTCTGGAAAGGTGATGTGACTCCTCATATGATCTAGACTATACCAGTATGCGGATGTTGGATCGCAAACTGGAACGTCAGCCGTTCAAATCCACTAGTGACTCCACTGAAGAAAGGTGAGGCTTTCTACACCCTTCTTGGAAGCCCACAGGGACAGTTCTACCCCGTCCTGCAGGATTGCTATGAGCCAGCATTGACTCGATGGCTTTGAGTTTGGTTTGGGGGGTTGATGGTGCCCCAGCTAGACGCTTGGCTGCTAATGGAAAAGTTGGTACTTGGACCCCGCTTGCTAGTGACTCTGAGGAAAAAAGATCTAATAGTGTGCTCCCGTACAAAACCCGCTGGGACAGGACCACTCTGTCACATTGGATCGCTGGAGGTGAAAAATGGACTAGCCAGCACTCAACAACACTAGAGTTTAATAAGAACCTGTGTGCGGTCACATCTGGGCTCAGTTCCTGGCCAATGCACAGTGTGGGCAGCCCTGACACACCTGCCAAGGGGGCTTGCTCTGCTGCTGGGGTTTTGGGAGAGCTGGCAGACTCAAATGGAAGAAAAGTCGGACCATCTACAGCTTCCCAAAATCAGCCAACAAAACCCCGATGGACATGAACTGTCCAACCGGCAGCTGACTTTGTGGGATGCAGGACTGTGGTAGTTACACAATCTGTTGTCAGTTTGAGGCTTAAGAGTTAAGGGATGGAATTTAGCCTGTCAATCAGGTCTCAGGTTGATGACCTCATTTGGAGGTGCTAAGGAGATAAATGCCTCGCTGGCGGTGGGACACACGCTCACTCCCTGCGAGACATTCCTGCAGACAAGACATGGAACTATGCTAGAGCTGGAGCAGCCACGTGGAGACCCCTGCCAGCACTGAGATGCTTCTACCGCCACTGGATCCACAAGACTTCCACCCACTGGCCTGTGATCTTCCTGCATTTGGCGTTATTACATGACTGCGTGGATCTGAAGAGGAAGTTATGGACTAGTATTGGACATATGGATTAAAATTGGACGTATGGACTTGATCTGGACTGGGCTGGGATGTTTTCTCAATATTCATTCCGCCGCTCACGGTGCCACCATCACTCGGCAAGCTGACTTGATGGTGGCTCATGACAAACACAGGATGATCATTTAGATTTCCCGCCATGTTTCTTCACTTTGTCATAGAATGTTCTCTGCATTGAATATCTTGCATAGCTTGATGCTCATTCTTAAGCAGATGTAGTCAATTATTGTGGATGCATAGTCTCTCGACATCCCCCGACCCCACCCCACTGTGGGGAGGGAGAGAAGTCAGAAAGCTTTTAAGAAGACCCTTTAGCTGGGGGAGGGCTGCAGGGTGTGGGGGTGGGGTGGGTGGGTGTTCATTGCCTTGTGCTACTTCCGTGATGTAGATTTTCAAACCAGAGATTCCGTTTTCATTACGAGGGAATGCCTTGCTGGGATTCAGAGTTTAATATCAGTGACAACTGGGCGCAGTTTGCACATGCAAGGGAATAAATGTCACATGCACGTGATTTCCATTCTCAAAGGCTGATTTATAACACGTGGGCTTCTCAAATCTGTTCTTCCCTGCCCCCTTCCACTGTACCACGTAGGTTATCTCGGGACTGCTCATGAGAAATGGGGCGGTGACTACAGCCTTTATAATAAAGAGCAGACAAAAAGAAGCCTGTTTTACACGTCGCTGCAGTGGTGTAGGAAGAAAATAAAAACATGCGAAGTGAGAGTTTGAGTTTTTCTTTTTCTGACTTTTCAGTTTTGCACAATGAACACAGCAATGTCATCATAGAGTGTTTCTGGCACTTTCTTTTTGTAAGGATAGTGATTGTTAATCTTTGGTATGCATCCAGAACCAGGTACACTTAATTTATCAACAAATTATAAATTATGTTCCTCTCTCTGTCTGTCTGTCTGTCTGTCTGTCTCTCTCTATGTATATATGTACATATATACCTATAATTGTGTGTGTGTGTTTGTGTGTACACAATGAGGAGCCCTGGTGGCATGGTGATTATGAGTTGAGCTGTTAACTGCAAGATCAGCAGTTCAAAACTACCAGCCGCTCAATGGGAGAAAGATGAGGTTTTTACTCCTGTAGAGAGTTACAGACTCAGAAACCTACAGAGTCAGCGCTACCCTGTCCTACGGGGTCACTATTAGTTGGAATCGACTCAATGACAGTGAGTTTGGTTTTTTATATGTAGAGTAGTCACTATTTTCTGCTAACTCCATTTCCGGTATACAGTATATACTAAAAATGTGACTTAACAATTTCACATCATTGCTAAAAATTCATGTTGAATTTTTTAAGGTTTGAGACAATGTTCTACCCCTTACAGCAAAATGTTGGCAACAGAGAGAAAGGATGTACAAGACATTGATTCCTACCTGGATTCTTGAAGGTTGATCTGCCTCCCCCACCTTCCCCATCCTGATATGTTTTCAACTGACAACTTGCATTTTAGATATGAAAGGTTCCAAATAAAGACATAAGCTGAAAAATTTTAAGGTTATTATTTAATTCAGCAGTTTGTGTGCAGTTTACGATTGGAAAAAGAACAGCTACTGCTATTTAAAACTTAATGGGATCCTGGTTTTTAAAAATTCCATGTGCTTAGTTCCCAATATAAATACTCTAATGTAAAAGCAGAATCTACAGTATTATCAGTTGCACAGGTAACATAGAAGAACTTTTCTCTCTTTTAAAATTTTTTTACAATTCTATCAGTACTAAGTGATTATGTTAGTTAATCTATACTAGCGCTTGGTAGGCTTTGGATTGCTAACTGCAAGGTTGGTGGTTCAGCCCCAACAGCTGTTCTGGGAGAAAGATGAGACTATTTGCTCACATGAAGATTTACAGTTTCACAAACTCTTCAGTAGTGTTGCTGGGCCAGAATTGATTGCAGTGAATTGATACTAGCACTTAAAATGTTTACAAATGATTTTAGTCAGAAGTAGAATGCTCTTGTTTAGCTTCACTACAGCTAATGAGAATTGGATCTCTTCGGTAAGCATTAAATGAACAGTTACCATGTACCAGACTCTGTGCTTTTGTACAAAGAATACCTAAGCTGGCATATTTGCCTTTGAGGAATTTGGAGTTCAGTGGGGTGGAAAGCTTGAAGAATGTGGGGAGAGGAGAGTCCTCAACAAATCATCACAGGTCCAGTAGGCACAATTGTACAGCGATAATAAGTAAAGATTATAGTAAAGTCATAGAGAGCATGAGAGGTAGAGCAGAGATTGGAATAATGGAGTCAGACACAATTCATGGTAGCATGCTCACCTCAGCCCCGCTTGGTGGTCCTCGTGGGGGGAGCCCAGCCGCGAGAATAGGAGAGAGCCGCCACTTTATTGCTAACCAAGGGTTCTCTCTCCTTCAGGGGGCATGGTTACAGGTCACCACATGTCACAGGAAGGGGCAGTACAATAGGCATACACATCGTAGGAAGGGGATATGTGATAGGCATAAGCATGACAGGAAGGGGATGAGCTAGGGGTGTGCCCATAGGAATGGGGAGGTCTAGGGGTATACATGATGGACGGACAAGATGGCATGATGGCAGCCTAATCTTGGTCATCCTAGGGTGGGGTTGACCTCTCTGTCATCTCCTACAAGGAAACAGACAACTGCTATCCTTATCAGAAGGGAGTGGGCCCTACTTGTGGGATAAACAGTGGTGACTGCTTGCTCTAGATGACTGATAGCTCTTAGGGAGAATAACCCCTGAACTACTTCTGATGACCTTCAAGTGTATAGTCATTGGAAGCAGCTAAGTTTGGGATATATCTGGGGGAGACAACTTGGGAGAAATCCTTTTGCTTCCCACAGAAGAACAGTCAAGAGAGAGATGCTTTGATGTCATCTGGTAAGAGGTGAGGAGGTGGAGGCATGCCCAAGGTACTGGGCCAATACCCTTACGTCTGGGAAGCCGTCTTGCAGGAGACAATGTGTAAGCTCATCTTTGAGGAATGAAAATTAAGAGGGGAGGCAAGCCCGTGGCCACAGGAAGTGAGGTGAGGAGTGGCGCACATGAGGAGGAAGAATGAGAGCTTAGGTTCTGCCCATAGTGAATCGGAAGATGGTGAATAGGAAGACCAAAGAGCAAGTTTGGGGAGAGGAGCCGATGACGTCTGCTTTGGACTTGTGGGAGGTTATCTGAGAGCCAGTCAATTACCACTCGCTCAGAAGAATGGTCAGGGTTGGAGATGTATGGATGGAACATGCATATGGTAGTCAACCTAGATAGTAGCTGACAACATTAAAGAGAAAGGAAAGCGGGACTATAAGAGGTTTAGGAAGGAAACAAATTTTGTATAAATTGTTTGTGGAAATGAAAACCGATTTGCTCTGTAAACTGTCACCCAACTCATAATACAAAGTTAAAAAAATGTTTTTAAGTGTCAACTTGGCTAAGCCATGATCCCCAGTATTGTAAAGTTGTTCTCCATTTGTGAGACGATGTAATCACCTTCCATTTTATGATGTGTTGTAGGTTCTAACCTCTGTGTGTGAAAGAGGCAGCATTGGTGTGGGTTGTATCTGAGCCAGAGCCTTACAAGAGGATGTGACTCAAGTAACACCCTTACTGGAAGACACCATCATTTCTCAAGTACTCAGTTACCACCTGGACACATGCGTGGCATCTCGATGTCATTGTCTTCCATTCACTGCCCACTGACATCTGGTGCCCATGCCTGCTACTCCACTGAAACCACCAAAGCGCATTCTGACCCGAATTTGGATTTCACGCCTAAACTCCCAGAGCATGAACGAATTTTAGGAAGTCAGGGGTGGGGGTGGGGGGGGGGAAGGTGAGCCCAGAAAGGAACATTAGGAAGGAAAGGACACCTATGAGGCAGGGGTGACCCAAGAGCAAAGGCACTAAGGAGTTTCAAGAATGGGGAGATGGACAGCAGTGTTCAGAGCAGAGATGACGGCTATGAAGACAACCCTGAGGTGTCACCTAGATGTGGCAGTGTGGGTGGCCCCAGGTGACCTTGGGCACGTCAGTGAGTAGGGAGTAGGGCATAATGACATGAAGATACCATTCACCCACGCTGGAAAGGGACACAGCCTTGCTCCCCGATGAGGGCATCTTTCGAAAGTAAAAGATCCCCTAAAACCTTCGAGTTACTCAACATGTTGAAGCAATGATGTGGAATGAGATGCATCCGTGTCCTTAATTTTAATTCTGCCTGCCCTGTTTTTCTTCTTCCGGTTTTTTCTCTCTGTGCGAGCCCTTCTACTTTTGTTTGTCCTCCAGTCTAGCCACCCTTGCCTTTGATCCTAAAGGCCATAACCAGGGTTCTGTGTGATTTACAGAACCTTTTCACAGATGTACAGCACTGCGTTTAACAAGCCCACTCTGCCTTTGGGGTGGCATTATCATTCCTGCCACGTGGCCTAGGATGAGGACTCAGTAGTCTTGGGGCGAGTGCAGCCAGCATTCTCCTGGGAGGTGAGGAGGACTGAGGCTGACTTGTTCACTTTGGACACATCATCAGGAAGGACCGATCGCTGCAAACAACATCCTGTCATTGAGGGAGATCCTCCATGGGATGGAGTGACACAGTGGCTCAGAGAGCAATGATTGTGAGGACACAGGGTTTTCACTGGCTGATACTCAGTAGACAACCAGGCCTTTCTTCCTCGTTTCTCTTCGCCTGGAAGCTCTGTGCTGAAACCCGTTCAGCATCATAGCCACACACAAACCTCTTCTGACAGATGGGTGGTAACTGTGCAGGAGTGGTGCCTTGATGGGGAATTGAACTAGGATCTCTTGCATGGAAGGTAAGAACTCTCCCACTGAGCCACGGGTTCTTAGTGGGCTTTTAGTGGATTGAGAGGAAGCACAGTTGTGGAGCAGATACTCTGCAGGGCCTGGCTTCTTTTTCACACGTGGCTCCACTTGAACTTCCAGCTCATTCTTGCCAAAGCCCCTGGGCAACCTTGCATCGCTAAAGAGGATGCCTTCTCCCATGAGCCCATCCCTGTCTGTAGGTGGAGGGAATAAGGAAAATAGTCAAAGAAAAAACCAGTTACGCCTTTCTTCTGTTAATGAACAATGGTACATTGTCATTGTAGACAATTGGGGGTGGTGGTGAGGGGAAATAGATACATCTAACAAAGACAATAAAAACCAGCTCATAATCATGCCATTTGAAGATCATGGTTTTCAGTCGAAGATTAAGAAGAAATTAACGTAGGGATACATTGGAAAGAAAAGTAGTTTGGTATCAGTTGACTCTGTAAAATAGAGATGAGAGAGAGAGAAAGAAGAAATTAACCTTCAAAGCCCAGCACCTCTCCCTGACCTGTTTGGATCCCTTAATTAGGGAACTGTAGATTGATGTCTTATTGTTTGACCGGCATTCATCCTGCAGGATTTGCCAGCTGGTGCTCTGCAATGCATGTATGACGATCCATCATCATTAGAGGAAACCACTTCCGAGTCTGTCTGCGTCCACTTTAATGAGCTGAAAGGAATGTGAGTGCTTTGGAAGAAAAGCACCACTGGCTGAGAGCCTACACAGGGAGACCCCTGGAGGGCAGAGGGCAGGGAGGGCAGAGGGGGAACTCCAACAGCAAACTTTGGGGTCTGAATCTTTTATGCCAGAGGCAGACAAAGCGCAAATGCCATCAGGTCTGCACTACAAAGTGGATTCCTTCCCATTGTGCCTCTCTGAGACTCTCTTTACTGACCTGGTGGTGAGCCTCGTTTAATGCTGTAACGGCCTCCAGGGCTGCGGAAGTCATGTGGCGTTAGATGACTCCCTTTCCTCCCCCTGGTGGCGCTGTCGGTTACACATTGCAACTGCAAGGTTGGTGGCTCAAACCAGACAGCTGCTCCACAAGAGAAAGATGAGGCTGTCTTAA
>NW_022111369.1:51211265-51212834 GCF_000313985.2 Echinops telfairi
GGTGGCTCAAACCAGACAGCTGCTCCACAAGAGAAAGATGAGGCTGTCTTAAAGAAACCTATCTAGGGTCTCCGTGAGTCAGACTCAGCTCAGTGGCAGTGGGTTTTCCTACCACTGGGAAGAAGCAGCACATTCCCACAACGTGGCCAATGGAGCTGAAGTGAATTCTTGCTCACTTGCTTCTTGGACCAAGTACTCTTGCTCTGTCCACAGCATATTCAACTGTGTGTGGTGTTCCTGGCTCTGTCTTTTGGAGCCCTGTCCTCCACTGGAGATGTGGAAGCTGTCATTATTCGGGGTGTCGGCGATGCAGCTTTAGTTCCAGGTGGTTCGTGGGTACGTTGCTTTCCACTGAACATGGCATTTAGTGAGCTCTTCTGTCTGAGCCTCGCCTGCACAGGCAGAGACATGGACCCAGGACGTCAGCCCCACCTTTTCCTTGGCCACTGTCACCATTAACTCCGAGTTACAGAGGCTAGAATTTGAAGCACATTTCTCTGAGTTATTTTTGTTTGTTTTTTGCATTTCTCAGCTTTAGCTAAACTTATTAGAAGTCGCTTTAACTCCAGGAGCTTTAAAATACCATCAACAATGGTTAATGGCTATTCTAATTAGCCAAGAATCCTGGTGGTGTAGTGGGTTACGAGTTCAGCCATGATTGCAAAGTCAGCAGTTCAAACCCACCAGCCACCACACAGGGGACAGAGGAGGCCTTCTGCCCCTGTAGCAGAAGAGTGACTGCTGCGGAAGCCCAGAGGGGCAGTTCTGCTTAGTGCTACGGGGTTCCTCTGAGTCTGAATGCATTCGATGACAGTGAGTTTGGTTTATTGGGGATTCTAATCGACAGGGGCTGCTACTATTATAGACAAGAACAGATGAGATAGATCTTCCAAAGCAATCGCTGTTGCTTTTTGGGGGGCTGTGGAGTCAATTCTGACTCACGGGGACCCTGTGAAGAGCAGAAGGGAACTGTCCGATCCTGCACCGTCCTCCCAGGTGGTGCTCTGTGTGAGCCCACAGTTGCAGCCACTGTGTCAGTGCATGTCGTTGTGGTCTTCCTCTGTGTCGCCGGTCTCCTACTTGATCACGTATCATGTCCTTTTACGGGGATTGCGCGCTCTGCTACCATGTCCAAGCATGTTCTCTGTCCCTCGCTTCTAAGTATCACTCTGGCTGTCCTTCTTCCGAGACAGATTGGGTCGGTCCTCTGGCAGTCCATGGTGCTTTCAGTGTTTTTCACCGGCACCACAGTTCCACCGCACCACCCCTTCTGCAGTCTGCCGTATTCATTGTCCAGCGGCCACATGCACGCGAGGCCATTGGAGAGAGTTACCACAGCTGGGGACAGGCTCACCTAACCCTCACAGTGACATCCTGGCTCTTCCAAACATGAAAGAGGGCTGTGTGTGTGTGTGTGTATAGCAGTCTTCCAAACTTGAAAGAGGGTTTGTGTGTGTGTGTGTGTGTGTGTGTATGTGTAGCAGTCTTCCAAACTTGAAAGAGGGCTGTGTGTGCGTGTGTGTAGCAGTCTTCCAAACTTGAAAGAGGGTTTGTGTGTGTGTGTAGCAG
>NW_022111369.1:51212934-51275535 GCF_000313985.2 Echinops telfairi
CGTGTGTGTAGCAGTCTTCCAAACTTGAAAGAGGGTTTGTGTGTGTGTGTAGCAGTCTTCCAAACTTGAAAGAGGGCTGTGTGTGCGTGTGTGTATAGCAGTCTTCCAAACTTGAAAGAGGGTTTGTGTGTGTGTGTCAGTTTACCAATGCAGTGGGTCCTTTGATCTCTGGAGCGCTGCCTCCAGGAACCTTGGTCGTAGAGCCGTGTGAAATGAAGCCCTTGGCAGCCTCAGTCTTTTCTCCATATATCATGCCGCTGTCCACCGGTCGAGCTGTCCGTGATCGCCAAGCACCTCGCCTGTCCGGTTGTGAGGGTTTGGCTTTTCTTCTTCACGCGGACTTACAAGACAAACACGAGGCTGAGGCGTGGTGGTTCTCTCGGAAGTGCTCGCTCTCTGATGTCAGCCAGGACAGCCCGACCAAGCAGTTCTGCTCTTAGCCTCTGGGACGTCACACGTTGGCATTGGCTGGATGGCACGAGGCGGCAGTGTGTTTGCTTTAGCAAATAGAACTGTGCTCCCTCGTGTGTTCAATGGCTGTGTTCTTTCGGAAGTGGGTTACGGGCCTTTTATAAGCACAAATAACAGCGACGGCATTTGCGTGGTGGTTGTGGTTCGGTGCCATCGAGTCGGTCCTGACCCACAGCGACACTGTCCACAACAGAACGAAGCACTGCACGTCCCTCGTCATCCTCACAGTGGTTCCCGTGCCCAAGCCCCTTGGTGCACCCACCGTGTCAGTCCATCTCCTTGATGGACTTCTCTTTGGTGCCACCCCTCCACTTTACCAAGCATGCTGCCCTTCTCCAGGGACTGGTCTCTCCTGACAACATGGCCAAGTAGGTGAGGCGAAGGCTCCCCATCCTGGCCTCTAAGGAGCATGCAGACTGACCTTCTTCCAAGACAGATCTGTCTGTTCTTGTGCCCGTCCCCAGCCCTCTCAATATTCCTCACACGCTCCGTCATCCAAGTGCATCGCGTCTTCTTCGGCCTCCCTGCCTCAGCTCCAGCGTTCACGTGCACAGCAGGTGGTGGAACGTACCTTGAACATCCAGTCGTCACTAGTTGGGGGTGGCAAAATGACTTGGGAGGACTCTTCTCTCCATAGTTTTTGTTACGTCCCGAGAATGAAGGGCCAGGAGTAGAGCGTGTCCTTCTGTCCTGGCTTGTTGTATTGAGAACCCCCTCCCACCAGGAAACAACCGTGAGCACTATAACACCCTGCTGAACCTGCAGGAGACAAGGAGCAGCTGCTCCCAAGAACAACAGTGGCGGAATACCACCATCAGAGCCAGACAGCCAAGTGCTAGATGAACAGGGTACCTACCTCTGGCACTTAGTAGTAGAAGAGCTTTCTCATACCTGTGGAAGGTAGAGGGCAAGGGGCCAGCCATGAGGGGGAGAGGAAAAGGGCACAGAGAGAGGTGTGTCTGTGGACACTGCTGAGAAAAGGATGTCCTCTTAGTAGAATTGGATCCTTTATTGTTTCTGATCCTGAAGTGTAACCCGTCAGTTCCCTAATGAGCGCCATCATCATGTCTGTGGGTTCTCTGTGGCCACTGCACTGAATGATCAAACCCAGCAGAGATCCAGAGTACTGTGCGAGGGTGGATGTGTGTCTGACCCCTGCCCGATAGGCGTCAACTTTATGCTGTTGATCTTGATCTTCTTCTGAACTTATGATGCCAGAGGAGGGCAGCCACCTCCTCCGTGCCATTTTCACACGTCCCCTCACGCAAAAAGAGGTGTGTTCGGCACATGGCAGATGTGCCCCAAAGCATGTGCCTCTGTGCCTCCATTTCTTCCTCTTTCAGCGGGCCACTAACAGTCCCACGATCCTGGGTGGCTTTCAGGATTCAATGAGTTCATAAACTCAAGGAGCACGACTTTATTAGAACGGGGAGTCCTTCTCTCACGGACTTCGGACATGTGGTCAGGAGAGCTCTGTCCCTGGAGAAGGACATCGCACTTGGTAAAGTGGAGGGGCAGCCAAAAAGAGGAAGGTCCTGGACAAGGTGGATCGACACAGTGGCTGCAACGCTGAGCTCCCACCGAAGGACAGTCGTGAGGCTGGCGCAGGATGGGTGGTGGCTCCTGTGGTACTATGTTGCCACGAGGCAGACCCGACCCAGGGGCACCTAACAACAGTAATGGCTGGTATATAAGTATTGAGTACCACATGGGAAATGCCACGGCCCACAGCCATCAAGTGCCCATTGTGACTCTTAGTGACCCTAGATAGGTTTCTGAGACTGTGCATCTTTATAGGAGCATACGGCCTTATTTTTTTCAGTCCCCAGAGCCACTGGTAGGTTTGAACTGCCAACCTTGTATTTAAAAGCCTAGAACTTATCGCATGCTGCCACCACAGCCCCTGGCTGGAGAAATTGCATGGTTATGTGATGCTCTGGAAGTCAGCGCAAATTGAGGTCCATATTTGATTACACAGTATTACTTTCCAAGCTGCTTAGGCCAAGCTAATTGTGATTAAACCCAATAGAGATAAATACCATATGCTCACGTGTTTGAAAGCCAGAGCTGTGTTTTCTCTTTGTTTTGCAAGCTTTGGGTAATTGAATTACCCGAGGGGTGTTCTCTCTGTTGGGTTGGGTGTGTTTGATATTAGAGGCAAGGTAAGCTCGATCAATAGAACCGTAATTTTCTTCTTTCTCCTGGTTTCCCCATCTGCTAATTGAGCCTCTGCTTCTGTGCATGTGTCTTCATCCCGTGGCAAGCCTGCTGTCCGCTTTGTCTCGGGCACAGCTTGCCTGGCGGCTGCTTGCTCTCGCTGCAATGAGGCGTCCAGCCTTTGCAGTTGGTGTCTTTTGAGAATTTAACTCTTGGTTTTTCAGCTTGTCTGGGCACAATAAACAGTCAGCCTGTGCCAGCGTTCCCCCAGGCCCTTGGCAGTGGTAAGACGGCTGGCATGCCAGGCTGTGGGTGCTGTCGGCTGCTGACTGTGCAGCCAGGGTGTTAGCTGAGACCGAAGACAACCAACCTTGCTTCTCAAGCTTGTCCGCGTTTTTCGGCGGCCATCTGGGTGCCTTAATCCTGAGAAATGCATGAAGACCACTCACTCTCTTTTTATACGGTAGTAGCTGGGTCAAGCAAGTCATTCCTGAAACCAAAGGTCATTGAGCCACAGGCAGAATTATGTGAAGCACTCGCTGCGTGACTCTTCCTGAAAGGGTTCTGGACTAGGCTTAGGGACGGGGGAGGCGACAGAAGGGTTTGTGGGCAGCTATCCTGAACCCATCCTTGCGTCTCTTTATCTGCCGGGACTCCTCTCACTTGCCCTCACCACCTTGAGTGCATTCTGACTCACAGCGAGCCTGTAAAGGGTACTGGGGAATGTCCGCTGTGTCCTGTAGGGTCGCCATGAGCAGGAGTCTCTCTCTATTGGGGCTCTGTTTGTGTGAGGAGAGTGTAAATCAGCTGACTTTAAAGCCAGTTTCAGTTACTTATATCATCTTGAAACTACATTTAGTAATCAATCTTACTCTACATTTGGAGGCTTCCTAGGGAGTAGGGGTATCTCTCAGGGGAAGCCCTGGTGGTATCATGGCTATGCATTGGGTTGCGAGGCCCAAAGTCAGCAGTTCGAAACCATCAAACTCTCTGAGGGAGAACTCCCTGAAAGAATTACAGGCTCAAAAAAGTCCCATGGGCAGCCCTGCCCTGTCCTAAAGAGGTCCGTATGAGGTGGCGTTGACTCGATGGGATGGCAGTGAACGAGTGCTATCTCTCAAGGTCTCTAAGGAGCCCTGGTGGATCCGTGTTGGGCTGCTCACCACAAAGTACACGGTTCAAATCCACCAGCCACTCAGGGGGTGGAAGGTGAGGCTAGCTCGCTCGCTTCAAGGTGTCCAGCCTCAGGAACCCTGCGCAGGGTCACTCTGCTGGAGTTGACTTGATGGCAGTGGGCTTGTTTATTAAGGTCTGTGGGCGGCACAGATGGTTTGCACTTGATTGCTAAGCCCCCTCCAACGTGCTTGCATTGAGATTGCAGCCAAGGAAATCCTATAGGGGCAGTCTCACTGTGCCACACAGGGATTCGCTGTGGATGGGCACCATGACAGTGACACTGTGGCAAGGAGGTTTTGTTGTTTTCTGGTTTGTTGCGGTTTGTTTGTTTTCTGGTTAAGTGGTACTTGTAGTTGAAAGTGTGTGATGAACTACTAACTTACAGATTAATTAGGAACCCTGGTAGTAGTCGGTCCCTGTTGGGTTACTAACTGCAAGGTCAGCAGTTCGAAACCACCAGTTACTCATTGGGAGATAGTTGGGGGAAAGAATTCAGTCTCAGAAACCCACGGGGCAGTTCTGTCCTGTAGGGCTGCTCAGAGTCAGCATGGACTCACTGGCAGGGAGCTTGGTTTGGCTTTTGGTTTTCAAGTTAAGTGTTACAATCCACCCAGCAGGACGCTGGGAGGTGAATCTGGCATGAAGATTACAGTCAAGAAAAAAACCCTTTGGATATTTCTACTCTGTCACATACAGGAGCGTTTACACACTGGGCTGCTAGCCATAGGTCAGCGTTTGAAACTACTCCAACTGGGAGGAAGATGAGGCTTTCTACTCCTGTAAAGAGTTACAGTTTCAGAAAAATCACAGGGGCAGTTCTACCCTGTCCTATAGGGTCACTATGAGTCAGCATTGTCTTGAAGGCAGTGATTTTTAAAAAATCTGTCACACAGTGAATCACACTGAGTCAGAACCCACTTTGCTGGCTATGGTTTGCCATGTTTTGGTAGTTCGACACAAACCAAACTCATAGTCATTGGATTGATGCCGACTCATAGTGACCCTCTGGGATAGGGTAGACCTGCCCCGGTGGTTTCTGAGGCTGTGACTCTTTATAGGAGTAAAAGCCCCACCTTTCTCCCTTGGAACAGCTGGTGGTTTTGAACGGCTGACCTTGCTGTTAGCAGCCCTTATGTGTAACCACTATGATACCAGGCTCTATCCTGTTTTGTCAGTAAAGGGTGGCCAGATAAACTTTTGTTTTCTATGCAGCTAGCTTAGCATTCATCTGTCTATTCTTGAACCAGAAAGGATCATAAGTGATTTTTAAGTTACATAAAATACAACACTGTCCCATGAACCAAACACCGAGTAACAGAGGAAAGAAGCAGTAACTGTGTTAGTCTGGGTTGACTAGAGAAACAAATCCAGAGACACTCAGATGTGTACAAGAGAGAGCTTTAGATCAAAGAATAACTGTATATTAAGAAAACATCCCCCTCGCCCCCTACTATCATGACCCCAGTCCTGCCTTTCACTGTGGGCTAGACCGGAGCATATACACAGGTTCAGATAAGAGATAAGAGCGCACAACACACAGAATCCACAAACAGGAATAGGAACAGTGATACCAGAAGGGTAGGGGGAAGGGAACCAATCACAATGATTGCCACATAACCACACACACACACCCCTCCAGGGGGATGAACATGGGGGAAGGGAGACAGCGGTCAGTATAAGATATGAAAATAATCATAATTTAAAATTTATAATTTATAAAAGGCTTCATGAGTTGGGGGAGGGGGAGGGAGGGAAAAAAGAGGAGCTGATACCAAGGGCTCAATAGGAAGTAAATGTCTAGAAAAGAATGATGGCCACTTATGTACAAATATGCCTGATACAATTGATGTATGGATTGTTATAAGAGTTGTGGGAGCCCCCAATAAAATGATCTTTTAATTTAAAAATAATAAGCTTAAAATTAAAAAGAATAAAAATAAAGAAAACATCCCAGCCCAGCCCAGATCAAGTCCATAAGTCCAATATTAGCCCAAATGTCCGATACCAGTCTATAAACTCCTCTTCAGACTCACGCAACACATGCAATGACAATGAATGTAGGAAGATCACAGGCCAGTAGTAGCAAAGTCTTGTGGATCCAGTGGTGCTGAACGGCTCTCAGCTCTGGCTGGGGTCTCCATGTGGCTTCTCCAGTTCCAGGGCTCAGGCTCCATCAGTGTAGTTCCATGTAGCTTGTCAACAGAAATGTGTAGCAGAGAGAGAATCCTGCCTCTAGGGAGGAAGACAGGAGTTCCCAGAATCCTCAAGAGAAGGCATACCCACCCAGAGTCATCATTGGCTATAACCTGATTGACAGGCTAGACTGCATCCCTCCACTCAAGTTGACAGGAGATTATGTAACTGCCACAGTAACCTCACTAGGGGGACTGGGGGTGCAGATCACAACCCAACATGGTTGTTTGGGGAGGTGATGAATTGGGCCCAGGGTGCTGGCAGGTGGGTTGTGGCATTTGTCATTGGGCAGAGTGGAGCATCTTCCATTTGGCCAGTGGGAGAGGGGAGGGCTATGGGGAGCCATGGGGGCGGGGGACCAGGAGGGACAGGGCAGTTCTGTGCCGAGCTCTACTGCTCTGAGTGACTCCAGCCTTGGTGACAACGTGGAAAAAACACAATGATCCGAACATATTATTAAGTTGGAATAAAAGTTAAAATGCAAGGCATTTCATGTGGCATTCCAGTCTTGGGCTCCCTGCTCACACTGCAAGATCCATTGCCTCATCTCCGAGCCCTGGCATCTCCTTGCTAACGTGCACCCCCAGGGAATGCTGATGCCAGCGCTTATGGGCGAACGGATCTCTTGCTCCAAGTTCTGTGGCAGCCAGCATGAAAAGGAGTACTGTCTTCTCAAAGCGTGTGGGAGATACCATCTTTGGCATGAGGAATAATGAAGGTTTAATTAGCGCCTCTCTCAACCTGAAGAGCTGACTGGAGTACCCTGGACTCGTACAGGAATCCAGAAAAGAAACTTCTTTCTGTAGTCCTTCGTAATACAAAGTAAGTCTCTGATTCTGTTGTATTTAAAGAGGTGGCATTAACTTAACGCAGGAGGTGACAATGCTCAGCTGCTAACCAAAAGATGGGGAGTTCAAGTCCACCCAGAGGAATCTCCGGAGAAAGGGCTGGCAATTTATTTCAGAGGAATCAGCCATGGCCAACCTTACGGAGCACAGCCCTGCTGTGACGCACTCAGAGTCACCATGACCCAAGGACAACTAGCTTTCCGGATCTTTTTGGAGTAAAAGTCTATGAGGGAGGAAACAAAGGTGACAGGTGGGAATTCCCAAGAAGGCAGAGGAATGGGAGAGGAGAAAGTGAAGATGGCCACCGCTTTGGACACTCATTGGGTCCCTATCAAAGGTGAACCCCCACATTGCCCTTGACCAGACAACCTATCCTTCTGTAGTGTGTGGTACTAAAGGAGCCAGAACCGACGCAGCGTCTTCTAACAGCAAGGGCAATCGATGAACGCAACAGCCTGGCTGCATCTCACAGCCGTGATGCTAATGCAAGAAGCTAGATGGCAGAGAATACAATGGCACGACTCCAGGGCCACCGCATTCTAGAAAATGGCAACTATTCTACAGTGGCAGAAAGAAACCCAGATTGTGCCTGGGAACTGGATGGAGGTGTGTGGGGGGTGGGGTGAGTGTGGGGGTGTATAAGGGCGCAGGAGGACACTTTGGGGGAGTGGTGAACGTGTGCTTTCATGATCGATTGTCCACATTAAATATATGCAGATCATTTATGACTGCTCTGGTTATGCATCCTGGTCTCATAGTTGTTACTCATTGGGGTTTTGACCACAAGGTCAGTAGTTCAAAACCACCAGCTGATCCTTGCAAGAAAGATGAGGCTGTCTACTTCTGTTAAGAGTTCCAGACTTGGAAACCCACAGGGCCAGCTCTACCCTGTTCTAGAGGGTTGTCAGGAGTCAGAATAGATGGCAGTGAGCTTGGTGGGTTTTTTTCCTTTCTTTCAATACTTCAATAAAGCTTCTAAAAAATATCAAGGGGAGAAAAAGGAGGTGCCAGAGATTTCAAGGAGATGGAACTGCCACAGCCGTCTCATAACTGGGCTTGGGAAACCTCCCTGCCAAGGACATGGTGTGTTAGTCTGGGTTAAAAGAGAAACAAGTTCATAGATGCTCATTTGTGTATAAGAAAAAGCTTTATATACAAGAGCAATGGAATATTGAGAAAACATCCCAGCCCCGTCCAGATCAAGTCCCTAAGTCCAATATTAGCCCATATGTCTGATATCAATCTATAAATTCCTCTTCAGACTCACGTAACACATGCAATGATGCTGAACACAGGAAGATCACAGGCCAGTGGGTGGGAAGTCTTGTGGATCCAATGGTGGCAGAAGCATGTCAGAGCTGGCAGGGGTCTCCATGTGGCTCCTTTGGCTCCAGGGCTCTAGCATAGCTCCATGTGTCTTCTCTACAGGAATATCTCACAGGGAGTGTCCATGTCCCGCCTCCTGTGAGCTATTTATCTCCGTGGTGCTCCCATGAGGTCATCAAGTTGCGACTTGATTGGCAGGCTAAACTTCACCCCTTCACTGTTAAGTCTCAAATTGACAACAGATTATGTAACTACCATACTTGGATATGAGTGGTTGCAGCCCCGCCAGGGTTAGGAGTAATACTTCCTCGACTGTTTCTTTTGCTTCTTCATTTACTCTTACTGAGTCAGGGGCAAGGAGGAGCAATCTCAGTTTGGCCCACGAGGTTGCCCACTAAGAGCTCCTGCAGTCTTGAGTGGATGGGAGCCAAGTCTCTGTAGTTATCTCTGTGCCCCGTTTTTCTCCCATTCGTATGAAACATCCTGAGAGGACCATCTCTGTTCACTTGTAGGCTCTCATCCACCAAGAAGCCTGCTGTTCTCATAACCTAGAGGAGCCCTGGGGACGTAGTGATTACGTGTTCTGCTGCTAACCACAAGGTTCGCATTTCAAAGCCACCAGCTGGTCCATGGGAAAAAGATGAGACTTTCTGCCCCCTGTAAAGAGTGATAGTCTCGGGGCTGTTCGACCCTGTCATTTAAGGTTTCTGTGAGCTGGAATCAACCCCACGCCAGTGAGGTTTTTCCCTTTTCTCATCATACACAAATCTTGCAAGGCAGCTCATTGTATGCCTGTGTTCACTTCTTAGAAACTACAGTCTGTTTGAAAAACAGAGCTGCGTGTTGATGCCCTGTATTTGTAAGAACTAGGCACAGGGGTGTGAGTGTACACATACATTCCACTGTACTGTGATTCGGTTCTGTTTGCCTGATTCGTTTTAATTGCTACTGACATCAATTTTAAGGAAAGCACTTTTAGAAGAACATATCTAACAAGTGAAATGCTGGATTCCAAGTTAGGCATTGAGCGGCTAGCCACAAGGTCAGTGGTGTGAGCTTACCAGCCGCTCTGAGGAAGAACATGGAAGCTTTCTACTCCGTGAAGATTTCCAGCCTCAGGACCGCACAGAGGCAGTGCTACTCTGTAGGGTCGTTATGAGTTGTAATCAACTTGTTGGCAGTGAGTTTCAGTTTTGAGTTTGAGCTGTGGAATATGTAAGCGTGTTCAGGATGAAATAAGCCCAACTGTGTTATTGAACTTGTCCTGAAACTGAGGAGTTCTGTGATGATGGGTTTCCAGAAGGACCACTAACCAAAAAGCAATCTTTCGCTAGCTGAAAATCCTACGTTGAATAACATGAATACTAACACACATGCAATCTTCTTTTCTAGAGAGCTGTGTGCCGAGTTTCTAAATAACAGTCGACCAGTCGGTCGCTATGGATTCAGACTCTTGGCCGCCCTGCTGTGTGGCGGAGTAGAAATGCTGCTCAGTAGGGTTTCACGACTGCAGCTTTCTGGAAGCAGATCACCAGGCCTTTCATCTGGGGCACTTCTGGGTGGGTTTCAATGGCCATCCTTTGGATTTGTAACTGAGTGCCTAGCTGTCTGCACCACCCAGGGACTTTACCGGTCAAAGATTAAGTGATGTTTTAAAAAATGATAAGTTACATACATGCAGTAATAACAAAGTCAAGGATTTCCCACATTCCTTATACCAGAAGTGAGCCTGGGTGCTGCTGTGGGCTAAGCATTGGGTTATACTAGCCGTAAGATTAAGAGTTCAAACCCACAAGCTGCTCTGGGGGAGAAAGGCGAGGCTTCCTGTCCTTGAAAATATTTACAATTTCAGCAACTATTTAGGGTTGCTGTGCGTTGGAATTGACTCAATGGCAGTTGATTTTTTTGGCATTCTTTATTCTGGTATTAATCCAGAGTAGAGGAAATTACCCTGGATTGCACAAGAGGAATTCAAAACGTTTGGTGGGGAGAAATGCCCTGATCTCTCAGCCCCATTTCCCATGAACTTTTCGAAGTCCCCTCGCCTTGGAGGGCTCGCCCATTCACCCGAAGACAGAATCAGTGCGGAGATGCGGCAGAGAACCGTGAGCGCCGTCCTGTCCTTGCCGTGCCTGCTTTGTGCCAACCACCGGGGTGGGCCCTTGGGTATCTTATTCCACACTCCCTACTGAGAGTCGAGAACGCTTCTCCCGTTCAGCCAGAGGTCTTCTACTCCCCCGGCCTACTCTGTTCACCCGTGTCCGGCCACACCAGACTGTCCCCCCCGGCCTACTCTGTTCACCCGTGTCCGGCCACACCAGACTGTCCCCCTCCGCCTACTCTGTTCACCCGTGTCCGGCCACACCAGACTGTCCCCAAACACACTTTCGGATACCAACTAACGCCCGCGCTTCTTGTAGCTCCAAGCTGCAGTTACTTTCCCCCTAGTATAGTAACCGAGATATCATTAGTGATATCTAAAAGGCTTCTATGTTCTACCTGGTCCAGCCTCCTCTCACCTTTCCTCCCCCCTCTCCCGCATCCCCTTCAGTCCTGGGAATTTGACTAACATTCAGAATCCCTGAGAAAATCTTCAACTCATCTGTCATTGCTTTGGTTTTTTTCTCCCTCTGCTGGGACAGCTAATGATTGCCTGGGTGGGCTTCTGCCAGAGTAAACAAGTCTGATGGCTTACGGGGGCTGAAATGTTATGCTGAGTCCTTGGGGAAAGCTGGACCAACATGAAGCCCCTTTAGTTTGCCCTCCCCCCAAATAGCTTCTGTTTCTTCTCCCAAACTGCCTTCTTTCATCACGCTCATTATAGTTTGAGAGACTACACTGTTTTAGTGATCTCGGAGCTTTTACTGTATGTGAGAAATTAAGACAGCTTAGCACAGGGTGTATATGCACACAAGGAACCGTGGCCATGCTGTGGGGACAGCGTGGACTCCCAGCCTCAGGTCGTTAGGTCACGCCTACCAGCTGCACTTCAGAAGGATGAGGGCGAGGTGGTCTGTTTCTGTAAAGATTTATAACTTTGCAAACCTTGTGTGGGGTCACTAGGAGTTGGAATCCACTTAATGTCGATGGATTTTTTTTAATGCACACATGTACACACGCCTAGTATATTACGTTGGGCTGTCTGGAGAAACAAATCCAGTGACACTCATCTATGTATAAGAAAGCACTTTATTTCAAGAACTAATTACACACCAAGAAAGCTTCCCAGGCCAGTCCAACTCAAGTCCGTAAATCTGATGCTATTCTATACGTCCCTCTTCTGACTCACGTAGCGGTAGGCTAGTGGCCCAGAAAGGAAGTAGGAGCAGGTAGATCACAGGCCGGTGGGTGCAGAGTCCGGTGGATCCACGGTCAGTGCAAACATGGTGGGCTGCTGACAGCTCTCAGGGCCAGTGGCAGAGTCCCAGTGGTCAGGAAGGCAGAGGGGCAGAGACAGAGGGAGGTTCCCAGTTTACCTGCTCATAAGAAGTCCACACCCCAAGGAGTCATCATCAGGCTGTGACCTGATGGCCAGGCTAGATTCCACCCCTACCCTTTCACCCATCTTCAAGTTGGCATAAAATCACCGCATATCAATGTTATCTCTCTCTATACATACATAGCACAATAGTAAAAACCAAACCAAACCCTGGAGTCAGGCAAAACTATAACCCTACCAGTACTTTAAGTTTTATCATCTGTGAAATGGGAACAGTAGCACCTCTTCTTAACATGGTAATGGACTTTAGCACATTACCAGCCATATAATGCGTTTTGAAGACTGTTAGCGGCTAATGCTGTGAACATGTACAGACTACAGAACAGATAGGCACGCTCATTCTCTTGGCCTCCATGTGCACTATGATCACCACAGGGAGGTGGGTGCCTCTGGTTTGAAGTCTGGACCCAAACCAAGAGACATAGGAAAGTCTCACTTTGTGGGGGGCAGGGGGGGAAGGAGAAGGGGATCCTCTCAGTCCTGATCCATGGTGGAAGAAGGAAACCATCCCAGGAGCCTGGAGGGTGGAGGCAGCCCGACCGCCATTGACCAGCCTTAGCCTGATTGCGGTGAGCCGAAGTCCGCAGGCTGGCGGTGGCTCGTGTGCATGAAGATGCTGGCATGCCCCCTCGCTCTGGGACACAGTGACTCTCTGGACAGCTGGGAGCAAGCTAGTGGAGAAGAGGCTTTGGATGGAGACCGCGAGTGTGGGAGTGTGAAGTCAAGAGGAACCAGACTGATTGGAATCTGGAAAGGTCAACTGGCCAGACAGCTGCCCATTTGGGGCACCTCCAGGAGCCCAGGATGAGTCAGAATGGACGTGGAGGGCACAGGTGCAGGGTGCCCCAGGGGCACATGTGCACCAGGCTGCCCAGACAACCCCAGGCACAGGGTGGCTTCGAGCCCAGTCATAAGGTTAGCCAGAAGCTAGTCTGTTACACTGAGAGTAAACTGTGGGGAGCAAAGAGTCACAGGCCAGGTCAGGGCAGGGGCAGCCTGGAGGAGGGAGAAGGTGCACTGTTTCGATGGTCTCCTAGCTCCTGTTGCTCTCCGTGTGGGGTTTGCGCCAGGAGGCGGATGCAGGTGGCTTCTGACAGCAGAGTGACCAGGAAAAAGAGAGTTTGCTGTTGCTAGGCTGGAGACCTCAGTGGCCCAGCGGCTCTTGCTCTGTGCCATCAATCACTGCGGATCCCACAGGGCAGAGGAGAACTGCCCCAGAGGGTCTTCTTGGCTCTAGTCTTTGCAGAAACAGAATCACATCGTTCTTCAGCAATGCCGCTGATGGATTCAGACCACTGTTTGATTGGTGGGCTGCCGAGAGCTTTAACCACTGTGCCACCAGGCTCCCTTTGTCCAGCACACCGACCCTCCTGCTATTCTGACTTATAGTGACCTTCTAATAGCATTATTCCAGGGGGTTTACAGGGATGTAATCTTTGTGAAAGCCGTGACACATGTTTCTCCCACAGAGTGGCTGGTGGACTCAAACCATCGACCTCTTGGTGAATGGCTGAGTGCTTTAACTGGTGCATCACCAGGCCTCTGTTGTCCGGCACAGAGGAGTCTAATTTGCTGAGGTGACTTTGGGCCATGGTGTTTCTCTGTAGTTGTCATCTGTCAGCTGCCCTGTAAGCGTTCCTTTTGCTCCGTGTTCCAGAGAGGCTTCTCCTCCTACGAGTGTTAGTCAGAGTGGACCGAGGTTTGCTGTGGTAACACAGGGCCCCGACCTCTCGGTAACTGAGGACAGCGTTTATTTCTTGCTGTAAGTAAATGTCTGTTGTGACCCTGTAGGACAGGGTAGAACTGCCCCCATGGGTTTCTGAGACTGACCCACTTCATGGGAGTAGAAAGCCTCATCCCGTGGCTGCTTATTATCCCTCATTGCCATTAGGTTGATGCGGACTCACAGTGATGCCACGGGGCAAGGTGGAACTGCCCCTGTGGGTTTCTAAGACTGTGACTTTTGATGGGAGTAGAAAGCTCCATCTTTCTCCCTCAGATGGTGGTTTTGAACTGCTGACCTTGCGGTTAGGAAGCCATGAAGAATGTTAAACTGGTCTTACCCAACAGGGAGGTGACATACATCGCTTCCACTCAAATGTTGTTGACCAGAACAAGTCAGTGGGCAAGCCTGGCATCAGCAGAATGGCAAAAAATGAATGCTTTCTCCATGAGGAGCAATCATTCATAATATATAGCCTACCACATGATTTTGCCTGACCTCAGGGTCCTCTCAGTATTTCTGTGACCTCAGTGACTGTCCATATTATCCTAATCCCATGCCAGTAGCTCTGATCTCTGCACTGAAAACCACCTCAAACGGAATGTGACTCAACGGAGCTAGATTATTCCTCAGTAGTTTGTTTCTTTACTCATCAGTGGCTACCCAAATCAGAACACTGGGGTCATCATCTGACCATCAGTTAGCAAGTCCTCATAGTTACACCCATAAATGTTTCTTATCTATTTCCCCAAGCCTACTACCGTGTTTCCCCGAAAATAAGACATCCCCTGAAAATAAGACCTACTTACAGTTTTGCTTCTCACTGAAATCTAAGGCACCCCCCAAAAGAAGACCTCCCTGAATATAAGGCCTCCCCGATAATAAGCCCCCCTGAAGCGGTGGGTGCTGCCGCGCAGCTCCCTGTTTGCCACTGCACAACTGGAGCAGACAGGAAGTGTGAGTAAATGTACCATAGATTATGAGTAAATGTACCATAGATTGTTGTACATGGAAATAATGGTAGTAACAAGAAATTCTTGATACTGTAGAATTCAGTTTGTCTGGTTATGCTGGTTTGTGATGACAACTACTACCGCACTGTATACAGGTAGTAAATTTCCTTTTGTTGTTGTTCAATAATAAATGTGTACCATATTCTTCTTCATGGAAAAATAAGACATCCCCTGAAAATAAGACCTAGAGCACCTTTGGGAGCAAAAATTAATATAAGACACTGTCTTATTTTGGGGGAAACAGGGTAGTAGTGCATGGCATAGTATTTCTCACCTGGACTACTTAGGCACATTCTGGAAGAATCTTGATACCGCCATTATTTTCTCTCTCCCATTGATCCCACCTTGCATCTAATTGGCAGACCAGAAGGTGACCAGCTCATCCTACGACCTTGTGGTTTTACATGGCTTCTGAATGTTCATGGACCTCTCTAGTCTCAGCTCAAGCAGCACACCTACAGCTGCTTGCATTTCTTGCCCACACCACACACAACGGCCATTTTTCTAATACGTCATGCTTCTTTCTCGTGTTCTAGTATCCTGAACAAACTGTTCTTTCAGACTAGAAGACTCTGTAGCCTCTTAAGCTGGTCTGTTGAAGTGAAATGACTTTCTACGGCTCTATTCATATGCTCTGTACTTCCTACCCAGTGTCTGTGTGGGAGCTGGAAAATAAAATAGGTTGAACATCCAGCCTATTGCTTGGCAATGGACGGAGTACATGACCTGTTTGCTTTGCCCAGCACATGCCCCAAACCAACCCCCTTGCTGTTGAGTTGATTCCAATTTGTAGCCGCCCTTTAGAGTCTCGGTTCTCAACCTGTGGGTCATGACCCCTTTGGGGGTTGAACGACCCTTTCACAGGGGTTGCCCGATTCATCACAGTAGCAAAATGACAGTGATGAAGTAGCAACAAGAATAATTTTATAGTTGGGGGTCACCACCACATGAGGAACTGTCTGAAAGGGTTGCAGCATGAGGAAGGTTGGGAACCGCTGCTGTAGAGGGTTTCCGAAGCTGTGATCTCCACAGGAGCGGACAGGCTCACCTTCCTCCCTCGGAGCTGCTGTGGGGCTTGTCTGCCCACTTTGCAGTTAGCTCCCTTACCCCTTGCCCACCTTGGCATCAGGGCTTGGCGTAGAGTAGGCAATGAATGTATATTGATTGATTGAACAAAATACATTGTCGGTCGCGGTTCTTGGTTCTAAAACCATTTCTGGCTGACTTAGGCCACCCCAGTGATGTTTTTGGAAGGATATAGAGTTCAAAGGATAAGCCTAAAGGCCAGCGAATTAAGACTGGAGAATTGAGCAGCACCCAGGGGGAGCATCCAGGCAGAGACCCTGCTGAGGGCACCACTGTGGACACCGCTTCTGCCAAATACTGCGGTTCTTGACCCCGGCACATCTGCTGTGGCGCCGCTGGACTCCTGACTCCACTGCCCGCCTAGTGAGTCAGCTCTCACTGACCCCTCTGTGTCTCGGTGCGGCTTCTCCCTGGCCCGAAGCCCCAGACCGGCATATGGACTGGCTGAGCCAAGATGGGTTTGTCGGTTGCCAGAAAGTTCAAGAGAGAGAATGTTTATCCTCCGTCAGCAGAGGGGCCCATGCTGCCGCTGGTGTTAGAATTTCTCCCCATATAGGGCACTGGTTCAATGCTAGGTAGCCAGAGGGAAGTGTTCTGCTTGTGTAGCGGGTTATGCACAGAACGGCCAGTGGTTTGAGCCTACCAGCCACTCAGCTGGAGCAATATAAGGCTGGCTGAAGATTCAAAGGCTCGGAAACCTGATGGGGGCAGTTCGCCTGTGCCCTAGAGGATTGACTCAATGGCAGTGTGTGTGTGTGGTGTGTGTCTGTGTGTGTGTGTGTGTGTCTGTGTGTGTGTTAGCCAGAGAGGAACAGGCGTTAAACAGTTGGCTGCTAACTGAAAGCTTCGTAGTTTGAGCCTAGCAGCCACTCCATGGGAGAAAAGTGTAGCAGTCTGCCCCCTTAAAGATTACAGCGTAAAGGCAAGTCTCCTCTACCTATAGGGTTGCTGTGCGTTGGGATCAGCTCAATGATGGTGGGCTCAGTTTCCATACAGGGAAGCCACAACAGCTGTAAGCACCCACTTCTGCAAAACTGCACAGGAACGATTCAAACCAAGGAATGTCTTTTCTCATACCTTTTTTTCTCTTATCTATTTGAATTTTTATGGGAGGCATGTCTTATATTATTCATCGCATTATTAATAAACGTTCCCTCAAAAATTCAGACCAACCGGAAGCGTGTAAAGAATAAAATGTCAGTTCCCTTCCTACTTCCTAATCTCCCTTACTCCTGGCCACGGCTGGCTCACTGCCGAATTCTCCCTTGCGTGCAGGGGACCGGAGTTTATAATGGACATATGCCCTTCACGCGCAACCATTGCCCATGCTGCTATGTTCTGAGCAGGTTACTTCCAGACTCAGATGGACTAGGAAGGAACCCCTGACCATCTGCTTTGGGAACCCTTATGGGTCACAGCAATCTGATCTGCAACAGCAGGCAGATTCGTGACAGGGCCGGGTGTTGTTCCAATCCATTGTGCACGGAGCCACCAGGAGCCAACCACAGCTGGCAGCAACAACGACAGTGGAAATGTGTCCTTATCTGCTCCTTGGATAAGACGTGTTTCTTAGTCTGGAAGTGACTGGTCTTCACCGTGGTTTCTCTGTGTGTATAATTTACATAGAACACATGGAGTGTAATGCTTTTAACTTGAGGATAAAGTAGTTGTTTGCACTCGCAAGATCTGCCCATGATCCGAGGAGGGTAAGTGATAAAATCCAAGATCAGAGGATAGAATTGTATTTGAGCTTAAGTTCTGCGCACCTGGTTTGCAGAAGACGGTGGGTGACAGGGAAAGCCTCAAATCAATTTGAAGAGTCCCCACAGGGGCTAAGTCTCCATTGAGGTCCCCGACACTTGACCAGGAATAGAAACAGTCTTGCTCTCAGATCCAGTGCGCTGGACCGTGGATTAGTCCTGATGGAGTTAGGTTAAAATTTATCATGTTCTCATTTGCTTTCCCTTTGGACCCAGCCTTAATTTCTCCTAGTTTCTATTAGCTTCTGTTTTCACTCAGATTGAGGCTTCTCTGTTGTATTTCATTGTCATTGTTGTTTCTCGTCTGCTTTTCTTGATAAAAAATCCAGGATAGGGGGATCTATAGAGGCAGTAACTAGATTAAGTGTTCCTTAGGGTGATGGCTGGGGGGATTAATGGGTAATAGGGAGCTAATCATAACGGGTAAAAGAACGTTTTCTGAAGTTGATTGTGGAGATGGCTGTGCAATTTTAAAAATCACACTTAAGCCATTGAGTTGAGGGGGCCGTGAATGACATGTCAACAAAGCTGCTGAAAAAGTAAGTTTAACAGGCATAAGTTACATAACAAAACCTAAACCAACCAACCAACAAAAAGCTCTGGTATTGTGTGGTACAGTATTGCTCATGGCCCATCTGTAGTAGACTACCTGTCTACTACAGGATAAGCAGGCTGGCTTCTGGCTTGTGCTTTGAAGGCACTGGTCAAACTATTGCTAGAGAGCTCTGGCTCTGGTGGGTTCAGGCATGTGATGGTAGCTGACATTTTGAAGGATCTCTTGATTCGTTTGTAGTCCCTGGCTGGTGCAAATGGCTAGCGGGTATGTTTGGCTGCTAAAGAGAAGATTAGAGGTTCAAATCCCACAGAGGGGCTTTGGAAGAAAGGCTGGCTACTCTCCAGCCCCAAACCCGGCCATTGACAACCATGCAGAGCACAGTCCCACTCTGATGCACCAGGTGTCGTCATGAGTCAGCGTTAACTCCAAGGCAACTGGTTTAGTAGGGCAGTCGGGTGGGTGTTGGGTTGCTAAGCACAGCAGCAGCAGTTTAAACCCACCAGCTGATCCCTGGAAGTGCGAGAGGCTTTCTGCCCTTGTAAAGAGTCACAGTCTCAGAGAGCCACAGGGCAGTTCTACCTGGCCTATAGGATCACCATGCGTCCGGTTCGACTGGGTGGCAGTCGGTGAGTGCTGCTGTAACAAAGTATCACGAAAGGGTGGCTTTTAGAGGAGCAACAATACAGCTTCTGACCCTTCCCATCCTGGAGACTAAACGTTCCAACTCGGCACTGGCAAGAGGAGAGCTTGGAGAGAGGGAGAATCTGTTCTGCTCCCCTCTCGATGTCTGTGGGCCTCCGGCTTCCCCCAGTGCCTGTTCTCTCTTTTCCTGTCTCATAAAGACATCTCAGATACTGGGTTAGCACCCACCCTACTCCTGTACGGCCTCCTGTTAATGGATAACAGCTTCAAAGACTCTATAGCCAAATAAAGTCAAGCTGACTTTTTTTTTTCTGAGTTCACAAGTTTATTATGAAAAACATGCAGTGTTCTTGTGCAGAAACATCGTCTTACAGGAAGATGAAAACCAGTTCTGTCCAAAACAACTCACCAGGTTCCGACAATAACAAAGAACACCATGGGGCCAAGATTGAGAAGGAAATAAAGTGAGCGCAGACAAATCATACAATTAAATTAAACGGTATCCCTGAAAAGAAACAAAACGGTTCCAAAACTCACAAGTAGAAGGGAGGCCTTGGTACTTATTTTAAAAATGTTCATTAAGCTCCAATGATGGTTTGCTGCTATCCTTACCTACAGTCATGCTGAGTAAAGCTCTAGCTAAATGGAAGATAAACTGTATTCATGAGGTGTTAATGTTTACATCTTAATATCTGCAGTCTCTCAGAGAAAGCAAAAGTAACTACAGATAGCGCTATGTCAGAAACTGGTTTCTTGACCAACAGTGTCATTTCAGCATGCAATAAACTGGTTCATTCTAAAGTGGTCAAGGCTGTTGATGACAAGAGGCTTCGTATTTTGATATGGCACATCTTTTGGTCCATGTGAAAACAAGTATTTTGAATGTTAACTATTCTCCGACACTCTGGAGTTACTGTTGCTCATCCCATTTCCATTAGGTCAATATCTGGTTCATGACAATACTGTACAAGTTTAACATTCATTACAGGAAGTAGTCGGGTGCGACGAGTGACATGTGGCTCACCTCTGCGTGGTGCCGGGTCAAACTGGAAGAAAGAGTATTTTAGAGTATTGTCAAGTTCCATGATTGCAGCTTGGTTGCCACAGCGATAGCAATAGTTTGGAGCACTGAAAATTGTTACTACATTCTGGTCATGGCATCAGTTATATCCCTCCATTACCAGTTGGTGAGCTCTCGACATCAACGTAAGGCCATTGGCATGATTAAATGTCTCAGAAATATCTTGTCCAAAGGTGTAGCCCGCTCCTCAAGGAGATATCCCCTACCACCTCGGTCATCTGGATGACCACAGCAAGTCACACGTTGGGCCTCATGAGGAACTTCTTGTAGGCAGTCAAACGCTCTGATGTGATCCAGGGTATCAATGGACGGTGAGAGGCCACCATGTAGACAGAAGATCTGCCCATCCACCAAGGCAGTGAGAGGAAGATAGTCAAAAAGATCTGTAAAATATTTCCACACATTTGCATTTCCATATTCCCTTAAACATTCATCATAGAAACCATATACTTGTGTGATGCTCTGTCCGCTCTCATGATTTCCTCGAAGAATGGTGATGCGTTCACGGTAACGATCCTAAAGAGCTACAAGCAGTGTAACTGTTTCAACTGAATAATAGCCTCTGTCAACGTGATCTCCCATAAACAAGTAATTTGTACCTGGTGATTTGCCACCACTTCTAAACAGTTCCACGAGATCGTGAAATTGGCCATGCACATCTCCACAGACAGTGACTGGACATCAAACTTCTTGCACGTTGGATTCTTTTGTCAGGATTACTTTAGCCCAGCCCGGGCCAAGGCCCGTGGCCCCGAAGCCCCCGAGTCGGGGGATCCAAGTCAAGCTGACTTTAACATACCTTTTGAGGGAGGCAGGCATCAATCCATAGGCATGGAGAAACAGAATTTGGTTCTGATGGAAGGAACGTATTCATGCCATCTTTGCCCCAATTAATCTGTGTTGCTTGGGCAACACGTGCTCAGAATGTTTCCTACGGGGAATTTTACTTTCCTTAAATAACAACAACAACAACAACAAAGCTGACCCAATGCTTGGCTGAACTTGTTAAAGAAATGAAGTTTTCTGTGTCATGTATCCTCAACGAACTGCCAGGGCAATGAGTTCTGAGCGTGTGTCAATTCACTTTTCTCGTGCTGGTAGTTGGCTGGAGTTGAATGCTACTCTCAGGTGACACACGGTGGTTGGGGAGGGCAAACATAAGACACTTACAAATGAGACAGTTTTGCAGCAAGAATAGAGATTCATTATCCAAATTAGTGATATATGTTTTAACAAAGCAAAACTGACCATCGTTGCCCACCGTGGCTTATGTAACAGCAGTAACTAACTGAAGACCAGAAGAAAAGGACCAAATGGGAGATCCGGGGCAACTTCGAAACACTGGTGAAAAAACTCCATGATCTGTTTATTTCCATTTTGAAGCCTTCTCATTTAGTTCTATACATAATTGTATGAGAAAAATAGCAGCAGCAAGAAACATTTTAAAGACTGCATTTGTTGATACTACTGAGATACAGCTAAACACTCACTATGGTTCTGAACCAACTCAACGGTACCCCAAAACAACAACAACAGCAACAAACATTTCATGAGATTATGTTGCTGAATTCGAAGGTTTCGGGTCACACTTTCGAGGCTCCGTCCAGTCAATTGACTTAATGTTTTTTTCAGAGTTTCTGTTCTGCTTCCTACAGCCTCCAGTATAGACTACCACTCAATGTAAAGACAGGCAAGTTCCTGACGATGGAACCAATAGGCAACATCATGATACACGGAGAAAAGGTTGCAGTTGGATTTTGTCTCGCTTGATCCACAGTCAATGCTCATGAAAGCAGCAGTCAAGAGACCAGATGACACATCGCAGTGGGTAAATCTGCTACACAAGCCCTCTTCCAAGTGCTGACGAGCAAGGGTGTCGCTTGGAGGACTACAGTGCTCCGGACCAGCTTTGGCCTTTTCAATGTGCACGTGGAAATTGACAATGGATAAGGAAGATTGAAGAAGAATTGATGCATTTGAATGCTTTTGTTGGTGGATAATGAAAATACCATGGACTTCCAGAAGAAAAAGCAACCCTACCATGTAGGAAGGACAGCCAGACTACCTCTTAGAAGGGAAGGTGTCTCATGTACTTTTTTTTTCTTCTGGAAAGTTTACTTTGTACTTACTTATTAACAAATTTTTATTTTGAATTAGGCAAGAATTTGCATTTCAGATCATCACTCTTGGATTCAACACTTTAAACTATTTATCAAAGCCAACAGTTTAGGCTACTTTTCCATCCCCAAATAGCTTGCCCTAGTCCCACCCCTTTGAAGTCTCTTTTGTCTCTTGTGGATTACTTATCTTCCCCTTCACCCAAGTTAAAACCTGTCACCCCACCAACCTATTACTTCATCTTCCCTCTCTTGATTCCCCCACCCCTCCCAGCCAGGTAACATTCAGTCTGTGCCCTTTGGTAAGAAAGTCTTTTCCTATTTGCCTTTTTAAAAATAACAGTGGTCTTATACAACATTTGTCCTTTTGTTTTGGACTAATTGCATGGAGTACAATGTGATAAAATCACAACTTCGTCTCATGCCCTTGGCACATGTTGTCAGGAGAGATCACTCCCTGGAAAAGTGCATCATGCTCGGCAAAGTGGAGGGTCATCCCCAAAGAGGAAGGCCATGTAGAAGATGGATTGAGACAGTGGTGGCAACAACGGACTCGAAATTAATGTTTGCGAACTGGGCCGTGCTGCTTTCTCTGGTGCATAAGGACGAGGGAAGCAGCCAAAGTGCTCCTCAGTGAAATAATGATCACTAAACTTTGGGGCCTGCACACAGTGGAACACGACATCTCATTAAAGAATAACGATCCAACTGAAGCACGTCATGACGTAGACGGGTGTATGCTGAGGGAAGCCAGTCAAATACAAGAAGACAAGTAGCATTTGAGACCACTGTTATTATTACTTTTTTAAATCAAGAAAAGGTTTTCATACCAATAGAAACAGGTTTTGATGGTTGCCAGGGGTGGGCGTGGAATGACGATAAGGTGAAGAAATAGGTTTAAAAGCCAAAAAACTCACTGCCATCTAATGTATTCTGACTCTTAATGACCCTGTAGGACAGGGTAGTTTCCAAGACTATAACTCATTAAAATTTTTGTAAAATTAAAATATCATTTTATTGGGGGCTCTTACATCTCTTATAACAACCCATACATCAGCTGTATCAAGCATATTTGTACGTATGTTGCCATCACTGCTTTCTAAACATTTACTTTCTATTTGAGCCCTTGGTATTCGCTCCTCTTTTTTTCCCCCTCCCTCCCCCTCACCCTTGTGACCCCTTGATAAATTATGATTATTTTTTATAGCTTACACTTAACATTGTCTCCCTTACCCCGTGGTTTTTGTTGTTAGTAACCCCGGGGTGTGGATGGGGGGTGGTGGTGGTTATGTGTCCATCATTGCAATTGGTTCCCCCTTCCTCTCCTCCCCTCCCCACATTCACTTTACCCTCCTGATATCACTACTTCTATTCCTGTTCCTGTATTCTGTGTGTCCTGACTCTTATCTCTTATCTGTACCTGTATACGGTCTAGCCGGAAGTGAAAGGCAGGACTGGAGTCATGATAGTGGGGGTGGTGGTGGTGGTGAGGAAGCCTCAAGGAACCAGAGGAATATTGTGTTTCATTCGTGCTATTATGAGCCCTTGTTGACTCATCCCTTCCTTGTGACCCTTTGATGAGGGTATGTCCAATTGTCTACATATGGGTTTTGGGTCTCTGCTTCGATCTCACCCCCCACCTTGTTCTCAACAATATGTTTTTTTTGGGGGGTCTTCTAATGCCTGTTACCCACTCCCATTGACACCTTATGATTGCACAGGCTGGTGTGCTTCTTCCATGCGAGCTTGTTGCTTCTCTGCTAGATAGCCACTTGTTTTAAGACTATACCTCTTGAAGAGAGTAGAAAGCCTCATCTTTCTCCCACAGAGCAGTGGGTGGTTTCAAATTGCTGATGTAGCAGTTAGCCATCCAACTCGTAATACAGTACACCACCAGAGCTCCTGAGGCTAAAGGGTAGATAGGTATTAACTTGGGTGAAAGGGAAGGTAATATACTACAAGAGGGCGATGAGGTGGGGTGGGGGTGGGAAGGTGGGTGGAAGGAACAGGGCCAGCCATTGGGAGATTCAATAATTGTATTGACTGGATTGGCTTGTATGCCAATAGATTGTCCTATCACAGAAAGCATTGTACTTCAAAATAGATCTTGAATGACCTTTTTGACAATGAATGCGACACCCTCTCTCTTGAATCTGCATAATAAACCATATGAGTTTCTGATTCAAAATGGCTAAGACGAGTCAATTTCAGCTCATTAATGCCTAGAATGTTCATCTTTATGCGTCTCATTTCATCAGCTTTCTTTTCATTTTGAGTTATTCTCTATCAGCAAATGAAGGTCCCAAAGATGTTACTCCTGAAGGCTTTACCTTATCCACATCATTTTGGTAGAGTCTACTTTGAGAAGGCAGAGCTTCCTCAGTCGTATTTTGAGTGTTTTCTGATCCAAAAGACTGATCTATTGGCCCTGTCTCTGATAATGTTCTGTTCTGTTTATTAAGTTTTCAGTTTCTGATCATCTTTTGATGCTATTCCTTAAGTGTTCAGAAGTGGACCGCCTAGTTCTTCTTCATAGTCTGTCCTTAATCTGGAAGTTCTGCTGAAATCTGTTCATTTTAGGTATTTGAAATACCAATGACCTAGCTTCCAGCATTACAGCAACACACAAGCAGCTGCCACAGTACATGTAGACAAGTGCTATCGAGCAGCGGTTCTCAACCTGTGGGTCATGCCCCCTTTGGGGGTCCAACGACCCTTTAACAGGGATCTCCTAAGACTATCGGAAAACACATATTTCCAATGGTCTTAGGAACCAAGACACCTCTCCTCCATCTGTCTCCAGGTGGTCCGCCCACATGCAGATATGCCCACATACAAGTACCCGGCATGAAGGCTGTTACCCATGCTACACCATGCTTCAAGACAAAATTTTATTGATTCGTAATTAGAAATAAATATTTCACAATATATAATTACATATTGTTTTTGTGATTAATCACTATGCTTCAATTATGTTCAATTTGTAACAATGAAAATACATCCTGCGTGTCAGATATTTACATCATCATTCATAACAATAGCAAAATGACAGTGATAAAGTAGCAACGAAAACCATTTTAGAGTTGGGGGTCACCACCACAAGAGGAACTATATTAAAGGGTCGCGGCATTAGGAAGGTTAAGAACCACTGAGGGAACATATTTCAGTCCAAATAAAGTCTGATGAAGAAATGTGGATAGTCTCAATTAGAGTGAAACATGTGACCAAGACGGATGTAGAGAATACTGGTCCGATCTTATTGGCAGCTCCGTGAAGGGAGGATGAGGGCGGGGAAAGCCTTGGGAGCTCTCTGTGTAGTTGAGCAGCTTGGGTGGTCAGGGTGGGCGGGAGTTTGGTTGATGAAGAGGGCCTGCAGACTGGCATGACGAGCTCTGGATAAGTTGTAGGAAACCTGTTCATAGGGGCTTCTGTCTTGGTCTCTCTAAGTTCGGTCCTTCAACAGCAGCATCACCTGGGAACCCGCTTGTAGCATAGGTTCTGCAAATGCACTTCAGACCTGCTGGATTAAAAAATTCAATTTTAATGAGATTCCTAAATGATTTGTAGGCACACTGTTTTGTTTAGACAATAAAGACGTGGATATCTCAATCAGACATCTGGAGGTAGTTCCAAAGTGACTACATCTACATCATCAATAACAGACTTTCATCTCACGCCACTCTTCCATCCTTTGCTATTGTTTTCAGTAGCTCAGACTCATGACAACCTTATATACACCCAATGGAGTGGTGCCTGGTTCTATACCATTCGTGATGATTGGTATCTTGGAGTCCATGGCTGTGGCTACTATATCAATCAATCTCATTGGCTACTATGTCAGTCGATCTCATTGGCTACTATGTCAGTCAAGCTCACTGGCTACTTTGTCAGCCAATCTTCATCTTGACTGACTCTCTACCAACCATTGGCTAGCATCAGTCTTTTTTGATGATGCACCCAAAGTAAGCAAGTCCAAGTCTTGTCATCTTGGCTGAGGAGCTCCTAGGGTGAAGCCTGCCTCCTCAGCAGGCCGACGTAGGCCTTTTGGTGTAGGCTCTCCTACCTACAAGATGGCTGTAATTGAGCTCCAAGAAGAAAAGGAGGGGCAGACGTCTCCTAATCTCTCCTAGGCCACCCTGATGTGTAAACTAATCATTTGGGAAGAGGAAACGGGTTAACATGATTAATTTCTCCCTTATCATTCAACAAGAAAATGATTCCCTAAATGTTCCAGCGCAGGAATATGCCTTAGGGCTAAAACCGGAGCTCACGGGTCTCCGTTGGATTACCTGAACAAAATTAGAGTCCCGTTAATTAAAAACAAACAAACAAAACCCCAAACCACAACTCATTACGAGTTAGTTCTGAGTTCTGAGTACTAGTGGCCTCTAGCACAGGAGAGAACTGACCGCTGGGTTTCTGGGACTGTAGCTCTGTACGGGAGCAGAAAGCCTCATCTTTCTCTTGACGAGCAGCTGGTGGTTCCGAACTTCCACCTTGCAGACCACAATGTGTACCTACTACACCACCAGGGCTCCTCTGTGACTCAAAGGGACAGGGGAAAATGATTATTAGGTAGAAATCAGTGTCTGCCATAATCAGGTTGAGGATGAATTTGGAATGGTCCTAGAAGTAAGGCCAGGAGAACTGAACTTCATCAAGATAGTGACAAAATCAGACCTTAAACCTGACCAGTCGAGGATGGACTCTCTGCGCTTAAGAAACCTCTGCAGTGGTCCACGTGAGAAATGCTGGAGGCTGCGGTCTGTGACTGGAGAGTGGGGACACGTGGAAGGCTGCTCGGAAGCCTAAGCCTCTGCCTAGTGCTGCAGGGGAAGTGGGTGGTAAGGAGGGAGGAGGACTCAGACATGAGTCACCGAGACTCTGCTGGAAGAATCCACGCTGCTGTCTAACATTAGTGACATTGCTTTTTTTTTTTTTCTCTTCAAAGTTAGGGACTTAACACATAGATGATTACCCAGGATCGTATCCAAGTTCCTCCTCCACCTCCTGGATCATGCACTCATTTCTATGCCAGTGTATACGGAACCTACAAGTCCATCTTTGAGCTATCTCATCACCCTTAATTCTGTTTTCACTCCTCTGAAAATACCAGGAGACACAAGTGAGTGAAAAATCAGTTGTCGTTGGCGACATTGAAAGTATGAAATGAGAAAGGCCTGTCCTCCATCATTCTCCTGGCACTAACCACTGTTTCCGCTGGGAGGCACGCCCTCACAAAAGCCCTTCCCCACCAAGGTAGTGCAGATAAATGGATTGTTGCTATGACTGCCGTTAGGTGCTGTCCAATTGGTTCCGACCCATCGCGACCCTGTGTGCAGTGGGACAACATCCCAGCTAGTCGTGTGCCCTCCTGGCAACTGCTCTTGTGTTTGAGCCCATTGTGGCAGCCGCTGTGTCCCCCCATCTCATCACCGGCCTTCCTCCTTTTCACTGGCTCTCCACTTTACGAATCCTTCTCCAGAGACCGGTCTCTTCTGAGACCGTATCCAACGCCAGTGTGACTTCAGTCTCTCTATTCTTGCCTCCTGCGCCAAGTCTGGCCGTACAGCTTCTACAACGGGTGGCTTGTTCTTTTGGCGGTCCATCGTATTCTCAGTGTTCTCTGCCAGCACCGTGCTGCAGCTGTCTCAGAGCTTCTTCAGTCTTCCTTATGCAATGCCCAACTTTCGACGTTATCCATAAGATCTCCAGTACCGCAGACATGCACAGCCTACTCCTTCTTCATAGCCTCTTCTTAGTCTGTGTGTTAGTCTGGGGAGACTAGAGAAACAAAGTTATAGACACTCATATGTGTATAAGAAAGAGCTTTATATACAAGAGCAGTTGAATATTGAGAAAACGGCCCAGTCCAGATCAAGTCCGTAAGTAGGATATTAGCCCATATGTCCCATACCAATCTATATTTCAGACTCATGAAACACATACCGCGACGCCGAATGCAGGAAGATCACAGGCCAGGGGTAGGAAGTCTTGTGGATCCAGTGGTAGTAGAACCATCTCTGTGCTGGCAGAGCTCCATGTGGCTTCTCCAGTTCTGAAGGCACGGGGTCTATCAGTGTGGTGCCATGTGACTTCTCCTCAGACATGTCTCGCAGGGGGTGAGCAGGGAGAGAGAGTCTCTCCCACCTCCAAGGAGGAACCGCAGGGGTTCACAGAATCCTCAGGAGAAGGCCATTTCTACACAGAGGCCTCATTGGCTATACCATGATTGACAGGCTAGACTCCACATCTTCACTCGCAATCCTCTTAAATTGACAACAGAAATGATGGGGGGAGTGCGGAGTGGAGACCCAAAGCCCATTAGTAGGCCACTGGAGATCCCCTTGCAGAGGGGTCTCGGGGAGGAGATGAGCCAGTCAGGGTGTGATGTAACAATGATGAGAAATACAACTTTCCTCTAGTTCCTAAATGTTTCCTCCCCGTTCCCACCACCATGACTCGAATTCGATCTTGCAAGTCTGGCTAGACCAGAGGATGTACACTGGTACAGATAGGAACTGAAAATACGGACGGATGAGCCCTATAGGACCAGTGGTGTGTGTGGCAAAACAGGGAGGGTAAAGGGAGAATGGGTAGGAAAGAGGGAACCGATTACATGGAACTGTGTGTGACCTCCTCCCTGGGGGACAGACAACCGAAAAGTGGGTGAAGGGAGACGTCGGACAGGGCAAGATATGACAAAATACCCATTTATAAACTATCAAGGGCTCATGCGGGAGGGGGGAGCGGGGAGGAAGGGGAAAAATGAGGACCTAATGTTGGGGGTTTAAGTGGAGAGAAAATGTTTTGAGAAACGATGTACAAATGCGCTTTACACAATTGATGTGTGTATGGATTGGGATAACAGTTGTATGAGCCCCTAATAAAATGTTAAAAAAAATTGACAACAGATTATATAACTACCACAGCCTGCAAGCCCTGCCGAAACCTGTTCACCTTGGGTGACCTTGCTGGTATTTGATGGAGCCCTAGTGGTGTAGTGGTTACTCACTGAACTGCTAACTGCAGGGTCTGACGTTCGAAACCACCAGCTCTTCCTCAGGAGAAAGACGGGACTTTCTATTGCTGTCAAGAATCACAGTCTCAGAAACTCACAGGGGCTATTCTACTTCGTCTTTTCGGGTCACGATGATGGCAGTGAATTTGGTTTGGATTGGTTGGTATTTGAAATACTTGTGACATAGCTCCCGGCATCACACAACACATAAGCTACCATAGAAAGACAAACTGACAGACAAGTTGTGGGATAACTGGGTACAGACGTGTTTATCATTTGTATCACTTCCTTTCTGTCTCCAATCATGAGATTTCATCCTAGTGTGATTCCCATTGATCCCCCTTTTCATAAAAGCCTTGCCTTTTCTTTGTCTTGGGAAGCCCACCCATTCCAAGAAGGACCGATATATTGACGATAAAGGCTTTACCTCAAAGGTCAAGGCCTTGGCTTTCCTAGTGATACATGTAGATTATAATACAACCTGCTTCTAATGGACACTTCACACAGTCTATGTGGTAGTCAGATGGTTTTATGTCACCTAGACCTGTCTAGGGGTAGAGTCAAGCCTGTCAATCAGGTCAGCCTGGTGCTGTGTCCCTGGGAGCGTGGTCTTCTCATAAGGAGGGCCCTGGACCTTCCCCCTCTTTCTCTGCTACTGACCCTGCAAGCTGCTGGAGCTCTGCCTGTTTCCACTGACCTTGTGTCCACACGACTCTGCACCCACCAGCCTCCGACCTGCCTGCATCCTGCATCGTTGTGTGTGGCTGGGTGAGTCTGAAGAGGGACTTGTGGACTAGTATCGGACCTACGGAATTGAGTTGGACTGGGCTGGTATACTCTCTTGATATAGAGTTACTTCTTTATCAAAGCTCTTTCTTACACATACAGGAGTGTCACTGGATGTTTCTCTAACAGAGTCCATCATTAACATTTTTGTTTGCTATCTGTTTTACTTTTTGCTACGTGTCTCTCTCTAACCCATCTGGTGGGGTCAGAGATCGTTGTTCACAGATGTGCCCCTCACGTCTCATAGCACCTTGGCCTCAAAGAAATGCTCAGTGAATGCAAGTTAACGAAGGTTCTCCTCATTGTGCTTGGCTTTAATTGATGTCGTATCTCCAAATGACTTTCCCCTGCGCTAATGCTATTCTGTGTTTCTTCTGCCTGAGCTCCTGGGCTGTGCTCTGGGGTGGCAACTAATTTAAAGAATTACCTAAAGCAGGCGTCCTCAAACTATGGCCCGCGGGACACATGCGGCCCGTCGGGTGTTTTTACCCCGTTGTTTTTTTTACTTCAAAATAAGATATGTGCAGTGTGCATAGGAATTTGTCCATAGTTTTTTTTTTTTTTTTTAAACAACGGGTCTGAGGGACAGTGAACTGGCCCCCTGTTTAAAAAGTTTGAGGACCCCTGACCTAAAGCAAACAGCAATGAATTCTTCAACCCAGTGTCCCCACCCCAGAGAATTGATGCATGCCCTCGTGAAGCATGTTTGTTTGCTTATGCTCTGTTGACCGAGTAAAGGCATTCATCTGTAGGGATTATAACACACTGTCCTTAACATTCTGAGGAATGGGAATTCCAGAACCTTTCATGGTGCTCACAGAAACTTGTATGCGGACTAAGAGGCAGTAGTTAAAACAGATCAAGGAGGTATTGCATGGGTTAAAGTCAAGAAAGGTGTGTGTCGGGGCTTGATCCTTTCACCGTGTTTGCATGCCAAACAAATAACCCAAGAAGCAGGGCTATATGACGAAGAGCATGGTATCAGGATTGGGGGCACACACTCGCCATGTGCAATACGTATATGGTGCAACCTTGATGGTTCAAAGCCATGAAGTCTTGAGGCACTTGCCGATGAAGATCAAAGACTGCAACCTTTCGTATGGATTGCAACTCAGTGTAAAGAAAAACAAAATCCTTACCACTGGACCAATCAACAGCATCATGAGCGAGGGAGAAAAGACTGTGGTTGTCAAGGACTTCATCTTCCTTGGATTCACAATGTGCATGGAAGCAGCAGTCAAGAGATCAGACAATCAATTGCATGGAGCAAATCTGCTGCTCAAGACCTCTTCCAAGTGTCGAAGGGCAAGGATGTCGCGTTGAGGACTGAGGCATGCCTGCCCCAAGCCAGGGTATTTTCAGTCACCTCATCTGTTTATGCAAGTTGGACAATCCAGGAAGAAGATCCATGTATTTGAACCATGGTGTTGGTGAAGAATATTGAAAATATTACTGACTGTCAGAAGAACAAATAAATCTGTCATGGAGGAAGTACAGCCAGTATCACAAGCTATAAGGTCTGGGGTCTTCAAGGCTTGAAGATAAACAAGTGGCCAACTAGCTGAGAAGCAACCAAGCCCACATGGAAGAAGCACACAAGCCTGCGTGATCACGAGGTGTCGATGGGATCAGGTATTAGGCATCTAAGACCCAGAACAAAATCATACCCAATGTGAATGGGGTGGGGGGGAGGGGGATGAGTGGAGATCCAACACCCATTTGTAGACAATTGGATATCCCCTCACAGAGGGGTCACAGGGAAGAGATGAGCCAGTCAGGGTGCAGTATAGCACCAATGAAACACACAACTTTCTTCTAGTTCTTTGGTGCTTCCTTCACCCCACTATCATGATCTCAGTTCTACCTTACAAATCGGATTAGACTAGAGCATGCACACTGCTACAGATAAGTGCCTACAATACAGGGAGTCCAGGATAGATAAACCCCTCAGGGCCTCAGAGATACCAGGAGGATTAGGGGAGGGTGCGGGGAGAAAGATGGGATTGATCACAAGGATTAAACTCTAACCCCCTCCCAGGGGGGCGAGTAATGGAAAAGTGAGTGAGGGATGACAGAGACCGATGTAAGATATGAAAATAATAATCTATAATGTATCAAGGGTTCGTGAGGGAGGATGGGCAGGGGAGGGAGGGGGAAGAAATGTGGAGCTGATATCAGGAGCTCAGGTGGGAAGAGAATGCTTTGAAAATGACGATGACAAATGATTAATTAATAAATAAATAAATAATAAATAAATAAATAAATTACACATATGATGGCAGCCTATGTGTAAATGTTCTTGACACACTGGGTAATGTTTGGATTGTGATAAGAGATGTAAGAGCCCCCTGATAAAGGTATTTAAAAAAAAAAAAAAAAGGAAGTACAGCCAGAATGATCCTGCGAGGTGAGGCGAGGAAGGCGAAGTTTAAGGAGACCAGTCCCTGGAGAAGGACAGCATACTTGGTAAAGTAGACAGAGGGTCAATGAAAAGGAAAGGAAGACCCTCGAGAAGATACATTGACACAGTGGCTGAAACAATGGCCTTCAACGTAGCAAGGCTTGTGAGGATGGTGTGGGACCAGGCAGTGTTTTGCTCTGTTGTGCACAAGATTACTCTATGTTGAGTAACAGCACTAAGAACAAGAGGAAACCGTGAAAGATGGTTATGTAGCTGATGCTCCATGTTGTGTGCAGCACAGCCTCTGTCCCACTTGCATGCAGGGGAAGCTGCTACTTAAACAGCGAAGACTCCCGTCCTGTATTGAGAGCACTGATGGGTTGTTCTATGCTCGTGGCCATGGGAGCACACCGTGGCAGGCCTGTCCCCTGCCTTTCCAAGGGAAGGAGAGAGATTCACATGATGTAGGATTTAATGATTTGCGTCCTTCGGGTGCACGAAAGCATTAAGTAATATCACCCTGTTAGAGATAAGGAAATGGGTCAACAGAAACTTGGCAAGCCTTGGGATTCTAACACAGCAGGCATCCTCAAACTACAGCCCGCAGGCCACATGGGGCCCACGGAGGACATTTATCCGGCCCGCCAGGTGTTTTTGCCCCATTTGTTTTTTACTTCAAAGTAAGATATGTACAGTGTCATAGGAATTTTTTCACAGTTTTTTTTTAAGACTATAGTCCGGCCCTCCAACTGGTCTGAGGGATAGTGAACTGCCCCCCTGTTTAAAAAGTTTGAGGGCCCCTGCAACACAGCATCTCTGACTCCAAACTCCCATCTTTTTACTGCAACCCCACTTTTTCAGAAAACTTCAGAAAGATTGGCGAAGCCCCGTCAGTCCAGCTGTTGGATCCGCATCTCCTGAGAAGTTGCACATCACTCTCCGCCCTCCCTTGCTTCCTTCCTAAATTCCTCCCAATCCCAGTGCCCCCGGTGGCAGTTTTACACGGTGACCTGTAGATGGTACATTGCACTGAAAATGACAGGCAGAGACAATGGTTGGCAGTGGCTCCTTGGAGCGGCAGTAACAAAGGGCCACTGTAATTGAGTCTGCTGCCCGTGACCCTGGCCCCTTTTGTCATACACATGTACTGTGACCAAGCTTATTTGCAGACCAAATTGAAATTTTCTCCAATTTGAAATTGTCTTGGAAGATGTTGCTGTTAGGTGCCATCTAGTTGGTTCCGACCCAGGGCAACCTTATGCACAACAGAAGGAAACACTGCCCAGTCCTGCGCCGTCCTCACAACAGTTCCTGTGCTCGAGCCCATGGCTGCAGCTGTGGTGTCAATTCATTTCCCTGAGGACCTTCCTCTTCTTCGCTGCCCCTCTACTTTATCAAACATGATGTCATTCTCCAGGGTCTCGTCTCTCCTAACAGCATGTCCAAAGTATGTTAGATGAAGTCTTGCCTCTAAGGAGCATTCCGGCCTTACTTCTTCCAATATCGATGGGTTTGTACTTTCAGCAGTCCATGGTATTCTACTCCAACACCATAATTCAAATACATCAACTCTTCTATGGTCTTCCTTCTTCATTGTCCAACTTTCACATGCATATGATGCAATGGAGAATACCAGGGCTTGGGTTATGCCCATCTTAGTCCTCAAAGTAACATCTTTGCTTTTCAATACTCTTAAGAGGTCTTGTGAAGCAAAGTTACCTAATGCAATACATCTTTTGATCTCTTGACTGCTGCTTCCATGAACATTGATTGTGGATCCAAGCAAGACAAAATCCTTGCCAACGGCTCCATGTATCATAATGTTCCCTATGGGTCCACTTGTGAGGATTTCGGTCTTCTTTACACTGAGTCTTAATCCACCCTGATGGCGGCAATCCTTGATTTTCGTCAGCAAGTGCTTCAAATCTCCCTCACTTTCAGCAAGCAAGGTTGTATCATCTACATAGGGCAGCGTGTTAATATCTTCCTCCAGTCCTGATGCCACATTCTTTTTATAGGCCAGCTTCTCTGATGATTTGCTTAGTGTACACAGCAAATAAGTGTGGGGAGGGGATACAACCCTGACTCACACCTTTCCTGTTTTTAAACCAGGCAGTATTCTCTTGTTCTGTTCCCACAACTGCCTCTTGATTCATGTACAAGTTCTGCCGGAGCACAATGAAGAGTTCTGGAATTTCTTTCCTTCTCAAGGTTAAACATATTTTGTTCTGATCCACACAGTCAAATGCCTTGGCGTGGTCAATGAAACACAAGTAAACATCTTTCTGGTAGTCTCTGCTTTCAGCCAAGACCCCTCTGACATCAGCAGGGATCTCCCTTGTCCTCTTTCCTCTTCTGGATTCGGCCTCTGCCGTTGGCAGCTCCCTGTCAATGTACTGCTGCAATCTTGTTGGGTGATCTTCCGCCAAATGATACTTGTATATGACATCAGTGATACTGTTCTATAACTTGAGCATTCTGTTGGGCCGCCTTTCTTGGATGAATGGTCCCGTTGGGAAGAGAGAGTCTGTTTATTCAAAGGAGATTCCTGGCCTCCAAATGCCCTTCTTTCGCCAGGCCAGTCCATCTCAGCTACACTCAGGCCTGTCCACTCCTCCTTACTTAACCCTCCATAAACCAGAACCTTCTTCACCTGGCAAGCAAGGGCTTTCACCATCTGGTCTCAGACAATATTGCCTACGTTGTCCTCTTAATTCCAAGATGTGTAGCCTCTTCTTCTACCCAATGGAGATTATTGATTTTCCCCAAGTATCCGACCTCTCCTGACTTTGCTCCTTTCTGGTTTCTTTACTTGAGCGTTTCCCTCTTCCTTTAATGAAGAAAAATCAAAACAGACAAACAAACAACAACAACAACTAAAACCTATCTCTCCCCGCTGCAATGCCACCTTCTTCCAAATGTCTTCCGTGTTGGATGCGCATCGATATCACAGAGTCCTGCTCCATCGTTCCTATGCCTAAGCCCATTAGTACAGCCCTGGGTCAACGCTTTTTGTCAGGGGCCTGCCCCTTTTTTGCCGTCCTTCCACTTGACCAAGCACGATGTCCTTCTCCAGTCTGATTGCTCCAGGGGCTGAGCAACCATGAAATGGTATAAAAGCAGGTGTTGTTTATTCATTAGCACTTTAAGTGGTTTAAAACAAAAACAACCCAACTCAGTGCCCTGGCCCCCGGCCCCACCCAGTGTGTTTGCATTCACCTCAGATGCAACAAAAGCTGGATGACGCAGGAGGAAGACGGGAGCCGAAGGGACACGCGTGAATCGTGCTGTTGACGAAGAGTGCTGACTACATCATGGACAGCCGGAAGAACAGAGACATCTTGGAGGAAGTACAGCCAGAATACGTCTGAGAAGGGAGGATGATGAGGCTTCCTCCTGCGGACTTTGGACATGTTTTCAGGAAGGACTTGTCCTTGGAAAAGGACATCATGTTGGCGAAGTGGAGGGTCAGCAAAGGAGCAGGAACCGTTCAGCGGAGGGATTGTCACCGTGGCTGAAACCGTGAGCATAGAGACAGTGGCTGTGAGGGTGGTGGAAGACCAGGCAGCATCTCCGTTCTCTTGCACCTGAGATCTCTGTGAGCCCAGCCGAGGGGCAGCACCTCCCAACAACAGCAGAAGCTGGCGTCCTTAGCTCTGTTTCATTGACACGGATTCAGTTTGAAGTATTCGTAGCTTGCCCTTGGTCTCACAGCTAACAGTAAGTACCAGTAAGTTTTGAGACTCACAGGGGGTGTATACTTTTTGCATGAGGTAATGCTGGTGCCTACATCCTATCCCGAGCACATCAGTTATTACAGCAATTTCTTCTAGACACAGCACTGTATGCAAGTATAAACTCACTGCCGTCGTGTTGATTCTGACACAGGGGGACCTCTAGAACAGAGTGAATTGCTCAGTAGGGTTTCTAAAACTACAAATATTTCTGAGAACAGTCTTATCTTTCATCCTTGGAGTAGCTTATTGATAAGGGCCATCAAGTAGGTCCCAATGTATAACAATTCTATGAACAACAGAGTGAAGCACCGCCTGGTCCAGCGCCATCCCCACCACTGCTCCCGTGCTTGAGCCCGTTGTTGCAGCCGCTGCATCAATCCATCTTGTTGAGGGCCTGCCTCTTTTCTGCCGCCACTCCAGTTTACCAAGCATGACGTCCTTCTCTGGGGTCTCTCCTGACAACCTGTCCAACGTTTGTAAGATAACGCTTGCCTTCTCCTTCTGTGATAGTTTTTTTGTGTCAACAGGGCTTCCGTAGAGCCATGTACGTAAAGTTTAGCCTGTCAGGTTGCAGCTTGATTGGCAGGTGACCGAGATAAATGGCTCGCTGGAGGCGGGCCATTCTCTCTCTCTGCTTCACCTTCCTGTTGGAGAGCCATGCAGCTGACACCTGCCAGAGCTTGTGATGCTTCCACCACCATTGAATCCACCAGACTTTCCACCCACCGGCCTGTGACCTTCCTGCATTCTGCATCATTGCATGAGGCTGTGTGTGTGAGTCCGGGTTGACTAGAGAAGCAAATCCTGAGACACTCATATATGTATAAGACAGAGCTTTATATCAAGAGTAATTGTATATTAAGAAAACATTCCAGCCCAGTCCATAAGTCTGATATTACCCCATATGTCTGATACTAATCGATACATTCCTCTTCAGACTTACACAACACATGCAATGATGCCACATGCAGGAAGATCACAGGCCAGTGGGTGAAAAGTCTTGTGGATCCAGTGGTGGTGGAAGCATCGCAATGTTGGCACGGGTCTCCATGTGGCTCCTCCAGCTCTCCAAGTGGAGAGCTTTGCAACAGGAAGGTGAAGCAGAGAAAGAGAGAGAGAGAGAGAGAGAGAGAGAGAAAGAGAGAGGCTCTCCCAGGGCTCAGCAAGTCTCCACGTGGCTTATCAACAGGAAGACCAAGGTAGAGAGAGAAAGTTCCCAGAATCCTCATGAGAAGGCCACGCCCACAAGGAGGCATCATCAGGCTGTGACCTGATTGACAGGCTAGACTCCACCCCTTCATGTTTAATACCCTCAAAATTGACAGGAGATTATGTAACTACCACACTGCTGGAGTTTGAAGGATTTATGGACTAGTATCAGACTTATGGATTTGATTTGATTTGGACTGGGCTGGGGGGTTTTCTTGATATCCAGTTACACCTTGATAGAAAGCTCTTTCTTACACATATATGAGTGTCACTGCATTTGTTTCTCTAGTCAACCCAGCCTAACACACCTTCCTTGCCTCTAAGGATTATTCTGGGTGCAGTTCTTCCAAGACATCCTTGTTCATCCTTTTGGCAGCCCATGAGACGTTCAGTCTTCTCTGCCAGCAGCGGCTGGTAGGTTTGAACTGCCAACCTTGTGGTTAGCAACCCTATGCTTAACTCACTATGAAACTTGGGTGTTTTATTTTACTATAAAGTAGATGTAGTCTCTCTCACTCCTAGCTGTCCACTGATTCCATGCCTTTCCTGTGTTAAGGCCACTGCTTTTTAGACTATGAGAATATAATTCACTCTTGCAGAGAAAACAGGAAACAGCAAAAATTTTAAAAGGGGGTGGTGGTGGTGGTGGTGGTGGAGGGGCTGGGGCTGGGCCTAGGGAGAAAGGTTTGAGAAAAGGCCAGGGTCGGGTCAATAGCTTCCCACGCCTCTCCTTCCCAGCCTAGAGCGAATCAGATGGACTCTTCAAGGAGGTCTTGGGAGCAAAGGGCAAAGGAGCAGATAATCAAGAGAAGTTTGGGAGTTGAGTGAAGTGCTGTAAAAATTAGGAGACCCACTTGTAAGTCGTGACTAACATCAATTATCTTAAAAATCTCCACATACTTTGATATACTATTCCTGGATTCTCATTTTGCTGCCAATGCTTTAGACCATGACTTTAAAGCAGTTTTATGTGCAGTCCTGCATTCTGTGCAAAGCTCTGTCTCATGCAAGGGAGGATCACCCAGGAGTCAGGCAAGACCCAGGTGGTTGCTGAGTGCCTGGCTCTTGTGGATCAGAAGGTGAGGTTTATCATACTTGCTAGGTGTTTGGCCCAAGAAAGCGGGCATTCATTTTGTCTCTGGACACATCTCATTCTACAAAAAGCCACAGGGGCAGGCGAAGGGTTCTGTCTTAGTTCAAGGGATGCTTGGAACGAACTACCATAAAAAAAAAAGTAAGGTCTTCATTCTAAACTATGATATATTTTTCTTATGGAAGGGTCACAATTTTGTAATTAGTCTCTTTCTCCACCCTCTTTTTTTTGTTTTGCTTCCATGTATTTAAAACCTAGAGATTTAAGTTTGAGACTTTAAGGCAAATCATAAGACGTTGGAAAATTAATTATAGATGGTCTCTTACTCACCGTTTTTAAAAAAACCATATAACCTATAGTCAATCCATCTGAAAGGCCTGCTTTTCCCTCCTCCATTTCTAAATACATATATCAAGCCCATTCCCTTCTATCCTGTTTTTTTATGACCACCATCCTAATTCAAGCTTCTGCCACCACAGCCTCCTGATTTGAGAGCTGGCCTCGTGTTCCCCCAGAGTGGTCAGGGTTGCTGGGTGAAAAAATTTGAATCATGTGATTCCCCTACTTCAATTCACCAGTTAGCTCCCAGTCCCTGAAGGCAAAGTTCAACTCCTTATCACATTACAGCCATGAGAGATCTGCCCCTTGCCGGTGATGTCTTTAACCTAATCTTGCGCCACTTTGCATTTGACTCCTTCTGCTGTGTCCATAGGGCTATTCTTCGCCGTCATTAGAGGACCTTTGCACCTGCTTTTCTGGTTCGTCATTTTATGGCAGCTCCTTCCCACGACTCAGGTCTCCGTTTCAGTACTACGAGAGGCCATTGTTGATGGCTTATGCTGAAGTCAGTCTCTTGCCCACAAACTTCTCTCTCCTGACATCTGGTTCTGTCTTCATAGCTCTTGTTTCTTTAAAACGTTTTTATTGTTGTTTGGGTGAAAGTTCACAGAGCACATTCGTTGTCTAGCCAGTGATTTCTGCACCTTTTGTTTTGTGACATGGGTTGCAACTGCCTCGCTGTAGCGGTGTTCTTTCCCCTCTCTCCCGGGGTCTCCTGTCCCCTCTCTCCCGGGGTCTCCTGTCCCCTCTCTCCCGGGGTCTCCGGTCCCCTTCGTCCTTTTATTTCTTGTCCCTTCCGGGTGTTGTTTGTGGGCCAACGTGGGGCTCTTCTGGTCTTGTCTGCCTGATGGTGTTGAGAAGGACATTCTTCCGTGGTGTTATTCTGAACTCTGCCTGTCTGTCAGTTGTTGGCTGGACGTTCATCCCCAGGAGTGAGTTCAGTTCCCGGCTTTCAGGGAGTCTTCACAGAACGTACTCAGTTGTGTGCAATATATTGAGTGGGTCTCCTCACTTGCGTATGACCTGGCTCTGCCATTAAGCTGTGAACCCCATGAGGTCAGGCATTCTATCTGTCTTCTTCTCCAGGTGGTTGGAAGAACCACTGTGAGGAAGGTCTTACTCTGGAGCTGATCCGTGGCCAACATAAGTAACCTCGGTCTGGGGTCAGTGGTCCCTGAGTTTCTCTGAAGCCTGGGCATCTGATCCTACCTATCTGTTGCCCTCTCCAATGGGAGGCCCTGCCTACCTTTAAACTCCACGTACCTGCATTTCCAGTACTGGGCAGGCCTCACAGGCATTTCCTTATGACAAGGCTGGATGCCCTGTTGGAGTCAGACGTCTTCTGCTAGGCAAGGCTGTGCACCCTGGGCAGGTTGTGTCCTGTCTCAAATGTTACCTCCTAGAAACACGCAACGTAGTACTTTAAAAGAAGCCATGAACTCGATACTTGGTGTATGGTGTGCATCTGAATGATTCTGGTCTGATCTTCAATTCACAGTTGTTGAATGTCCGAAAGAATCAATGACAGCACTTCTTGGACTTCAGTGTCACCACCTGCCAACAAAGACGTGGGTACATGTGGTCAGCAGCTTCAGTGGTTGGTCCCTCTGAGTCAGGTGGGTCCTTGGTATAACAGAACAAACACTGCCTCAGCCTGGACATCCCCACATCCCCACGGGGGTCTGTAAATTTGAACCCATGTGGCCGTCATCACGTCAATCCATCTCAAGGAGGATTCCCCTCAAATTTTTTCTTCTTCTTCAGAATCTTTGCCAAATCGGTTATCCCTTTAAAGAAGACAAAAATCTCACCCGTTTGCTTCTGAGGAGCATTCCGGCTGTACTTTCTCCAGTAGGATTTGTTCTTTCTTCTAGCGGCTCACAGTCTGTTCAGGATTCTCCTCCAGCCCCGCAATTCAGTTCTCTCTCGAGCGTCCTTTGTCATGGTCCAGCTTTCACATGGACAGGAGGCAAAGGAAGATCCTGATATTGTCAGATGCACTTTTGGCATCAAAGTAACTGCTAACCACGAAGTCGGCGGTTCAAGCCCACTTGTCATTCTTGAGAAAAAACTGAGGCTGCTGCTTCCATAAAGATGTAGCACCTCAGCTGATAGCGAAGAGCTCAAGAAGAAAGGAGATGTTTTCAAACTGATGGTGGTAGCAATTGTAAAATTATACTTGATCTCACTGAATTATGGATTGTTATATCTGTAAGAGCTCCCAATAAAATTATTAAAAAGAAAAAAAAGTCTTCCAAGCTCAAAAACCCTACAAAAGATTGCCTTGAGCTGGAATGGACCTATTAGCCTTGGGAAGGTGGGCAGGGGGATATCAGTAACCTTGTGGCATAGTGGATTGCTAATGGCAAGATCAGCTGTTCAAATTTCCCAGTTGTTCTGAGGGAGAAAATGAGGCTTTCTGCTATCGTAGAGGGTTACAGCGTCAGGAACCCACAGGGCAATACTGCCCCATCTTTAGAGTTGCTGTGAATCAGCACTGATGCGATGGCCATGAGTTTGGGTTTGACAGTGCCACTAAAGTTGAAGATGTAATGCCCTAACACAGAAATTCCATTTCTGGGTATCTAACTTGAACGTGTGTACGAGGAGACAAGTCAAGGGTGTTGTTGCGATAGCAAAAAAACTGGAAGAAAGCTGACTGTCCCCCAGAAAGGCAATGGCTAGTTAAAGGATGCAGTAGTCATACTCTTCAATGCGTGCATAGTGTTCCGCAGTGCTAATCACCCAACGTTGAAAGAACGTTTCCCAAAAGAATACAGACACGATGAAGCCCTGTAGCAAAGTTTCTAAAAGCATAACATGCCCCTTTGTCCTGGACGATGAACCTTGTGCAGAATAGTGGCCACCACTTGTGACTGAAAGAGACCTCTCTATAAGTTACATATCACTTCTTTTAAAATGCAGACCGGAGTGTAAGGCAAAAAGTATCGATACAAAAATCATAGACCACTTTATTAAAACTCTCCAAATGGGATAAAAGGTTTCTCCCTCTAGGTCGACAGGCCTTTGAAGGCAGTGTTTCCATCCCTCTAACCCTTCCCCGGGAGCCCCGGTCGAGTGGTGGTTACACAGCATCGGGCTGCTGACCACAGGCCAGCATTTCAGAGCCTCTCCCTGTGAGCTGTCATCGCAGAATCACAAGGGCAGGTCTTTCCTGCTCGATAGAGCCAGCATCGACTCCATGGCAGTGAGCTTGGTTTGATTTTTGTTAGCTCTTCCTCAAAGAATTCTGCACGCTTAAATTTATACCACATCAAAATGGTAGTGTTAGCATCCTTGCATCACCATCCTTTTAGCCTTTGATCTGGGGAAAGACAAACAAGTCTGCAGGGTGGATGGTAAGGCTTCTCGAGAAACTTCTCATAGGATAGTTCTTGGTTCCCCTCAAGCATGAGCAAGTGCAAGGGCATTGTCGTGATGTAAACTCACTTCAGCACAACCCTCCTGGCCTTTCTGTTTTGTTAAAACTTCCTCATACTAGGACCCATGCCTTTCCTGTGTCTTCCTAGAAAGTTGACCAAAATTCCCCCCTTTGGAATCTTCCCCAATCGTCACCGTAACCTTCTGAGCTAAACCTCAATGCTTCAGGATGATAGCCTCTTCACTTTTGTTAAAAATGTGACATTAGCTCTGACCTCAAAATCATTCCCCCAGCCTCCTCCACAGCACCCTTCAGAGACTAAGAGAAGGCTATCCCTGAGGGGAGGGAATGCATCCACAGCCATTCCTGATGGGCAGAGGCCTCTGCAACCAGGGTTTGTTGGATCAAGCCCATGCCCGAGTCAACTGGAATCCAAGTAGCAATACTTTTTGACTTACACGAGGGGGCTTCTGAGAGGTTCGTGGGAACACTCCATCTTTCTCCTTAAGTAAACTTTCTAAAAGACGGTGGTTAATTGTGTACATCTAGTGCTTCCCAGGGATTGAATTCCATGACTGCCTTCAGTTCCTTAAATACCTAATGAATTCCATAGCTCAGCTTCCTTCCTGCTCTACCCAGTTCCTGGAAATAAGGAGGCGGAGACTGCTCACCGAGCACCATGACTCTCACGGAGCATACGCTGCTGGGTTATTTCGCCTCTCAGCCTCAGTCTCCTCATCTGCAAATGGGGCTGTTATTGTATCGTAAACCTCCCGAGTTACGATTGGGGAACTCAGAAAGGATAATGGGGGTTACACACTGGGCTGCGATCCGCGTGGCGGCTCCTCGGGAGAAGGATTCGCTTTCTACTTCCATCCCCGGTTACAGTCTCGGACACCCACCAAGGTTCGCTCGGAATCAGCATTGCCTCGAAGGCAGCGAGCAGGGATCGTGCCTCAAAAATACAGTGCCGTTAACTTTCACCTCCATTTTTCCATGAATGTTAAGCCCCTCTGTCTGCATGCAAAATACTAAGAGCTGTTATCACTGGGTGGTAGATATGCGGATATCTGTAATACTCTCAGTATTGAAAACATTTTTTAACCCCAACTTCCAAATAGTAGGCTGCAAATACGAGACTCCTGCTTGCCTTTGACTTTCTGCGCATTTGCCCTCCCTCGGAAAGTGAAGGTGAACCAACCCTCAGATCGTACCGTTCTTCACCACACTCCCCTTCACGGCCTGTGCTTGCAGCTTGAAATCAGTGACCAGGTTTGTTACACACCCCGCCCCCAAAACCACTTTATGGGGAGCTAATACAGATACCCTATTATTCCATAGCTCGATCACATCAAGCAGTATTGGACAGTTGCTACCACAACCAGTTTCAAAACCTTCTCTTCCGTCTTGAACTCCATGCCATCAGCTCCCCTTTACCCACCCCTCCCCATCTGTTCCCCCCCCACCAGGGACCCATCATCTATGTGCTGTCTCTATAGGCTCATCAATCCTGGGTTTCATATACAGGAAAACATGTAACATACATTCAAGAGGGCTACCCACAAGGACATGCATCAGAGATAAAGCCCAAGATGAAAAATAATAATAAAAATAATAATAATGAAATAAAGACACCACAGAGAATGTAGAAAACCAGATCTGGCGCATCGTACACCAGAGAGGGGATCAACTGACAAGGTTTTCGCTGTTCACGTCAGGTGTATCATTTTGATCTACAGCCATCTCTCCAGTGCACTGTTTGGTAACCGCTTTCTTCCCATCCCTCTGTGATGGAGAGGGAAATCCCCAGAGGCTTATTTCTTCTGCAGTTCACAGAAATGTGTGTAGGGTTTCCATCCATCGCCTTCTGCAAACCAGGATCTCACATTTTAGACTCTGATGCTGTTCACCTCCTTCTGCTTCAGATGATCTGGTTTACAAGCCTTTGGTTACTGATATTGGTGTGCTTCTTCCATGTGGACTTAGTTAACACCTCACTTAGATGGCTGCTTATTTGGGAACAAGCCTTTAAGACCCAAGACACTGTTTCAATTTGATAGCTGGGCACCCTCTAATTTATTCACCACACTTTGCTATGGCACCCATATTGTCTGTGTTCCCTTCTTGAGTGTGAGTATACAGCAGGGCCATGATGTGGGAAGTAATTGTTCTTAAGTTGGATCCAGGATTTAATGCAAGTCCAAAATATATTCCTCGATCTATGTGGTTGTTGTTTTTTAATCTGCTTATGGCTCTCCTTAGAGACCCCCTTGTTAATTCATGGTAGAGAGTCTTATCGATCATCTCTCTGGAGCATAACGATCTTCTGTTAATGTTGCCATTGATTAGCCCTGGTGCAATTTGTAAGACACTATTGAGAGAGGATATTGGACCAGTGTAGGTTAACGACATATCGCAATACCTGAATTATTCACTTATACAGAATAAATCTTGTTATGGCTGGATGCTATTTTCACAAACAATAGGAGTTTGTTGTCAGGGAAAATTTACAGTAATATTCACTGAAAATGTCAGTCACATGTTTGCTGGAAACAATATATATCTTTTAAAAAAATTTTTAACAATATATATCTTAACACAGCATGTAGGGCATTGATGTACTAAGTAAATGTTTGCTCACCTACCAACAGTTCAGTACTCTTGGTAAAGCTGTGTTCTGCTTCTTCAAACATTGCGCAACTTCAGTCTTAAGTCCTCAGGTTGTAGGTGCGATTGAGGTAGAGTCCAGTTTGTCTAGTGAAATTTCCACATCTGATCCCTCTGGTGTGGCCTGTGAAGCATGTTGTGCACCTTGAAGACCCAGGAATCAATGCCCCAGTGTTCTATGGCACTTGGCCTAGGTCAAGTCCAGGGTGTGTCCAGAAACTCGGGCCAATGTGACTTATTTGATGCATAGTGCCCCTGGTAATATGATTTGGCTTTCCGAGACTTTTCCTGCACTAATGCATTCACTGCTAACAAATGGATTCCAACTCGCAGCCACCCTGCAGAGCGGAGTAACCTGCCTCTTTGGGTATCTGAGACTAAATACTGATAGGAGCCGATAGCCTCATCTTTCTCCCAAGGTGTGGCTGGTAGCACTGAATCCCTGACCTGATGGTTAGCAGCCCAAGATGTAACCCACTAGGTCACCAAGGCTCCTCGTAAAGCGAAGGTAAAGAGGAACTGTGTGCATCTGTTTCACCACACCTTCAAATTTCTCTTAGAGAGTGGAAGACAGGGCGAGGAATAGACCTTGTTTGTAACTGGGGTGGGCCTGTGAAAAGCCCCAGAAAACAAAAACACTATAATGCAAATTCCAGTATCAGATTCCATGCCTTTGTCGATTATGGAAGATCTTTCCTGGTGGCAAAATTCTACTTGGGCTCACCAGCATCACTTCCTCGAGGAACCCTGGTGGCACAGTGGTTATGTGTTGGGCTGCTAACAGAAAGGTCAGCAATTAGACACCACCATGCACTCCATGGGAGAAAGTTGCATTCTGTGTTAGTCTGGGTTGACTAGAGAAATAAATCCAGAGACATTTGTATGTGTCTCTGTGTGTAAGAGAGAATTTTATATCATGAAGTAATTATGCATCAGTAAAACATACCAGTCCAGTCCAGACTAAGTCTACAAATTCTAAATTGACCCATAAGTCTGATATTAGCCCATGAATTCCCCTTCAGACTCACACAGCACATGCAAAGGTCACAGGCTGGTGGGTGGAAAGTCCTGTGGATCCATTGGCAGTGGAAGCATCTTCAGGGCTCTGGCCACCATCGTGGGACTCCATGTGGCTTGTCAACAGGAAGGTGAAGCAGAGAGAGAGAGAGAGAGAGAGAGAGAGAGAGCGAGAGAGAAGCGCTAGCCTCTTGTGTTGGTGGAATCATGCGAGAGGAAGTTCCCAGATCTCCTCATGAGAAGGCCATGCCCACAAGGAGGGATCATCAGTCTGTGGGACTTGATTGACAGGCTAGACTCTACCCCGTCAGTCTTTTATCAAGTTGACATGGAATGGTGTAACGACCACACTTTGCAAGGCCGTAAAGCGTTACCGTCTCGGGAACTCACAGAGGCAGTCTGCCTGTCCTAGAGGGTCACTATGAGTCGACATGGCCTCGATGGCAGTGTGTAGGCTGCACCCAGGGGCCTAGTGTTGGCGTCAGGCGCCTTTACTGTAGGTTTTCCTTGCACGCCCTCTTTTCCTCCTTGGAGAGCGGATTACCCCGTCATAGAACAGTTTCCTGTTTACGTGCTCTGTGGGCCCACTGCACCACACGCCATTCCTCCGGGGTGGTGTTCTAGAATGGTAGCAGCCTCGGGGACGTCATACCTATTGCTGAAGTGCCTGGCTCAGGAGCTACCCCAGTGGCTTGAGTTCGGTGCAGTTTGGCACGTCGAGTTAGGCACCCAGCGTCTCTGTGTGATGACTCAAAGCTGCAGCAGAAGCCTTGTTGTCTCCCAGGGACCATGTGCTGCTTGGATTTTGCCGGCTGGTGGCCCGGCACTGCAGCCTCACCGTGGGAGAGCATGGGTAGGGTGATGTGCCGCATGTGCGGAACCTGGTCACAGGCTTGCTGACACACCCACGCAAAGATCCCAGGAGGTGTTGGCAGGGACACATCCACACTCGGTTTCCTGGGTCCCAGCAGCCTGGACCTGGCTCAGGTGGAGGCTGGATGGGCAGTTCGCTCCACGCCTCCAGGGGGAGCCAACTGCAGGCCTCTTTTTCCTCCCCCACACCCCTGGCCCCAGGCACCCTTAGGAAGGGGTCCCGAAGTCTCAGATCCAAAGAGAACTTGTTTTCTTTCCCTTTTCCTTTTCTCCTTTTCCTTTTATTCTCTCCCTCCTGCCATTTCAACACCAACTCGCATCTGGTCTAACCGGCTTCAGCCCAGTCCCCAGCCTCACGAGAAAAGCCGAACCTCTCTCCTGCTGTTGGCCAGACGCTGCCGGAGCCTGGCAGCCCTGTTAAGAGCCTTCCTCTACCAGCCTGGTTCCTGGAGTTCTCAGAGCACGAGGGTGTGGCTATGTGGTTAGAGCAGTTAGGACATTTTGACAGGTTGCCCGGCTGACGTTTCAGACAGAGGCTTTAATTACTTTTGGAACCTTAGAAAGATGAGGCTTTCTACTCCCGTAAAGAATTAACAGCCTTGGAGACCCACAGGGGGAAGAAACCCTGTCTTATAGGGTCGCCATGAGTCAGAGTCAACGTGACAGCAGTGAGTGTGTCCGAAAGGAAAGGCTAGTGGTTTGAACTCACCCAGATGTGCCTCGGAAGAAGGCCTGGCGATTTGCTGCTGGAAAGTTTCCTTGAACGTTTCTACTCGGCAGCATAAGGGACTGTCGGGAGTTGGAATTTAGTGGACTGCGACTGGCTTGTTTTTCATGGTTTTTAGTGAGGCGCATATGTTGACAGAGTACCTGGGCTTCAAGTGTGGGACTGCCCCACCCTGCTGCCGGCCTCAGTTTCCCCATCCGAAACGTGCAGGGAGACAGAGGCCATCACAGGCCCTCTCTTGCCCAATGTAAGTGCCCTCTGACTAGTTGCTGTTCAGCAGAGCGCCTGGCAGATCGCAATCGCTCAACACTTGGTAGGTTTTACTACCGATATTGTTGCCCTTAACTTCCTAGCGTGTTTTTTTATTGTGATAAATATTAACATCTATTGTAAAGTACATTCCTGAAAGTTATTTGAAACGGTGTTGCTTTAAACTTCCACTAAAGTTTATGGCTCTGCTTCTTTCTCCAAGCCTTTGCCAGCTGTGGGTCTTTAATCTCTGCCAGGCCCAAGAGGCGAATGCATTCCTTTAACTCAGTGGTTCTCAACCTTCCTCATGCATGGCCCTTTCATACAGTTCCTCATGTGGTGGTGACCCCCCCAACCACAAAATTATTTTTATTGCTACTTCATCACTGTCGAATTGCTACTGTTATGAGTCGGGCAACCCCTGGGAAAGGGTCGTTTGACCCCCAAAGGGGTCGCGACCCATAGGTGGAGAACCGCCACTTTAACTGTGGATGAGGCTGGAGAAAAGGAACTCATGGGCTGCTTGTACTCCTTTGTCAGTGCTTGGGCTTCTCCGGTCTCTTAGCCACTGTCACCTATTTCATCTCGAGATGAAGGATTTAGTCCAGCTGATCAGCCTTGGCATTCGGTCCTCCTTGGGTTTTAATGCAATGATGGGTGAAACCTGAAGTTTCAGACAGTGCTCAGGGGATGCTGGGTCCCTTGTCGGGTCGCTCTCTGAGGCTTGCTTGCGGAGAAGGGCTGCCGCCGAGAGCAGGGTGGCCTCTGCCTTGAGCCGGAGCATCCCTTCGCTCCTGAGGGGAGGAAGCCATGGACTCCCACTTTCTGGACGAGGCCCATGGTCTTTGAAGCTCATGCCAGAGAAGGACACGGTCATACACTGGATAATGTGCTTGAGCAGTCATGTTGATCTTGGACTTGGAAACTGGAGTATTTGCAGGCCTACTTGGGCCAAGGCTCCAGATGACCTTTGACCGGCTGAAGGTGGGACTTTCTGTTGGGTATAACTGGGCTCCTGTCTGAAAAATTCCAGGTGAAGAGAGCAGTGACCCAGACTGTCCCCCGGAAAGTGCTTGAGAAAATGAAGGGGATCCCCCACAAGGGAAAAGAAAAACCAAGTCCTTCCATCTCCGCGGCCCTCACAGCACCTTTCTGTTGGAGCCTGTGGGCACTATTCTAAGTGATGCCCCTTCTCAACCTGTATATCCAGTCCAGGGCCCAGACGGTGGCTTATTGTATGTCCTATAAATCCCTTTTCATGATCAATCAAGGAAGGATAGAAGTTTTCAAGGTTTTTTTTTTCACTCAGAACTCATAGCAATTTATCCATCTACATCCATCTATCTATCATCCATCTATCTATCTATCTATCTATCTATCTATCTATCTATCTATCTATCTATCTATCTATCATCTATCTATCTGTGATTTATAGGTTCCTCAATCCTGGGTTCCATTTCATGAAAAATGGAAAAACATATAGCCCAGCTTTATGAGGGTGACTTCCAATTACATAACACCTCTGACTCTAATATGAACAAACAAAACCAAACAAAACATTACAAACCCAAACTACAGAACATTTTGGAAACCAGATCAGGTCCAGCCTACATCATAGGGGGGATCTACTGACAAAGTTTTAACTGTTCAAGTCAGGTTTATGCCTTTGATATTTTGTACTCCTCTCTCCCAAGCACTCTGTTTAGTGACCACTTTCCTCCCACCCCTCGAGTTTAGATAGGGGGAGTTCTGCAGAGGCTTATTTCCTGTGTAGCTCCACACGAGTTTTGAGCTCATACTGCCATCCACCATCTTCTGCATATCGGCTTCTCACAATTTAGGCTCTGACACTAATCCCTCCTTTTACTTTGCATGTATGGATTCCCGTCCTTCAGTGACTGATGGTGGTGTGCATCTTCCATGTGGACTTAATGTCCGGGAGTTTATCTTTCTTGAATCCATAGTCTAGGCTCTTGGAAGCAGCAGTCAAGAGATCAAATGAAGCATTGCATTGGGTGACTCTGCTGCACATGACCTCTTTAACATGTGAGAAAGCAAGGATTTTACTGTGAGGACTAAGGCACCCTCAAGGCCTGGGATTTTCAGTGGAAAGTTGCACATTGGATAAGGGAGGGTGAAGAAGAGTCAATGCATTTGAAGTATGGTCTAGGGAAGCAGATTGGAAACACCATGGACTGCCAGAAGGATAAACAAACCTGTCTTGGAAGATGTACAGTCGGAATGTGCTATAGAAGCAAAGATGACGACCTGCTCATGTTGCCACGAGAAACCAGTCCTGGAAAAGGACTGCAGGCTTGGTAGAAGGCCCTTGATGGGACGGACTGAGGCAGCGGCCGCGACAGTGGGCTCACGACAGTGGGCTCACGCCTAGAACAGTGTGAAGGTGGTGCGGGACCAAGCGGAGTTCCGTTCTGCTGTGCGTAAGGCCACTGTGAATCGGAAGTGACATGATGGCACCTAATCACACAGACATTCCTTTTGGTAAAAATTGGGCCCAGGGAGGCATCGTTTTAAAAAATGGTTTTCAGAAGAACATTTGCCTAGGAACATGGCCATTGGGTCCTAATTTCTGGAAAGTGTGCTTGTTCTGTGCGCCTGAACACTGTGCCGAGTGTACCCAGGGTCACCGTGGTCTGGAGCTGCCATGGAGGTGACCCCATGTACGCCAGAACATGATGCTGCCCAGTTCTGCACGGTCCCCCCCCTGTGGCAGCCACTCTGTGATGGAAGGCCTCTGAATAAAGGGGGCTCAAAACCTCCAGCACAATATGAAGGGGCTGTATGAACTATATTAGGGGGAAAATGTAATGAAAAGAAAATGGGATTTTCCCGCGAGATTTTTATTTTTTTAATCATCTTATTGGGGGCTCATACAGCTCTTATCACAATCCATACATGCATCCATTGTGTCAAGCACATTTGTGCATTTGTTGCCATCATCATTCTCGAAACATTTTCGTTCTACTTGAGCCCTTGGTATCAGCTCTTTATTTTTTCCTTCCCTCATGAACCCTTGATTATTTATAAATTATGATTATTATTTCATGTCTTACACTGACAGATGTCTCCCTTCACCCACTTTTCTGTTGCCCATCCCCCTGGGAGGGGGATATATGTAGATCATTGTGATTGGTCCCCCTTTCTTCACCTGCCTTCCCTTACCCTCCTGGTATCGCTACTCTTATTATTGGTCCTGAGGGATTTATCTGTCCTGGATTCTCTGTGTTTCCAGCTCTTCTCTGAACCAATGTACATGCTCTGGTCTAGTTGGATTTGTAAGGTAGAATTGGGGTCATGATAGTGGGGGGGCATTAAAGAACTAGAGGAAAGTTGTATGTTTCATCTGTGCTACACTGCACCTTGCCTAGCTTGTCAGGAGATTTTTTTAGGTATCTGTCATCTATCTATCTGTCTGCCTATCTCACAATAGTCTGTTGATATGGATGAGGTTTCCAGTGGCTAATTTTCACAGATAGATTGCCAGACCTCTCTTCTTAGTCTCTCTTAGGTTGCAAGCTCCCCTTTAGCCTATTCCCCACCCTGCTGGTAGCTTCCAGCGTCACCACACGAACTAACTGAACTCTGCCTTCCAATCGATGATGACTTGTACAGACCCTAAAGGACAGAGGAAAACTGCCCCCTGAGAATTTCTGAGACTGTAGCTCTTTACAGGAGTAGAAAGCCCCATCTCTCTCCCATGGCACACTAGTGGTTTTACACCACTGACCTTGCAGGTAGCCGTCCAGTGTGCAACCACTGTGCCACCCAGCCTTTTTCCTTCCAGCGTCACGGCACCATGCCAGCCACTGCAGCAGGACAAACTGGCAGGTGATTGGTGGAGCAAGGCACACGCTTGGCGATGAGATGCAAGGGTCTGTGGCTTGGTGGAGATTCCAGGGGAATCTTGAGCGACCGTCAGACAGCAGAGCTAAGCACTGTTTGGCACTTCTCTGCCGAGATGCAGGACTGTTCCTGACATGCGTTCACACATCAGGAGGAGCCAGCCTTCCGCTTTCTAGGTGCTTGCTGCCCGGTTCACATCCAGAGTACCCAAGCACACAAATATGAGCTTTGCCAAGGGTGAGAACACTCACACACAGTTCTGTTCTGCTGGAAACTTGGTGAATATCCAGCAAGCGTCATCGTTGTGGCTCTTAGCTGCCTTGAATTGGTTCTGACTCATGTGCCGCCAGAGCTCCTGGATTCAGGCCAGAACCGCCATGTTCAGTGGACGGGTAGTGAAACTCGGGTTTATGGAAGAGACTTTCTTTGTGCAGCTGACGGAAAAATGGGCAGTGGGAATCCACCGGCTGCTCCACAGGGGAAAGATGTGGCAGTCAGCATCCGTAAGTCCACTCAGTCCTATTGGGTTATTGTGAGTTGGAATTGCCTTCATGGCGATGCATTCAGTTTATAGGACAGGACTGGACTGGTCAGAACTCAAAGGCATGTGCTGTCAGATGCCATCCAGTCCATGGCATCTTTTTCCTTCTGATGTAAAATTGCTTGTTGATATAAAGTTCTTTTTTACATCTATATGAAGGTCACTGCTTTTGTTTCTGTAGACAACCAGTTTAACACACATAGAAAGAGCATATGGGTCATATCTAAATGTGAGAAAGAGCCAGATGTAAAGAGACTTTTAGAGCTTAGGCAGAGGTCCTCAAAAATTTTAAACAGGGGGCCAGTTCACTGTCCCTCAGACCCATTGGAGGGCCAGACTATAGTTTTAAAAAACTATGAACCAATTCCTATGCACACTGCACATATCTTATTTTGAAGTAAAAACCAAAATGGGGCAAAAACACCTGGCGGGCCGGATAAATGTCCTGGGTGGGCCGCATGTAGCCCGCGGCCTGTAGTTTGAGGACGCCTGGCTTAGAGAATGTGTATTCAATTAGTAAGAGGCTTCACCTGTTCAAACAATGTGTGTCAGCTGACTGAATTCATCTAGGGAGATCATTAGTGTTGATCTTTGGCTTACATAAACTTCATACCACACATGCACACGTTTGTGTGTGCGTGTGTGTATACACACACACATACATATACATACATACAAAGGTAAGTCAAAATGTATTGCTACAAAGTGATAAAAGCTTTTATAAAACACACATATCAAAATGTTCTTGATGTATCCTCCACCCAGGTCTATACACGTCTGAAAGCCGTGTGTCCACCTGTGGTAGCTCCATAATCTGGTGTCAATTTGAGGATTAAGAGTGTAGGGGTAGAGTCTACCCTGTCAATCAGAATATAGCCAATGAGGCCTGTAGGTGGGCATGGCCTTCTCCTGAGGATTCTGGGAACTTCTTCCTGTATTTCCTCCTTGGAAGTGGGAGACAATTTCTCTCTCAGCTCACTCCTTGTGAGACATCCCTGTAGAGAGGACACATGGAAAGAGGCTGATGGAGCCAGACCTCTGGAGCCGGAGAAGTCACGTGGTGACCCCTGCCAGTGCTGAGATGCTTATGCTGCCGCTGGAGCCACAAGGCTTCCCACCCACTGGGCTGTGATCTTCCTGCATTCAGCATCATTGCATGTGTTTCGTGAGTCTGAAGGAGACTATTGATTGATATTGGACATATGGGCTAATATCAGACTTATAGACTTGATCTGGACTGGGCTGAGATGTTTTCTCAATATTCAACCGCTCTTGTCTTTCCTGTATACATATGAGTATCTATGAGTTTGTTTCTCTAGTCAACCCAGACTATAACCCTCCCCTGAAAAATTCTACTCTTCAATGAAGATCACACTGAAATGTCAGCTTGGGCATCTCCTAGGGATCCAAATCCGATTCTTTTGAAATAGTTTTTGAGTTTGGGAACAGAAAGAGGCCTGAAGGAACAAGATCATGGCTGCAGAGTTGATACCCAATGAAAAGCCTCGTAGGACAGCCTTTGTCACCCTGGAAGTATAAGCACGCACATTGTTGGGATGAAAAAAAATTCCCCAGTGTAACTTTCCTGACTTTTTTCTCATTAATGCAGTTTCAATTTTTAAAAAAAATCTTCTTCCTAATAAAACCCTTGTGTCCTTCCAGGAAACCTTTCCAGATTACCCTTTGAACTTCCCAAACAGCAGTCGACATAGCCTTCTCAGCTCTGCCCTAGAAACCACTTTAGAAGCCACTTTTTGATTGGACTCTTTTTGAAGTCCCCCAATGAGAACAAAACAAGTACATGATTGGGAGGGCTGGCCTGCAGCCATCCACTCATCATGGGGACATGCTCAAACACATTTGGTGTAGAATAAGCCTGTGTACTGGAACCCCAGAAGCAATACTTTTGGACACACACACACACACACACACACACACACACACACACTCAGTCACTGTTCTCCAAGAAGAGATTCTAATTGACAGTCAGTTTGGTAATCAAGACCCTAGTCCTAAAAACAAAGCAAAACCACTCAGGGCCATTGAGTCCATTTCAGCTCCTAACAGCCCTATTGGATAAAATAGAACTGCCCCTGTGGGTTTCTGAGGCTGTAACTCTTTATAGGAGTAGCAAGCTTTGTCTTTCTCCCTACCCTAGTCCTTAGTCACTTCTGAAAATAATAGTCCGGCTTAACTATGGAAAGCAGTGACCTGAGGCTATCGGTTGACTCTGATTCATGGTGACCTCATTCTTGTCAAAGTAAAAATGTGCTCTTTAAGATTTTCAGTTCCGAGCCCTAGTGTCGCTTTTGGGTCAGTGTTGGACTGATAACCACAAGGTTGGCAGTTCAAACCCACCAGCTGCTGTGAGGGAGAAAGATGAGGCTCTCTGTTCCTGTAAAGACTTAAGGCCTCGGAAACCCTGGAGAGGTTCACTATGAGTTGGAATCAATTCCTTGGCAGTAGATTTGGAGTTTGTTGCTGTTGTTAAGGGTTTCAATGAACACTGTCCAGCAAGTAGATTGCTGTTGGTCTGTCTTCGGAGGTAAAGTGGGTGAGTTCACTCACTACCTTTTGTTCAGTACATAACTCTTCGCAGCCCCTAGGGACTCTTATGGAAAGCAGTAGCCTATCAGAACAAAACCCCAAAATGAGAATTTGACAGTGTCCTTCCGAACAATTCAAGGGAAGCCTGAGTTAAAGGAAAGAGGTGATGTCTTTGAAATCCAGAAACAAAGAAGGCAGGTGGTCAGTGTGTAACAGCTCTACTTCAGGACACACACACACACACACACACACACACACATACACACACAAATGTATCCTCCTCAGCCACCCACTGAGGTCTGACCAGACTTGTCAGAAACCGGTCTGTGTGAGAAATTCGTGCGGAGCCAACACAGCGTTCCAAGAGTTTGGTCTAGTTTGTCCTCTTGCTGAGAATTTGCATTCATACCAAATTAGAAAGCACATTTTAAGATGGGAGGTTGGTGACTGTTACAGGGTAGATTCTGGTTCAACATGGCATGCACACATATGTACGTATGTGTGTGTGTGTGTGTGTGTGTGTGAGAGAGAGAGAGAGAGAGAGAGAGAGAGAGAGAAAGAGGAGAGTTGGACTGGAATGAACTTGTTTGAATCCCTGGTTCAAACTTTGGACCCTGGGAATTCCACATGAGAATTTCTTTTAAAGCCTCATTCAGAAATAGGACAGAGAGGAATGCACCAAGACAATTAGCGTTATTTCTACCCCAGAAACCTCTCAAACTTAAGGTACAGTAGTGGAAACATGGTCGCTAAAATACTCAGTTGTGTTTAAAAATAATAGTGACCCGGAATGCACTCAGGACAGGTGGGAAGAAGCCGGGCCTTAAATTACACATGTATCCTTTATGTGAGAATCATGCTGTCAAAATTAAAAGGAAATTCAACATCAGAATGTTACGGTAATTCTTATGTAGGTGGAAAATTCTTTTGTCATTACTGTTATATTTTTTCCCTTTCCAAATTTGTACACATTTATTAACTTGTCTTCAAAGACTAGTCTTGTAGCCCTTCTTTATTAACGTCCTCCATGGAGTGGTGGGGCGGGGCACAGGAGGAGCCCTGGTAGTGTATTGGTTACAAGTTGGGCTGCTAACTGCATGGTCAGCAGTTCAAAACCACCAGCTGCTTTGTGGAAGAAAGATGAGGCTTTCCATTCCCTTAAAGAGCTAGTTTCAAAAATCGGAAGAGGCAGTTCTCCCCTGTCGTATGGAGTCACCACGAGTCAGAACAGACTGAGTGGCAGTTAAGTTGGGGTTTTGCTTGTTGGTTCGGTTTGGGTTTGGTTCATGGAGGGTGGGGGCATGGGGCAAGAGTGTGTGTGTAGCCACTCAAACTCAGTAGTGGCTTCTGATGCGGGGTGAGCGACCCATGTGTGGCCGACTAGACCCGAGCGCTGTTGGGCTTTCTTCGTTAGAATCCTCACAGAGCAAATTCCAGGCCTTTCTTTCTTTCGTGCCGGCTGGATTCCCAGGGCCAACTTGTGGCTCGTCGTGGGGTTAGGATGGATTCTCTAGAGAAGCAAAACCAATGATGCTGGCATGGGTTTGTCTCTAGAAAGCGATTCATAGCAAGAAACGGCTTTCACCGTTGTAGGATAGGTAAGTCCAGCCTTGAACAGGTTTAAATCCGGCTTCTCCTGACTCGTGGAAGCGCATGACCAGGAAGCAGGATGACGAAGCAGAGACAGGGGGCACTGGCTGGCAGACGCAGAGGTCCAAAGCCAGCTGAATGGACCCACTCTTGGTAATCAGCTGGCGGTTCAAGGGATCTGCCGGCAGCACAAGAGGAACTTAAGGAACCCGACGGAAAAGATCCAGCTCCAGCAGAAGGCGAAGGCCCATGAGGGTTCCACTCTGCTCAGTCTCTCTCTCGTATTAAAGGGCTTAGGACACCAAGGATGTGCCATCAGGCTGCGACCCACTTGGTAGGCTGGGCTCTGCCCCTACCCTTACCCAAGATGGTTAGTTGCCATGCATCATCCTGAGTCAGCACAGTCGTCCATGGAAAACCCCGTGTGCTACCCAAGGATCTTGCTTGGACCACCACTCACTCCCATCCCAGTCCTAGACCAGGAGCTCCAGTGGATCTTTGAAGTGTGGCATCGTGGGTTAGGCAATGGGCTACTACTCACTACAGGGTCTGCAGTTTGAACCTCCCAGCTGCTCAGCCGGAGGAAGCTGAGGGAGGCTTTCTACTCCCGTAAAGAGTTACAGTTTCAGAAACGCACAGGGGGCAGTTCTACCCTGTCCTATCAGGGTGCTGTGAGTTGCAATCGCCCTGATTGCAGTGAATGAGCTGAGTGAAGGCATGTACCAAAGCAGCCCCGTTGACCTAGTGGGTTCTGCTAACCACGAGATCAGCAGTCTGAATTCACCAGCTCACGGGAGGAAGTGGAGGCTGTCTACTCCTATAACCGTGTACATCCTCAGAAACCCACAGGGGCAGTTCTGTTCTGTCCCAGAGGGGCACGAGGGTCAGGATACACTCACTGGCAATGAGCTGGGCGTGCGTTTGGAGGCACATCCCAGACAAGGCAGAGATTGGGGAGGCTGTGCTCTGGGGAAGGCAGAGAAGCAAACAGGCCCGGGGCTGGAAGGATGGCTTTCCCTCCTCTGGCCGAGGGCACTGAGCACTGCATTCGACTTTCTGCATCACTGCCATCTTTCTGAGAATGTTTGAAGGGGTGATTTCATGTTATAACCTCACAGGCTCCTGAGACATAAAGGAAGAAGTTGAGAAGCAGAGAGAAAAGGAACAACAAAATTAGGGACTGGGAGAGTTGTTCCCCCACTGTGGCTAAATCGACTCCCAAATCAGACGCTACCACTCCTAGTTTTCCAAGTTCCCCAAATTCCTTGTTTGAGGAGGAGCGTGGAGCAAGGAAGGACAGGCATCTCTCCACCCCTTAAATGCACAGGGCAGATGGCAACACAAAACAGTGGCATCGCCCCAACAACTGGTTCCCCTCAACACATTCCCTCTCAGTGGTTAGTCATAGTTGGAGTCATCCTAGAGATTCGGACTCAGAGCAACCTGACAGGGCCGAGGATGACTGCCTCCTGAGCTCTCGTAGGAGGTAAGATTTATGGGAGAGCCCTGGTGCTTTAGTGGCTCTGTGCGTTGGGCTGCTAACCTCAAGGGCAGCCGTTCAAAACCACCAACCACCCCAAAGGAAAAAGATGGGGCTCTCTACTGCCATAACGAGTTACAGTTGGAAACCCATGGGGAGAGTTGGACCCTGTTCGGTCGGGTCACTATGAGTAGGTATCCACAGACCTGTTGGCAATGAGTTTGGGGTTTTCTGCTGTTTGCTGTTCAAGCTTTATGGAAGCAGTGGATTGCCTGGTCTTTCTGCCACCCTCACCACAAGCCCAGGTGTAACCCGAAGGAAGTTGCTCAGTTGCTTCATACCAATGTACGCCTATTGTGGAAAACTACGCAGACCCTCACAGGGAACCCTGAAGGGGAAGCAGGCTGCCTCCTGCCCCCAGGGGTGAACAGGCTAGCAGCCAGCGGGCAGGGAAAGAGTGAGGAAGGCCACAGGCAAGGCCCATGGGGAAGCTTCCTGGGGCCCTCAGAGGCAGGAAGGGTAACCAGTCTGCATGGAAGAGCCTGGGCTGGCTGGCATGCTCCAGGCCGCCGCCAGAGGGTGCCTCTTTCCTAGTGCTGCTATCGCACAAACACCACCAGAGAGTGGCTTTCGGGGCTAGATGGTTCAATTCAGAGGCAGAAGGGTTGGCCTCTGCTCTGGAGGACATCTTTGTCACATCTTCTCCTTGGAGATTTCCACGCAGCATCAGGCTTCCCCTAGCCCAGCTGGTTTGCTTCTTTGTCAGATCTGTTGCTTTTATATTTCAAAGGTGATTGCTTTAAGACCCGCATATGGCCTCTGCATAGCAAAGTAGACCCTGTTCCCAAATGGGGTTCCATGATTACCTCCGCAGACGCACCAAAGTGACCCCTTGCCATCGAGCCGATTTTGACTTTGAGTAACCCAATAGGACAGGGTAGAACTGTCCCTCTGGGTTTCTGAGACTGTCACTCTTTAGGGGAGGGTGTTAGGGTAGACTAGAGAAACAAATTCACAGACAATCATATGTGTATAAGAAAGAGCTGTATATAAAGAGTAATTGTATATTAAGAAAACATCCCAGCCCAGTCCAGATCAAGTCCATAAGTCCTATATAATAGCCCATATGTCTGATACCAGTCTATAAATTCCTCTTCAGACTCAACGCAACACATGCAATGATGCCGAATGCAGGGAGATCACAGGCCAGAGGCCGGAAGGTCTTGTGGGTTCAGTGGTGGTGGAAGCATCTCAGCGCTGGCGTGGGTCTCCATGTGGCTCCTCCAGCTCCAGGGCTCTGGCTCCATCAGTGTGTCTTCATGTGGCTTGTCACCAGGAGTGTGAAGCAGAGGGTGTGTGTCTGGCTTCCGGTGAGCTATTTGTCTCAATAACGCTTCCAGTGAGGTCATCACGCTGCGACTTGATTGACATGCTAAACTGTACCCCTTCACTCTTAATAGTCTTAAGTTGACACCGGAGTGTAAGGCCCCGTCTTTCTCCTGTGGAGCGACTGGTGTTTTCATACCGCTGACCTTGGAGTTAGCAGCCGAACGCATAACCATTGCTGCCTCGTGGGGTCTCTAAGGCTGGAATCTTGACCGAAGCAGACTGCCATATTTTTCAAACTGCCCAATTTTGGTCAGTAGCTGAGCACTTAACCATTGTACCTTCTAGACCCCACCCTTGTGTCCGCATCAGCTAAATTAATCATCTTTCCCCGCTGTGTGGTGCCATAGGGGACCGTGGACCACTAGGACTGGGAACCACTGCCTGTGTCCATGTCTCTGGGCCAAGACTCGTTTGTCTCTGGAGAGTCTCTGTCTCAGAGACCTGGGCCACTGTTGAAAAAACTGACACCCATGCTGCGTCCTGTTCCGGTGTAGGGAGCTTACGGTGACCCGGGAGAAGGGTGCCTTCTATAAGATGGGAGCCAGTGCAGTGTAGCATTTTCAGGGAGCTGGTTTGAGTGGCTGTAGGCTCTGTAAGAGCTTCTGGCATGACCAAGCTCCCTTAACGAAACTCCCGGTTACACAACAGAGACTTCCTTTGTGCCGTGTGCCTGGCAAGCTACACGCTGCCGGCGAATGCAAGTAAGACTTTTCAGGTTTATGTCTTAAAATCTTTGGGGTTAAAACTCCACCCATTACCATTTATCAGATCCACCCTGGGCTCAGGGCCACCCCCACCCCTTTTTCCACAGAAGGAGGGATTGTGTCCAGTCGTGGTTGGGCAGAGAGAGAGCTGGGTCAGAGGGAGGTGTGTGTGTGTGTGTGTGTGTGTGTGTAGAGAGAGAGATGGACACTTCCTGCAGGTTTTATCCAGGAGGGGTGTGTGTGTGTGTGTGTGTGTGTGTGTAGAGAGAGAGATGGACACTTCCTGCAGGTTCTATCCAGGCCCTCAGAGCCTCGCGTGGACGTGTGCACACGTGGAGAACAGGATCTGCGTGGCCCTTCGTGGCCCTGCTTCCCTGCCTGTACGCTTCCCTCTTCTGTTACCTTCAGGATTTGGTCTGACTTTTCTAGTGGACAGCCGTTGCCTGGGTTTGGGCCCACCTGTTTCCTCCACCCAAATCCCAATTCTCTGGCCTTCAATGGAATGGACTGTCTCCCTCAACCTCCCCGTGCTGCCCAAGTGGCAGTAGAGCTTGTCAGTCAGTTACGAGCAATAGAAATATCCTTCAGGGCTCCTTATCCTGCTGCGTCTGTGGCGCAGGCACTCTCGCCGAGCCCTGGGGTGGAAGAGGAGCAATGCAGAGGGCGATGCGTGTCCTCTGTCCAGCTGGCCCAGCTTGTCCGGGACTGCTCTTCCCTCACACCAAAGCCTTGCAGTTGCCTGGAGTGTCTCTCTGGCTAAAGGAGTCCACATCACGCCGGGGACACAGCAAAGTCTTGGCTACTTTTCCTAGAGCGGTTGGCTAGGCAGGTGTCTGGGTGGTGCAGATGGCTTGCCCTCAGCTGCTATCCCCAAGAGTGGCGTTTTGAAGTCACTCAGCGGCACCACCTACGAAAGGGCTGGCAATCTGCGTCTGTAAAGTTGACTACCAAGACAATCTGCTCGCTCATTTGGGGTCACCAGGAGTTAGAACTGACTTTGGGGGGAAGTTGGTCCGAAATTTTAAGTTGTTATTTCATTTTACTTGGACCCACAATCAACATACATGGAACTCGCAGTGAAGAAATCCGTGGTGTGCACCAGGTGAATCTGCTGCCAAAGGCCTCGTCGATGCTGGAGAGTAAAGATGCCTCTCTGAAGAAGAAGGGGTTTCTGGCCGCTTGCAAGCACTTCATGTGCATGCTGACGCTGGCCGATGGCTAACGAGGATGGAGGAGAACTCGTGCCTTTCCTTATGGTGTGGGCGAAGAATATTGAACATTCCATGGCTGTCAGAGGAAGACCAATTTCTGTTGTGGGGGAGGTACAGCCAGAATGCTCCAGAAGGGAGGATAGCGATAGTTCCTTTCGTGTATTTTGGAAGGTTTATTAGGAGGGATTCATTGCTGGAGGACATCGTAGTTGATAAAATAGAGGGGCAGCAGAAAAGAGGAAGACTACGTGAGGTGGATGGACACAGTGGCTGGAGCACTGGGCTCAAACACAGCAATGGTTGGAGGAGGGCGGCGGCCTGGGCAGCGTTTCCTTCTTTTGCACACAGGGTCGAGTGGGTGGGGAAGGCTTCAAGGCACCTAACAGCAGCAAGACCAATGATAATGAAACCGTCACAAACTTGACTGTGAAGACCAGTCACTGTTACAAGAAAGATTCACGTTCTATAGGTTTGCATCAGTACCTGAATTTTTAACAAATTCCCATGGGGTGCCAAATGCATTGGGTCTATGGACCTCCATTTGTGTAGCGGTGTCAGAGAGAACATCACTTTAATGAGGCTCTTTGGCCTCTGCTCATTTGGGAAAACGATATGGTAATGGCCAATGATTTGGTTAAATGGCTGCAAATGCACTACCCTTTTCCTGTTCTTAATTTATTCAGGGCGTATTACTGCTTAAAAGAATGAGATAAGATGACCTAAGAGGACCCACCGCAGTGGCTAACCTGGGCTCAGGCACAGCGAAGATTGTGAGCATGGTGCGGGACCGGGCAGTGTTTCCTTCTGTTGTGCACAGGGTAGTAGGAACAGACTGGGTGGGGTCTAAGACCAGCAGCAAGATGCTCCTAAGGAGTGCTGGTGGCAGAACGGTTGAGAGCTCTGCTTCTTTTACCTGAGAGGTTAGGATTTGGAACCCACCAGGGGCCCGTGGGAAAAAGGACATGGCTTCTTCTGGTAAGATTCCACTCAAAAATAAACTCACTCACTACTTTCGAGTCGAGTCCAACTCACAGTCACCCAGGGGACAGAACCGGCCCGTGAGGAGAATGTACATCTTTCAGGGAGCAGACAGCCTCTGTCTGGGGTGGAGGGGCAGGTGCTTTTGAACTGCTGACTTTAGTGTGAGCAGTTCTACTTGGTCCTGTAAGGCCATGCATGATGAATCAGAATGTTCTCTAGAGCTCTTAGACCCTTTCCCATAACTATTCCCAGGTCTTAGGTTTATCTCTTTCTTAGGCAGCTCACCTGGAAGATGAACAATGCATGAATGGAGTTGCTAGACACGGAAGGGAAATACTGGCCCACCAGGCAGGTAACAAAAGTGAAAGGTCAGAATCTTGGGCTGGGCTGGTCATTCATTGGTCCTGAGTGAGGACAGTGAATAATGGCTTGATATGATGCAAACATTTGCATGTGAACTTTGCCCTTTATTAAAAGGTGGGATCAGGTGTGTCTGCGTTTGAAGCTCGGTTTTAATTTTTGTTTCAGGAACAAAGGAAACTGGTGTAATTCACATACTTTAAGTTACTCAACCATCTCTCTTTGGGGCAGGATCCGAAGGTGTTTTTTTTTTTTCTACCCGCTTTTAGCCTGCATAACTGGGTTCTCTGACTTGACAGAAAACCACTTTTGATTATTCAAAGGTATTAGGGACTGAGGAAACACTGGTGCTTTTGTTACCAGCAATCTAGCAAGTTTAGGAAGAACTGCTCTGGCCAGGAGGGGCTGTCCCCTAGCAAGGTGGGCGGGCTCGGGGCTCCCTCCCTTCAACGCTGGGGCTTGTGTTAAACACCCCAAATCAAACACACCCAACCCACTGCCCCTGGAGACCACGGGGGCTCCTAGGGGCACCTAGAGGGCAGGGCGGAAGCCCCGGGTTGTAAATCCTCCAGGGGCCCTGCTGGCACAACGCTCTCCAGCTGAGCAGCCGGTGCGTTCCACGGGCTCCAACCGCCGCCTTTTCGGTTAGCAGCCGGGCGCTTTAACCACGGCGCCACTAGGGTTCCACGTGGAAACACCCGGGAGAGTAATTCCAAGTTTTTGGAAAAGTTATGCGAAAGGGGCTCTAGCGACTTCCGGCAGCCGGATGGAGCCGCGGCCGCCCC
>NW_022111369.1:51276091-51283267 GCF_000313985.2 Echinops telfairi
CCGTCCCGGGGTCGGCGGAGGCGGAGCGGTGGGGTGGGCGGTACCCGGGGCCGGGGCCCGCGAACGCCTGGCCCGCTCGGGACAGTTTGCCCCGGAGCTGCTCATTCATTAGTTTCTCCGCGCTGCGGGGACGAGAGGGAAAAGTGGGGTCACACCCGTTGCACAGGTGGGAAGATCGAGGCCCGCCTTCCACACTCAGCTTTGCCGTTGCTTCTCTGAGCCCCGCCCCCGCCAGTCCCCCGTGCCCGCGGCGCCCCAGCCACTGTCCCCCAAGTCATCGTGGATTCAAGTTTGCTCGTCCAGGCGGTCTGAGCCAGTTCCCTAAAGCCTGGACTGGGTGCACACAGAAGGTGCCTTTTGCTTTGAAGGCTCTGCTTTCCGAGGGCAGGTTCTAGGGTACAGGGAAGGAAGTTCACTTTCACAGCCTTGAAGTTGTAGGTTCAGCGCATCCGCGCTTTCCGGATGACTGAGCCGGTGGTAACAAGTCCAAGCCAGGCTCCTTGTTATCATCTGTAAAATGCAAGGACTGGGGCTGATCATTGTACAGTTGCCACAGCAAGAGGATCATTTTCAAGTTCTCCCTTCATGCCCAGCATTTGTTTTGAATACTACACCCAAGGCAGCTTGTACAGGTTCCAGATTCACTGGCGCCCCCACCTTTAATTCACCTGCCTGTAGGGCCTCTTCTCCCTACTCCACCCCACCCCACCCCACCCCACCCCACCACCTCAGCCTTGCCGGGCCCTGAACAGGCCTGCTTCCTGGCTGTGGCTGATTGAGTAAGAAGCTCTTATTGAGAGAACCCGTTAGCCACTCTCTGACCCTTGATGAATAATAATTACGTGGTTGATGTATTTCTAGCTATGATGCAACACTTTTGGAGTCTTATTTTCTAAGGACATTCTTTTTAGAGACAGAAAGGATTGCACCTATAACTTAAATCATAAAAAGAAGACAGAAACCAGATAACAGCAGCTATTAGATAAACACTAATACTATTCCATCTTTGCACCCTCAATAGGATCTTGCCATCCTCAAACGAAGCTTGGGAGTCAAGTGAGATAGATACCTTTCAAATAAACCTCCTGGCCATGGCTTTTGGAAAGCAGTTTTGTATTGAAGAAAAGTAGTTGATTCTCAGATTTTTCTGGTTTGAAGCGCTGTTTGTTGACGTTAAGAAATGAGGTGACCTTTTGAAAACGATGTATGTGGTTCTAAAGCAATCCAGGGTGTGTAGTTTAATTATATGTGACTTACTCATTCTAAGTTGATGACTTTGAATCTCCGTTTAGACTGAAAGTTGTTAAAGGGACAGACATGGCTTATGTTTTATTTCAAAAACAATGAGTAAATCTTAAAAACAAACAAACAAACAAACAAACAAACCAAAAAACAAAAACCAGAAACTAAACATTATGACAAGTACTATTTTATTGCCTTATTTACTTTTCCAAAACATTCCTTAATTGGATGCAATTCACTACTGGCACGGGGTAGACATACGTTGAACTTGGCCTGCAGAAATGAAAACAGGCAATCGCTTTGCTTAAAAAAATAAGACCGAGGGTGGCTGGAGAAGGTGACTAAGGAGGATGAAGCAGCGGCTTCTTGTCTGACAGCTAAGCCCCCTCCACGAGGACCAACAAGCCGGGCGGAGGACCCTAAGGCACCTCCTGCGTGACGGAAAATCTGCTAGACATGCCTCTGTCCTGGCAACCAGACCCGACTGAGCAGCCCCTGCTGGTCAGGTGGTAAATGCCACCCTCTTCCCCCATGCCTGCAGCTCTGGACAGGAGGAACAAGGGAGAAATGGAGCCGAGTAGCCAGATGCAACAATTTACAAGGAAGGAAGGCTTCTTCACATGGAAAACAAATTACAACCAAAGAAATTTTAGCACTCTGGAGGGAAGGTGGGGTGGAAAGGGGGAACCGATTACGGGAATCTACATATAACCTCCTCCCTGCGGGACAGACAACAGAAATGTAGGTGAAGGGAGACGTCGGACAGTGTAAGATATGACAAAATAATTTATAAATTATCAAGGGTTCAGGAGGAAGGGGGGAGCGGGGAGGGAGGGGGAAAATGAGGAGCTGATGCCAGGGGCTTACGTGGAGAGCAGATGTTTTGAGAATGATGAGGGCAACAAATGTACAAATGTGCTTTACACAATCGATGTATGTATGGATTGTGATAAGAATTGTATGTACCCCTAATAAAATGATTAAAAAACATTAAAAAAAAAATAAGACCAAGGACCCTTTGCCAAGATTAAGAAGCCCTGATGGAGCTGTATGGCTTAGGCATTGGGCTGCTAACTTCAAGGTTGGCGGTTCAAACCCATCAGCCACCCTTCAGGAGACAGATGAAGTTGTCTGCTTCTGTTAACGTGTACCGACTCAAAATGTCCGGTTCTGACTTTACCCTATTGGGTTAATACGAGTTGGAATCTACGTGATGTTTTTGGATTTGGTTTGTGGATTCTCAAGTTTCCGGAGCCCTGGTTACACAGTTCTTAAGCTCGCTGCTGTTTTGATCATAAGGTTGGCAGTTCGAACTCACCAGCTGCTCTGAAGGAAAAAGACCTGGCAATGTGCTTTAGTAACGATGAACTCACACACTGCCATCTAGTCAGTTCAGACTCGGAGACCCTGCATATGGTTTTGCGACTTAATGTTTATGAGAGCAGACCACCTCATCTTTTACTCAAGGAGAGGCTGGTAGATTTGAACCTCTGACCTTGCGGTTCGCAGGCAGCTTGACACCTTAACCCACAGCACCGGCTTCATTGCCTAGGAAACCCGATGAGGCAGGTCTATGCTGTCGGACAGGGCTGCTATGAGTTGCAGTTGGACTAGTGGCAGTAGGATTGGGGTTACCAAGCTTGACCAGCCCTCCCCAAGGAGCCAAGCTTTGGAAAAATTCATAGAAATGAACTATATAGGTTGATAAACTGATTTAGATTCTGAGTCGTGGTATTTCCAAAGCTGTTATTTAAACTATAGAACCAAAATAAAACAAAAAAAAAAATCCCTCCTTGTATGAAATGTGTTTTGAGAAAATTTATAGCTGTCACCATACTTAAAAAAAAATGTAGCTCATTACTTTTGTGTTTATAGTTTTCATGTAGGTAGTATTGCTCTTATAGACTGTATCCAGAAATGGAATGATTTATCTAGACAATATGCCGCTCTTCAAAAGATCTGAGAATGTGAGATTTTTCTTCGAGAGTTTGTAAAACCAAATAGCTGTTGACCAGCCAGTTGAGACAAGCTATCGTCACACTTTGCATTACGTAAAAAAAATGGAGGAGTGATTGGAAGTTGAAGAGGCACAGATAATGCACAGTGTGGTGGGGTTTGTACTTGCCTTTCCAGGAGTGCACAAGATGTGTGTGTGTGCACGCACACACCTGCGTGGGCATCCACTGACTTAGCTGACTACCTTCTCCCATGGTGACTGCAGCTGCTCCCCTGGTGGGGCTGGTAGGTGGTGAATGGAAGTTAGTGATGCAGGTGGATGCCTGGAGGTGAAGTTGTTTTTCCTGGCTGGCTTTCTCATGGTGTCTGAATAGTTGAATGTGCAGAGGGAGCAGCTTCATGGTGGAGGAATCACGGTAACTGAAGGGGGAGGGTTTTGTTTCAAGGTTGAACTGTTTAAAACAAAAAGATGTCATTGTCTTTTGTTGAAAAATTTTCTTTTTCCATCACATGATTTGGAATTCGAGGGCAGGTGGGCAGGGCTTCCCAGTGGGGCCCTGCTTCAGTCTTTCGCTGGTTATACAGGAAGGCGTCTTGGCCGGCTGCAGTGGTGCTCTGGGGTGTTCGTGTCAAGATTGGTGATTCAAACCCAGCAGCCACCAAGAGGTTGTCTTGGAACCACTACATGGGGTCACTATGGGTCGGGATCAACTTGATGGCAATAGGTTTGATTTTGGTTTTGAGGGACACTGTGGGCTTTTCACATAGATAATAAAAATGGATTTCTAGAGCTTCATAGTCTGTCCACCGACATTCACAACAACCTGGCACTTGTAAAATCTTGGTACTGATTGTTTCTGAGCTTCCCTGTATCTGCTGTAGACAGTGTAGGAAAATCACAGGGCTGGCAGGCCACTCTGAATTTCCATGGACATGCAACTGAGATTCAAAGTTTGAAACCACGAGCTGCTCCTCCGGAAAAAGAAGGGCTTTGTGTGATAAAGGATTACAGTCTCAGAAACTCACAGGGGCAGTTCTACCGTGTTCTATAGGGTCACTGTGAGTCAGCATTGACTTGATGGCAATGAGTTGGGGTTTTTTTTGCAAATATTATGACTAAGAATCTTGCTAGTTTACCATACCTATTAATTATGTATGTGATTTTATCAACTAAAAGGGAAAAAAAGCTAAGCATTCAGTGTCACCATATTCGCTGTGCTCTCAAATCCAAGTTTGCGTTCATGTGTAGTTTGTGCTGTGTAGTAAGGGCTCTGTTAGGTGCTCATATTTAATCAGCAAGCATTTATTGGGGTCCTGGTGGCATAGTGGGCTGTAATGGGTTCAGCTGCTTCAGTGGTTCAAACCCACCTGTACCTCCTCATAAGAAAGCTGAGGCTGGCTGCTCCAGAAAATATGTACAGTCTAGGTAACTCGGTGGGGCAGTTCGCTTCTGTCCTACGGGGACTCTGCGAGTTGACATCCACTCCGTGGCTGTGGTTGGTTGGTTTCTCTCTTCAGTGAACTAGAGCCAGGCCATGTCTTGAAGGAGTCAGTTTGTACAATAGGCAATCTTTCTTTAAAAAAAAAATCTGAACATTGAAGCTTTCTAAGTCAGATACCGTATATCCTCGAGTAAAAGCAGAGTTTCTCAGCACATTTTCAATGCAGTTTTTGTGGTGAAATTAGGTGCCTCAGCTGATATTCGGGGTGGCTTATGCTTGAGTATATACGGTACTTAACACAGTAGGGGAGGAATCCTGTTTTACAAGTAGTAGATCGCTAAGACTATGGTAATGTGATCGGGAGGGACCAGTCCCTGGCGCAGGACATCCATTTGGTAAAGTGAAGGGTCAGAGAAAAATAAGATGACCCCCAGTAACGTGGTTGATCCGGGGGTAGATCACTGGGCTCAAAGAGCAATGATTGTGAGCTGGGGAAAGTGTCTCATTGAATGGGCTCAACGGCAGCAATGTGTCCAGGAGTGGACCGCCGCGTTTTCCTCCTACTGAGCCTCTGGTGGGTTCCAGTAGCCCACCTTTGGATTGGCTGAATGATTCATTACTATGCCACTGGAGCTCCAGGTGAGCAGGTAAGGTGGTAAGATGTGTCTGTCCGGGTTGACTACAGAACCAAATCCAGTGACACTCATGTACGTATAAGAAAGAACAATTGTTTATGAAGAAAACATCCCAGCCCAGTCCAGATCCAGTCCTTAAGTCCAATATTAGCCCATAAGTCCAAAATTAGTCCCCAAATCCTTCAAACTCACAGTTACACGCGATGATGCAAAATACAGGAAGATCACAGGCCGCTGGAGGCAAAGTCTTGTGGAGCCGATGGCAGTGGAAGCATCTCAGTGCTGGTCTCCACGCGGCTCCTCGCTCGACAGGAAGGTGAAGCAGAGAGAGCTAGTGGTCTGCCTCCAGGGAGAAAGAGGAAGTTCCCAGAATCCTCATGAGAAGGCCACGCCCACTAGGAGGCATCATCAGGTTATGACCTGATTGACAGACTAGACTCCACCCCTATGCTTATTAAGTTGACGTGGAATTATGTAACTACCATCAATGTCATCTGAGTGCTGAGGGGGCACTGAGCATGTACCAGGCTGACGGCTCCAAGGCTTTCTAAGCAGAAACATGGTGGGCACGGTCCATCCACAAAGAGAAGGCAGCTCTGGTTGCAGTAAAGTGAACTGGGCCTAGAAGGTGGGCAGTGAGGTCTGGGACAGTTAATTTGGGCTGGGCCGAATAGGTCATTTTGGCCCCTGCAGACATAAGAAGCCCTTGGAGGCACTCAGCTGACAGGCCCCAGTTACCCCGAGGTGTCTCAGGAGGAAGCTGTGGAGCAGTCCTCTGCACATCGAGGGACCACCGAGCTGCAATCAGATCCTTGGCAATGCTGTTTTGGTTTGGTTTTAGTTGTAAAAGCAAAGTATGGGAGTTCAGAGGGGGGAAATGCGATAGCACCTGGATTGGAGCTTTGAGCCCCTAGAGGCATCTCAGAAGGGAAGCTTGTCAGATGGCTGCCCTAAACCAGCTGTGAAAAGCCCGTGGGCCTGGTGGTGCCCCAACACACATGAAGCGTTGTCCATGCACTGCGATCAGTTGGATGGCAGCTGGTTTGGTTTCAGTTTTGGCTGGGCAGGGTGGTGGGACGCTACTAGAAGTGTAGTGCTCCCCGAAGTGGGTGGTTACCACCGCCTGGGGGGCGCTGCATAAGCCGATCGATGGACACGTGGCTGCACCCTGCGCTCAGACATGAGACCCACTGTGCGGATAGCACGAGACCGGGCGGTGTTAGACACAGGCTTGTTGTGAGTCGGGACCGACCACGCTGTATCCTGGAGTACAAGAGTTTTTAATTACTAGGAGGACACTGAGGAATGGTTTTTTATTTTTCTGAAAAATGTGGGAGCCCTCGGTCTAGGGAGCGCGCGTTGCTAAGGAGCGAGACGGCCGCGATGTGTGGTGGGGGCCCCGAGGAGAGGATGGCCTCTTGGACTTTGGCAGGGGGCAGGGAGCACGTGAGCCTCTCTCATCTGAAATGACGTGATCCAGTGCCTTACTTAACTCACTGCCCTGAGATGGTTGCAGATGACCGGAGAATTGCCTTTTGCAACTTGACCTTTGGCCAGCTGCTTCGAAGCATTATTTCTACAGCAGTTGTGTGTTGATGCTGTGTTTCTTTATTTCCATTTGCGGCTGCCCGCAGCCCGGCCAGGGCGCCTCCAACCAGCTGGCTTTCCTATGAGGTGCTGGTCTGCACTGGGCAGGGATTTCGGCAGCCTTTTTGCTGCTGCCTTTGTTTAACGGTACTGCAATGTTGATCCGTCTTTGAGGTGAGCCTTGGGTTAAGCTGACTATTTTCAGAAAATTGTCTTAAAATTATTCTTTCACAGAGTGAAAACGAAAACCAAACCAAACCACCCGCCGCGGAGCCAGTTCTGACTCATACTGACCCACTAGGAAGGAGTAGAAC
>NW_022111369.1:51283416-51302048 GCF_000313985.2 Echinops telfairi
GGTCAGGTGGTTTCCAGCTGCTGACCTTGCCGTTAGCAGCCCAACGAATGACCCACTACCCATCCTCTTGTGAACGCAGGTGACCTCTAATTAGTGCATCTTGGAGGCACAAGCCAATAAAGAAGGGAGACCTCGTCATAGTCAAACTATTCCGTGAATGTCAACAATGTGCTGCCTCTGCCAGTGTGACTCCCAGTGCGATTCCTTCCGGCTCTGTTCTGATGGGGATGTCTGGCTGGGTCTCCGTGGTGGTGCTGGGTGCCGTCCAGTCGGTTCCGACTCTGTGCAGCCCTATGTACAGCACAGCGAAACACTGCCCGGTCCCCCGCCAGCCTCCCAGGCCTCGCCAGACTCGAGCCCGTTGTTGCTGTCTCTGTCAGTCCATCTCATACCAGTTTGCAGTTCTCCTGGTGGGGTGCCTCTTTTGTGGGCCTGGGGAATGTGCATTGCTTAGGGTGACATTGGAGTCCCCAGTGCAAATGGTTAGTACACCAGACCACTACCCCAAGGTTTGAGGGTTGAGTTCTCGCTGAGGGGCCTCAGAAGAAAGTCCTGGTGGTCTGCCGTAGAAACACCAGCCATGGGAAAGCCTAGGGAGCACAGGAAGTCCCCGAGACACCCACCGGGTCACCAGGAGTTGGCGTGAGTAGCCTTAGGGTGACGGTCACTTGGGCGCACAGGTTGGTTTGACTAGGAGGAGAGAGAGGAAAGTAGAAGTAGAAGCTACATGTTGTCGTCAAGAGAACACAGCCCAGAGCAAATCTTAATGTGAGAAATAGGCTAAGTAGCATTTGTACCTTTAGGCAAATTCCCAAACTTAGCTTATAGGTGCCTTAGATGCCCTGGTCTTTCTTTCCCAATGATCAAAATCCTTCTTAGCCTTCATCCTTTGCTGAAGCAAACCCAAACTAAACTCACTGCCCAAAGCGAGCCGAAACCAAACTCGGTGACTCCTAGGGCGGAGTAGAACCACCCCTTTGGATTTCCGAGGCTAGAAATCTTTACAGAAGTCGAAAGCCTTATATTTTTCCTTTGGAGTAGCTGGTGGGTTTGAACTATCAACCTTGTGGTTGACAGCCCAACATGTAATCCACTACACCACCAGGGCTCCTTCTCTCAGTACTTATCCATTTAACCATCCACCCATTGGTTGACTCTTCATAGAGAAGACACTATTCTGTAAAGCCTCTCTATACCCAGCAGGAGCTCTCTTCCCCATTCCCTCTGGCACAGGGGCAAGAGAATAGGCCCGTGGCCGGCGGGGCTGGGCTCGGTGGCTCCTGACCATCTGAAGGTGACTGAGGCAGAGCTAGGAGAGAAGGAGCAGCGGCCTGGACTTCTGTTGGCGTTGGATGGCGCTGGAAGGAGGAGCAGCTGTAGACAGTGGCAGAGGGTGAGACTGGACAGGTGCATGGGGACCAAGATGAGCAGGGCACACTCCCCTGTTAGAGGAGTTGCTATTTTACTCCCCAGTAGGGCAGTGGCACCCATGAGGGAGCCACAGTTGGTCTTTCTCCAAACAGCTGCCACTGTGTGTAGACCATTCTACGTGATGCCTTGGGTGGGTTGCAGTTATTTGAATATTTTATTTCCTCTACCGGCTTGTAAACCTTAAAACTAGGGCAGGTGGGGTCCTCCCTCTAAGCACATACACATTGCTCCCGGTGACTTGCTACAATGTAACCCGGTGTACTGGCCTTGAGGTGGACTCAGAATCCTGTATTTCTCATCAGCCCGGCTGCTCTACATGCTGCTGGCCCGGAGACCACACCGAGAGCAGCCAGTTCTCGGTGGGGGTAGCCTGTTCCATTGACCATTGCCAGTGTCGCTCCGAATAAATGTCATGGATTCAGATTATTCACTTTATCTTTTAGGGGGATAACTGTGGAATTAATGTCTCATGAAATGAACCTTATTTAAAAAAATCACCAATGACCATGAACGCAGGTGTCTGGGAACAAGAGTGGAAGGAAATGTTTGCACAGTGTCCTCTGGCACCTGTTTAAACATTTGAACTCCTAACATGTTACTTATCCAGTTTCTCAAATTATCTCTATAATAAAACAGCAAATGATGGCTGGGTTTTATTTTTTTAGTGTATTCAACATTGTTCCAAATACCATTAGACTTTGTTGATAGGATTGGATGCCTGTTTGATTTTTAATCAAAGAATAGACTCAGTTTGTCTTCCTCTCTTTTGATTGCTAGCTCTTAAGGGGTAGAAATAATCAGTTAGTTGCAGTGAGCTCTGTTGTATACTATTCACTAGCATTTAGGAAGGAGCCCAGTGGTGGTGTCGTGGGTAGTTTATTGGGCTGCTGGCCATAAGGTCAGTAGTTCGAACCTATCAGCTATACTGAGGGAGGAAGATGAGGCTCCTCCTGATAAACTTTGGGAAACTCCACGGAGCAGTTCTCCTCTGCCCTATAGGATCTCTATGAGTTGGAATCGACTGGACGGCTGTGGGCTTGGGTCTTCCAGGGCATCCGAGGAACCCGTGTCGTGGGGTGCAGTCCGACTGATTTTCACTCAGTGACTCACATGTAGTAGCGTACCAACTGCCCCACCTGGTTTCCTCAGTGGCGGCTTTTTTGTTTTGCATGATCACTGTTTTTCTCTCACTACAACGATGTCTTTCGTAGTTTGTAAGGTTATCTCATTTGCACAATACCATCATCTCACATAGTTAGAAACCATTCTGAGCGGACATGAAAGAAAAATGTGGCTTGGGGAAAAGTTCACAGAGCAAATTGGTTTTCCATTCAACGATGTATACACATTTTGTTTGGTGACTTTACTTCTAGTCCCTCCTTGGGGTCTGTTTGCTGCCGCCTCCTGGGCTTTGTCTCTGGACAAATGCTGCCCCTTTGGTCACATCTGGTGGATTGTTGGAGGGATAGATTTTCCCACAGGGGTTGCGGTTCACTTTCTAGGTGGGTCTATTGTTTGGCTGACAGGTGATCCCAGCAGTGGGGTCAGCTCTAGGTGTAAAGGGAGTGTAAAGGCCATAATCTCAGGTATTTCCATCCGGCCAGTATGTCTGATTCTTTTTTATGAGTTTGAATTTTATTTGACGCTTGTCTCCCGCTTGGCCCAGGATCTTGTGTTGTGCTCCTGACCAGAGCCTGTTGGCACCGGTAGCTGGGTATTATCTAGTTCTTCTGGTCCCAGGGTGGAGAAGGCTAAGGTTTGCTTTAGTTAATTAGGCCTCTGGACTAACTGCTTTCTTGAGTCTTTTTTCTTAGTTCCAGATGGAGAGAGACCGATAATTGCATATTTCATAGCCACGCTTCAGTTTTCTAAGACTCCCTCACTGTTCACCTAAGTCTTCGTGGGCTATGTTCTGCCAGTTGAACTAGATTCCCCCTCCCCAGCCCCTACTCCAGGCATATTGATATCCATTTTCAAATTATTCAGCAGCTGGTGAGCTTGAACCACCAACCTTGCAGTCAGCAGTGCAGCGCTTAGCCTGTAGCACGTCGGGCTCTGAAAGAAATGGCACGGCTGTGTTTTTCTGACGTTTGTGAGTCTGCCTCTGGTAGCTTTACAGTTTTAGTTCTGGTTTTGCCAGTGGCGGAGCGACAGGCCAGCCTTTACGCCGCTTCATTATGTTGGCAAGAAGTGGGCGGCAGCAGAAGAATTTCCTTTCCTGTGTTACTGCTCTTCCCTTTGAAAACAAATTGTCTATTTGTCCTATTTAATGGGCATCGACTAAGGTGACCAGACGTCCCACTTTTGAACAATTTTTCCCCCGCGTCCCGTGGCATTTTAAAAAAGTCCCGATTTTTGGAAAGAATGCACGACAAGCTAGGGCATACGGTTTTTGGCTGCCATGTGACTATTCGCCACGATATGAGTTTTATCAGTGGTGTCCGCTTTTGTCCCGCTCTCCCGTGTTAACATCTGGTCCCCTGAGGAGAGACCCGGCTCTGTCCATTTCAGCCGGACTTGGCTGCGTTTGCAGAATTCATGTTCTGCTCTACCAGAGCAGCACAATATGATGTGTTGTCTACTGATCGATTTTTTTCCTTTTTTAATAGACCCTTACCATAAACATTGACTAGTGTCCAGATCTGCCTCAGGAATCGCGGCGGCCACTGCAGAAGTGACTCCTTGAACGCATGGCTGAGCTCACAGTTGAGACCAGCAGCGGGGTTGGTGGTGTCGCCCACGGCCCCGGCAGCCGGCAGGCTCGCGGAGAAAGGACCACCGCGAGGGGACTTTCACGGTCAGGTGGTCATGCGCGGCTGGGACATGGGGAGAGCATCAGGCCGTAGGTCGTTGTGGCCCTTCGGGACTGTCCAGTCGGTTCCGACTCACAGTCACCCGTGTGAGAAGGAAACACTGCCGGTCCTGCGTCCTCCTCTCGATTATCAGCCTGTTGGATGGAGTCCGTGGTAGCTACCGTGTGAATCCAGGCTGGTCCTGGGTTGTCTTCTTTTCCACAGCTCTTCTACGTCACCAAGCGTGACATACTTTTCTTGAGAATTTGCCCCAAGCACCGGAGTGGAAGTCTCGCCATCCTCACTTCTAAAGAACATTCTGGTTCCTAGACTTCTTCTCCCATGGGACACTCAGTATTCCTCGCCGACACTGTAATTCAAACGTGTCATTGCTTCTCTGGTCTCCCTCATACATACAGTATCGCGGATTATGAAAAAGAATAAATGTTCCAGGATGTCTGGTAACGGATTATTCAGCGACTCCTTACTCGGTTTAAAAAATGTATATGTAATATATATCTTGAGTCCAGTAATTAACCTTTAGTAAAGTACACCACCCTAAAATTGACCTGATTAAGGGATAGTTCCAGGCTCCAGAGGGTCCGTTCCATTCTAGAATGCCCCAGGAGACAGGCACACACCTCTTGGCTCGCAGGGAAGGTGGGGTGGCATTCGGGTGTAGAATCTTGGATTTAATGCTGTTTGCGCTTTTCTAAATTAAGGAAACCGAGACCTGGGGCGATGAAGTAGCTTGGTCCGAAGTGATTGACACAACTCGTTTTTGAGGGGACTTACTGAGAGTCCACGTTCTTAGACAACCGTTCTGGTCTACCTCGTTAGTGCTGCCTCCCTGATCGGCTTACACTTGGCCTCTCCATTATTTCCCTAAAAACAAAAAATGCATGCATATCTACTACACAGCATAGCCCCTGTCAGATGGCTTGAATGTAACAACAAAGTAATTTCCAGAGTGGGTCCAGGGCCGGGCTTGGGCAGTCACAGTCTGGCTTTCCCACGACTGTGTGGTGATGGACAGCCTGGTGGTTCTGAAGAAGCAGACAGACCGGTAGCTGGTTGGAGTGGGTGGGGGATTCCCCTGCTACTGGTGGGTGTCATAAACGTCCCCGCAGCCTGGGGGACCTGACCCGTTGTGTGACTGGCTGCCGGCAGGAGTAAAGCAGGGCCTGAAGATGGGAAGGGAGTGGAAGTTTCCAAAGCCCAGGGTGAGGGCACGCCTCCTCTTCCAGGAAGGCGCCCATGGGAGGTGCGGGGTGGGTATGTACCACCCCCCATCTGCCCCTCTACCAGGGATGCTGGGCTCACTCAGAAGGCCCGGCCGGCAAAGGGGAGTGAGTAGGAAGGAAGAGGACGTTGGCGTTAATGGGACAATGGGAGGAAAGATGTGAGTCAGCCCTCGCTTTGGGAGTCGTCCTTTTTCATCATTTATTTAGTTCCTGGGATCACGGAGGTCGGTGACTTTATTCCCTCTCTGGCAAGGTGGGGAGAGAGGATGAAGAACTGGAAGGAAGGGGGTTCGGCAGTGGTGCATTACGGTTGGCGCTTGCCTGTGGCTGAAGCCACGTCCATGCTTTGTTTTTCGCACCTGTGCTGGCTCTCTACCAAGGGATGTGCTCAGACTGAACGGCCGAGAAACCAAGCGAACTACGCTCCCTACCCCCCCACGCACACCCTGAGGGGAGAGGCATACAAATGTTGAAAAATAAAGTGCATAAAAATTGAAACCCTATGAAAAGTGGTTTTAAAAAAATCCCTGAAATTTGTGATGACCTTGGCTAGGGAGGGAAGAAAATAAGAGCTAAAAAGAGACACTCTTGATAGGAATATTGAAGCTAGGTCAAGATTTGGGGGTCGTTAGGTACTGCCCAGTAGGCTTTACCAATCATGGCTGCAACAGTAAGCCCCGCGGTGTCCTGTGCAGCCTCAGCGTTGTTGCTGCGTTTCAGCAGTGTTGCCGCCTCTGTGGCCATGCCGTCTTGTGGAGGGTCTCCTCTTAGTATGCGGATCCGCAGCAAGCTTGGTGAAGGGTAGAAGGACCTTTGCTCTTATTTGGTTCTGTGCTGTTTTCAAAGACAGGGTGGATGCAGCCTGCTAGGCATTCAGTTGTGTGTCCCCACCCCCAACCCCCAAGTCTGTGTCGATCCTGATCCCTGGAGCCCTGGTGGTGCTTTGGGATAGGTGTTGGGCTGCTAACCACAAGGTCTGTGGTTCAAACCCACCAGCTGCTCCCTGGGAAGAAGAAGAGAGACTTTCTGCTCCCATCAAGAGATGGAGAGCCCCTGTGAGTCAGAGTTGGCCTGACAGTGGGGTTTGGATTTGGACCTATGGGGAGGGAGCCACGAGGGTGCCGTGTTAAAGGGCTTGGCTGTTAACTGGAAGGTTAGTTTGAGCCCACTGGCTGCTCTGGGGAGAAAGATGCGGCACGTCTGCTTCTGTAAAGACGACAGCTTTGGAAACTGGGGCTGTTCTGCCCTGCCCTCTAAGGGTGACTTTGAGCTGGTATCAGCTGGGTGGCAGTGGGTTTGGTTTGGGTTTTGCACCTGTGGGTGTCATCCTGTTTGGGGGGGGGTTCATTATGTTAGTGAGGCCGAGGGCAGTAATCTTGTTAGTGCTCTGTGGAGTCTGTTCTGACTCAGCTGTGCTCCTGCGTCCAACAGAGGGAACAACCACCCAATCCAGCCCCATCCACGCAACTGTTACGTATGAGCCCATTGTTGCAACCACTGTGTGGTTTTTTCCCTAATGCTTTACCAAGCATGATGTCCTTTTCCAGGGACTCTACTGGTGGAGCCGGGTTAGCAGTTTGAAACCAGCAGCTACTCAATGGGAGAAAGATGAGGCTTTCCACTCCCAGAGAGTTTCAGCCTCAGAAACCCACAGGGACAGTTCTACCCTGGGTCACTGTGGGTCACATAGGGTGACTATGAGTCAGAATCAACTCAGAGGTAGAGAGGCATGATCATGTTAGGTTTCTGGAGTAGCCTACCTGGGTTCTTGCTTCGCAATGCTGAAAGAATTCACACGACAGAAGCATTTTTGTAAGTCCAGTGATTTTTAGGAGAGAAAGGAAAGTTTCAGGCATTCCAGTCTCAAAAAGTACACACTATCTCTAGAAAGCGTGCAGGGCCGCAGGAAAGTTTGAGACTGAAAATTGCCGTTTCAGAGGAGCATGGGAAAAACACGTGGAAGGAATGTCGGAACGGGGGTGTGGGACCCAAGTGCTAAGCCAAGAGCAGGAAATCCCAAATTAGCCAGTGGTCCCTGAACAGGCAAGCAGCGCCCACACGCACATGGGAGGACCCCACCTCCCCCCTGCCGCTTGCAGCTAGCACTGAACGAGAGAAGAGAGGAAAGAACAGTCTGTTTTTAACCCCTCCTGCTGGGAGGCGTGGTTGAGGGTATTGGCCGATCTTATTGGCTGGGTGGAGGTGCACCTGTGTGATGTCATGTTGCTGGCATCTAGTATGGTGTGGGGGTCCAGGTTGGTTTCCATCTGGGCCTAGTGGCTTGGGTCTGAGCATGCTAAGTTTTGGATTTTCCCATAGGTGTCCAATTAGAGAGCCTGATTCCTTTTTAACCCCCTTATTGTGGCATGGACAGCTAACTTTTGCTTAGCGTAGGCATTTGGGGGAGACAGCCCTCCTTTGTACCTGTCTGACTGCCTTTCAGTAGCTAGTCCAAAGTGTGTGAGATGAAGTCTGACCATCCTCGCCGTTAAGAAACCTCCTGGTAGTACGTCTTCCAAGACAGATCTGTTTGTTCTTTTGGCAAAATCCAAGGTGCTCTCCCAGTTCTTCACCAAGCACCATCATTCACATGCATTGATTCTTCTTCGGTCTGCCTTATTCAGTGTCCACCCTGTTTTTGAAGAGCAGCGCTGGGCCTGTTATCATATAAATCAATGGGCACACAAGCAAGCCAGTTTGTTTAGGCGTAAGAGATGCTGAGGGGGCCTTTCTGGGGAACCCAGAGACGAGAGTGAGGGCAGCTGAGGCGAAGAATCTCCCCTGGGGCCAGTCGAGAGAGGCTTTTCCTCATGCGGCGCCTGAAATCCAGACCCCCTGGACTTAGAAGATACGTCTCTATTCATTAAGACCCTTACTATAGAACTTGAGGAAAGTTGTATGTTTCGTCGGTGCTACACTGCACCCTGACTGGTTCATCTCCTCCCCACGACCCCTCTGTAAGGGCATGTCCAGTTGCCTACAGATGGGCTTTGAGTCTCCACTCTGTACTCCCCCCATTCACAATGGTATGATTTTTTGTTCTGGGTCTTTGATGCCTCATCATATCAACACCTCTTGATCACACAGGCTGGTGTGCTTCTTCCATGTGGGCTTTTTTGCTTCTCAGCTAGATGGCCACTTGTTTATCTTCAAACCTTGAAGACCCCGGATGCTGTATCTTTTGATAGCCGGGCACCATCAGCTTTCTTCACCACATTTACGTATGCACCCACTTCCCCCACTATCATGACCCCAATTCTGTCTTACAAATCTGGCTAGATCAGAGCATGTACATGGGTACAGATAAGAGCTGGAAACACAGGGAATCCAGGAACAGGTAAACCCCTCAGGACCAATATTGAAAGTAGCCATACCAGGAGGGGAAGGGGAAGGTGGGGAGAGATAGGGGGAACCGATCACAATGATCTATCACCCCCTCCCAGGGGGATGGAAAACAGAAAAATGGGTCATGGGAGACATCGGTCAGTATAAAACGTGAAAAAAAATTATAAATTATCAAGGGTTCATGAAGGAGGGAGGGTTGGGGAGGGAGGGGGAAAATGAGAAGCTGATACTAAGGGCTCAAATAGAAAGAAAATGTTTCAAAAATGATGATGGCAACAAATGTACAAATGTGCTTGACACAATGTATGTATGTATGTATGGATTGTGAAAAGAGTTGTAGGAGCCCCCAATAAAATGATTAAACAAACAAAAAAGATGGCTGAGAAAGCCAGAGAAAGCGATAGAAGACAAATATTACTTCTCCTTTGAAGAGAGTAATGTGTCCATCAGAAGCTAGATCAGAAGCTAGATTGCACTGCAGCAAAAGGCCTTTTTTATGTCATGGAAAGGAAAGCGAAAGAATAAGGTTTGTGTGTGTTTTTCTTGTCTTGGATAGTAATAAATGACTTTGAAGAGGAAGTCGTCTTTGAATTAAATTTTAACTGTGAGGAAAAAATAAAACCAAAACCCACCATAGGAGCCCAGGTGGTATAGGAGTTACATGTTGGGCTGTGGATCCCCATGGTTGGCAGTTCAAAACCACCAGTAGCTCTGTGGGAGAAAGACTGGGCTTTCCACTCCTGTAAGCAGTAACAGTCCCGGAAACCCACAAGGGGTTGCCGTGAGTCAGGATTGACTCCATGGCAGCCAATGAGGAGCCCTGATGGCATAGTGGTTTTGTAGTTAGCAAGGTCAGCAGTTCAAAACCACCAGCTGGACTGTGGGAGAAAGACGGGCTTTCTACTCCCCTAAAGGGTTATAGTCGTGAAAACCCACAGGGGCAGCTCTACTGTGTCCTGTTGGGTCACTATGAGTCAGATTTGACTGGATGGCAGTGAGTTTGGTTTTGGGTGAGGGGCACCTTAGTTATAGCCTCTCTAGACAAGGAGCTCTGGTGGCATGGTGGGCTGCCCTTTGAGCTGCTAGCTATAAGATCTGCAGTTCAAAACCACTAGGTTCTCCTGGGGAGAAAGATGAGGCTTTCTCTCCAGCACAGATTTGCGGCCTTGGAAACCCACATAGGATCCGTTCTACCCGGTGGTGCAGCGTCGTTCTGCGTTAGAATTGGCTCAGTGACCGCGAGCTGGTTTGAGACCGAGACACAGAGCCTTTGACAGGTGAACTGGAGTTCCCACGTCAGGAGAGGTTAAAACCAGTTCTTACCACCTGGTACTCCCGATGATGTTTATTGTTCTGAAACTTCATGCTTGAGTTAAACCTGAGCCCTGATCCAGTCATTGAGAACAAGCACAAACCACTTTCAGCAGGCCACAGCAATGCCAATCAGATAAGGGCCAGCCACAGCCAGGCTGAGAGACAGATACTGGCCTCTGTCTCTGGCAGCCTGCGTGGACTTGCCCAAGGTCTCCAAACATGCCTTGATTTCCTCTTCTCTAAAACCAGCACGAGCAGTGGCCGGCCCCTGCTTGGAAGTCCTTTCTATTTCTCAGACACAGTGAGCGGGTGACTCAGTGCTGTCCTGCCAGAAACCCCAGACAATCCTTCATTCGCCCACCAAAGATTGGAGAATTCTCCAATTTTGGAAGACTTTTAAAAATAGGAAGGAAGTTTACTTGTTCAGCAGCGTCTCTTATAATTGTAGACCCACCCGATGGAGAATCAGCCAAATGGCATTTTGAGGAAGTGCTGTGTGACAGGGCGGCCCCAGAGGAAATGGCTCATAAGGTGAAACTACGCTGTGAGGTCGGGACAGTATTTGCTCAAAGGGCTTTACACAGGCCTATTGTGATGGGCTCGATTATGTTTGGTCTCTATTGTGTCAGGGTCCCCCCCACACCCCCCTTTTACGTGTACATTTCCAAATTGAAAGCATCAGATTTAATGATATGGTTGACCTCAGAAACACAAACTGCGAGCATTCTCTGGAATGACAAGTCTGGCTCCTCGTGTGCTGTTTATGACTTAGTTGCCTACCATGCACGAAATGTTGCTAATACATTTGTTACCTCATCTTTCTCCTGCTGAGCAGTTGGCAGGTTGGGAGATCAAGCCTCACATCCCGATGGGTCTGAAGGGACAGCTGTGTAATCGAAGAGAAGAAATTAAGAGACAGTCAAATGCTTTGGGGTGCTACCCCCATATGTCAGGGACCAGGTCCAGGCAGGAGAGAGTGTATTTTCACTTCACCTTAAGGGGCATGCAAACCCCTCTAATTACAGGTAACCACACAACAGTATGGGCTGTACCCTAACCCCAAAGGTCCCTGAGTTCATTAGAGGGGTAACCTGATACCACTGCCTAGGGGCAGGTCAGGGGGAGTGACTGTCCCCTGAGCAGGGAGCACAATTGCTACATGTCTGATCCTATCAGCCAGGTGCTTGTAAGAGATAAATTTAAGGTAGCACTATTATGGAGGATATTGTGGGGATTAATCTTTGTTATGAGAATGTGATTGGGACTCCTCTCTATCCCACAAGTGGGAAGGCGTCCCTCCACCCAGAATCCTGCCCTTCTTAAAAGATGAGAACAAGAAGAATTACACTCTCTTCTCAGCTCTCAGTTTTCCCCAGTGGGTTTGAACTCTTGACTTTTCAGTTAGCAGCTGAGTGCTTTAACCACTTGTGTTAGACAGGGTTCTCTAGAGAGATAAAACCAAATTGCTGATAATTTAATATATTTATTTATAAAGATAATTAGATATGTAACAAGAAATGAATTGTTAAATCATATACAGATAAATATATAATAAAGAAACAGGTAAATTATAAAGCACTACAAATGTCTCAATTCAACTCACTCCCAAGAGAGAGTTGTGAGAGACTATTAGTCCTTCAAGTCTAGTCTGCTGCCAGATCTTCCTCTATTTATAGAGAGAGCTAGGCTATGTCAGCACAGCAGCCAATCAGAAGGCAGGTCACCAACTGCCAGCCAGGTCACCAACCGCCAGTCTCCGCCAGTCCCCAGCTCCAGAGATGTCTTAAAGGGACCTCAACTTACAGCGACACAGTCCACAGGCTAGGCATCCCACAGGTAGTGTAGCCTTTAAATTGAGGCACAGAACAAGCAAGGCAGCCACACATTGGTCCGATGATCAAAGAGCGAGAGACAAGAAAGACGGGGCTCACCAGGCCATTTATCTCGCTGCCCTTCAGTTAATCCCACTGTGTTTATCGGCCAGGCTGGCACAATAAACTATCTCACCACTGAACTACCAGGACTCCTTAATAGACTCCAAACCCAGCCACACCCATTGCTATGTAGTCATCTCCGCTGACTCATTGTGAGGCAAAAGGCAAAAGTGACCCACTTCCTATGGGTTTCTAAGCCAATACATCTTTACAGAAGCAGAAAGCCTCATCTTTCTTCTGACAAACAGCTGGTGGATTGGAACTGCCAACCTTGTGGTTTACAGCTTAATGCTTAGCCCACCAGCCCACCAGGGCTCTTAACAATTGATGTTAGGAACCGTTTGTTGACTGAAGGAATCATGCCTCATCCTGGACAGACAACTGTGGTCCATAGGGTTCTTGTTGACTCATTTTTGGAAGTAGCTCACCAGACCTTTCTTCCTCAGCCATTTTACCTACAGCAACCTGTTGTCATCTATTGGTTCCAATTACATATGACCGTATAGGACAGGGTAGAACTGCCACATTAGGCTTCCAAGGTTGTTATCTTTAGAGAAGCACCTTTCAGAGCAGTGGGTGGGTTTGAACCATCAACCTTTTGGTTAGTAGTCCTGAGCTTAATCACTATGCTCCGAGAGCTCTTCTCAGTCTGTTGATGTTAGGTGCCACGAAGTCAGTTCTGACAGTTGTTAGGCTTGAGCTCTGGAATCTGTTCAGCTTCCTAGCAACAGGGACGCCTCCCCGGACAGATGGGCAATGATTGTGCATGTGGGAGCCATGACTGAGAATTGAAACTAGACCTTCGACTGGAACGTGAGAAGCCTGCCACCAAGCCTCCACTGCCCCTGCTGATACACTTCCAAACTCACTGCCATCAAGGCAGTTCTGGCTCATCTCGACTCTACAGGGGAGAGGCGAACTGCCCCTGTGAGTTTCCGTGACTGAGTCTTTATGGGAATAGCAAGCCTCATCTTTATCCTGCTGAGTAGCCGGTGGTTTTTGAGCTGCTCAGGTTCCGTACAAGTGTGTTGATGAAGGTTGAAAACCTCCCTGTGGCTCCAGAAGGAGCTGTAACACTGAGCTGTCAGGTGCATGGGGGGCTCTCGTCCCAATTCTAAAAATACCTGAATGTAAAGCATGGGAATTGTGTGGTACTTGAGATAGTGAAGGATTATTGTGCCAACCTGGCCGATAAACACATGTGGGGTTAATTGAAGGGTGGAGAGATAAATGGCTCGGTGAGCCTCGCCTTTCTAGTTCTCGGGTCTCTTGCTTTTTGATGGTTGGACCAGAGTGCAGCTGCCTTAGATAGTACCCTGCTTCTGCTGGCAAGGCTGACTTCCTGCAAGACGTCCCCAAGGAGAAGTCTCATGGACCTACCCCAATACAGCCCTGGGTGCTGGAGCAGCCATGTGGAGACCCCTGCCAGTGCTGAGATGCTCACACATTCACTGATCCGGCTTTCTTCCTGCAGTCGGAATCATAGTGTGTGTTTTGTCGGATGGAGGAGGACTTTGTGGATTGGTGTGGGACATATGGGTTAATGTTGGACTTGTGGGCTTGGGCAGCACTGGGTTGGGATGTTTTCTTGATGTACACTTACCCTTTTATATAAAACTCTCTCTTATACATGAGTTTCTGTGGATTTGTTTCTCTAATGTACCCAGACTAACATAGCACTAGAGATTCTTGAAAGCCAAAACCTTTTGAGCCTGTGTCCCCCAATTTTAATGCACCCAACAAAGAGCATCATATTGAAGTTTGGATGCCTTGCTCACCTCAACTGTGTAGTGAGTAAGCCCACTGAGACTGTGAAAACGCTTAATGTACCAGACCTCCAGAGCATTGAACTCAGGATTAATTGTTTTGCAATCTTTATTTGGGGGTAGTAGTGTGATATTTCCAGATCTTCTTGGCCAGGAAAACACACTGCAAGTTCCTTCAAATTCAAGGTCAATTGTGGGTTTTTTTTGTTTTTTTTTTAAGCCTCTGCTCAGAGCCAGGCATTCACGATCCAGAAAGAGATACCAAGCAAAATGCACAAGACACGTGTCTACCCTTGGGCTCAGAGTAGGGAGCAGGCAGTCCTGTGTGAAGAGGGTTAGATAGTCATTAGAATTGCAAGACCTCCCTTTTGTAAGAGTTGCAAGTAGCCCTTTGGTAAGTGGAGGTAGCAGTGTTCCAAATGCAGCGAACCTCATTGTGTCATCTCACTCTTGATTTTAATCAGCAAGGTTGTTCAGAACCTGCTGTACACTGACAACTTAAATATGGCTCTTAACCATTTTTGGCTTGAAAGTCAGAGATGCAGCCGGGATATGGGTGTTAAGAAAGGTCTCTAGTTGATGTCGGCTAAGTCTACACAGACGGAGCAGCACCAGCCTGTGATCCAAGGATTGTAAATAATAAATCTAAAACCAGAGGAGGGAATGTGTTAGAGCTTGATATCTGAGTCTTTGGTGAAGGCTACGGATGACAGTGAAAGGCATGAGTCCATTCAGAGTCCCTCTGGATTAAGCCTCCACTGAACTCTTCAGACTGTTGACCAGGGATGCGAATAGTCTGGTCCTTAGAGTGTATTGGTAAGAAGATTTCTACCCAATTATAACTTGTTCTAGTTTTCAGTGTTTTCTATTTTATTTTGCATTAAGGTTTTTCTGTGTTTTATTATTTTTTTTGGGGGGGTGGGTGGGTAATGATTTTCTTTATATGGAATCCAGGTAAATCTATAGAGACAATAACAAGAGTAATAGCTTCTTAGGGTTGTGGCAGAGGAGGTTGGAGCGAAATGAGGAGCTAATAAAAATAGCTGCAAGAATGAAGAAAATGACCCCAAATTGAATGTGGGGACAATTGCATAACTCTTTTCAAATATATCTCAAGCCCTGAATTGTATTATGTCTTGCCTTTATCTTCTCTATTTACCTTTCTGAGCTCTAATAGCCACTGCAATGGCTATCCAGGACCTAGGACAAAAATCATGATTAAAGGGTTTATTAAGGAAGTTAGAGGTAATGCCAGTGAGAAGTACTATAGCCGTTGATCAGGACTTGTTACAAAGTTCTTTCAGGTCTGCTAATACATGCCCCAAGGGGCATACCACTCTGCTGTAAGCCTCAGCCCGAAGGCATTCACAGCTCCAGCTCTGTGGGTCAGCAGCCCTGCTCCCTGAATTAGTGCCCAGAGGCACCTCCACTTCAGTAGGTCTCGCACGAGGGCACTTAGCTTTACTTCTGTAGGTCTGAAAGCCCTGCTTTCCCAATTAAGCGCCCATCCTCTGCAAGCCAGCCTCCTGCACAAACCTCTCAGCTCTGTGGGTTCAAAGTCCACCACTTTGTTCCGTGCTCTGGCTCCTGGTTCTGCTGCTGCTCTTCTGATGGTACAGCTGTCTTCTGCACCCATGAGGTCCACTGTGCAGGGATCCCAGGTACAGAGGATGTGCCCCACTCCTGCTCCTTGCTGGTAATGAAATCCTTCCTCCTCCTTCACAGAGGCCTCATTTTATAAGGAGCCAGGTAGCATTCCAGGGAATGGTGTTCACAGGAGAATCCTATTAGTATCTTCCCCTACCTTCTTACTAGACCCATGGAGGGAAAAAGCTGGGCTAATAATTTACTGCCCTTGCATGTGGTACTTGAGTCATATGTCAATTAAACGGTTTTAAAAAGGTCTCCAGCATCCTGAGCCCTTCTCTTGCAGCCACATGCTGGTTTTGAGGCCACTTTGGGTCTGGTTAAGTGTTGGGCTGCTAACCTGAAAGATCGGTGGTTCGAACCCACCAGCCGCGCCACGGGAGACAGATGAGGCAGTGTGCTTCTGTAAAGATACACAGCGCTGGCAATTCTACAGGGCAGTTCTGTCCTGTCCGCTGGGCCCAGTCTCTTTGTTGCTGTTAGCCCTGATTAGATCAACAGAGAGAAGGGACCCTTTCTGACCTCTCTGTGAGGTTAGGGGAGAGGATGATGGCCCCTCTAGCCCTTTAGACAGACTGTTGGCTGGACCTCAAAGCCTTCCACACCCACACCTTACCTGCTGCCAAACCTGGAAGCACAAACCACAGGGAGGCTGATGATCTAAGAACAAAATCCGCCGCCGCCGCCGCCCTGAGGTCACAGCAAGTGTGAGCGCAGGCTGATCTAGTTTTCTCTTTTAAAATTGATTTAGTGGGCTTAGAAATCTTATCCTGTAAAGACATTTCATTTGAATTAAAAGCCAGTCTCGGGAGTGAGTGTGGTCCAGGAAAAGCACCCCGAGTGGGAGGCCTGGGCCTGCCCAACCCCCCTCCCTGTGGGTTCCTGGCCTGCGAGGTGAAAAGATGGAGGGCCTGGGGTCTGTCTGCTCAGGGCAGACTGAGAAAGCACAAGCTGGACGCGAGAAGCCCAATGGGCAAAGGCTTGGAGGTGGGGGGTGGAAACCCACGTGAGCAGATGCCCAGGAGATATGTGTGTGGAATCCCCTCTGGTTGGTGAATTAGCGAACTTGCAAAATTAGGGTTGATTGGAAGCCCACCGTGGGGGGTGGGCCTGAGGGTCACAGGTGGAGCTGTGAGAGCTGTACAACCAGAGTGCTCCTTAGAGACAAGGGTGGCGGACTTCGTCTCACGTACTTTGGACATGAGAGGCCAGCCCCTGGGGCAGGACACAGTGTTTTGTAAAGTAGAGGAAGACCCTCCACTAGATGGATGGGCACAGGGGCTGCAGACAATGGACTCAAACAGGCCAACAATTGTGAGGCGGGCGCAGGGCCAGGCGGTGTTTCATTCTCTGGCACGTAGGGTCGCTACCAGTCGAAATGCCTTCATGGTACCGGCCACCACCAGCACTTGCAGAGCCGTGCTTCTGGAAGACCAGGAATTGTCAGTAAGATGGATGGGTCGCTGGGTGGGAGTTAAGGAGAGGCCCAGTCGGAGCCGTCCTGCTGGCTGATGTGTAAGGCGGGAGGGAACCTGGACGGAGGCACCCAGGTTCCTGGGCAGAGAGGATGCCCTTGGATGACCAATGCAAAGATGGAATAAGGAGAAGCGAGCAGAGAACCACCTTCCAGACCGTGAGTTTGTTCATCTGAAAGGTGTCCGAGCATCCAGGGAAATACAGAGACGAACCTAGGTCTTTTAGGGCCAAGGGTCTTTTAGGGAAGGTACCGGCAGAGCAGGTGACTCTTTAAAAAAGGGGATGGGGAGTGTGGGCCACGCGTCAGACAGAATTCAGAGCAGAGGATGAAGAAATCACCTTGTAGGCCTTGGGGTGAGAGGTGGGGGTGGGGCTGTAGATGAGATCCTTGAAGAGAGAATGCGAAAAGGCCGGGGAAGAGGTGAAAATCTTCTCCAAGACCCCTGTGACATGCGGATGCTCGTGACTACCCCGTTCTGAAGATTTCATGCCCCCCTTTCCCTGTAGGGCTTCTCTCGATTTCATCCATTCATTCATTCATTTTTTAATTTTTTGTTAACTCTTGTCTTTGTAAGACACCATGAACGTGTCAGGCACAGAGATTAGAATCATCACTGGGGAATGCGTGCTCCCCGAGCCTGGCTGGGGATCACAGTTCGGTTTCACCAGCCTCTGGCGGCTCTCAGGCTTGTCTGTGCGCATTAGCCCTGGGGCCGGGGAACCCCCAGCCAAGCTTGGACTGGGCTCCCCTCAGCAGTGCTTGGCTGGGGTAGCTCAGGCTTTTATCTCTGGGAGGCCCTGGTTTCCATGTTGATTCTCTAGGGATGTTCTTGATTGTAAAATAGCCGATCTCAGGATGAAGTCAGGCTCTTCACCCCCGGCCCCCTTCAGAGGAGGGGAGAGGAGCTGGGGGTCCATCCTCCACTCTGACGGCAGGGGTGGGGAGGTGTGGGACACGGCTAAAGGAAGGAAGGCCTTGAATGAAGGTGGGAAGCAGGTCCGAGGAGCCAGTCCTTGTGAGAAGCCCTGGCCCCCAACCAGTTGCTGTTGAGGGGCTTCCAGCCGGTGTGTGTCTGAGCCGGACCATGCTCTGTGGGGTGTCCGTGCCCCTGAGCTTTCTGAAGCAGATTGCCGGCCTTTCTCTCGAGGCCCCTCAGCGTGGACCAGGTTCACCCCTCTCTCCATTAGTAGCCCAATCCTTAATTGTTTGCACCACGCAGGGACTCTCACGAAGTTCCTAGACTTGTGGAATGGAAAACCTGACATCGGAGAACTGTGAACAGCTTCCCTCCCTCCGGGGACCGCTCTTTGGTCTCTGTAGTTGTATCATGAGTCAGGTGGAGCTTTACAGAGCAGATCCGCAGCTCTGCATTCAACAGTTCCAACGCATTTCGTTTCAGCACATTCATAGCAGTCCCCCACACACCCACCCACCCACCCACCCAGTGTAGCCTCCCCTGCTGCTCTGCCTGTGTTTCTGCTTCCCACCCCTCCCCCTTGCCGTATCCTCTGCCTTTTGGATCTTAAATGGTTGATTTTTTATTTTTTTTTACAAGAGTGGGTTCAGTTCCAGACTGGTGAGCAAGGGCTGTACAGTGAACCCTCGTTTATCGCGGTTAATCGGTTCTAGACCCTACCGTGATAAATGAAATTCCGCGAAGTAGGATTCCTTATTTGTAAATC
>NW_022111369.1:51302822-51326734 GCF_000313985.2 Echinops telfairi
ACCCTTTCACAGGGGTCACCCGATTCATAACAGTAGTAAAATGACAGTGATGAAGTAGCAACGAAAATAATTTTATGGTTGGGGGGGTGTCACTACAACATGAACTGTATTGAAGGGTGGCTGCATTAGAAAGATTGAGAATCACTGCTCTAGACTGTTCTAAATAAATACCCTTTACTGGTCAAGTTCTCAGTTGCCTGTTGACCTAGACAAAGTAAGAGGAGCAGAGCTGATTTCAAGAACTGCACCCGCGTGGTGTGGGAGCAAGCTACCACCGATCTGAAGGAAGGTCGGCATTGTTACTGTGCGTGGTTGGCTCATTTCAAGAAGGAAGCCAGTACTGTACAAAGAAAGTTTCAGGGGAAAAAATTCACTACTACTGAGTCAATTCCGACTCATAGCGATCCTATAGGCCAGGGCAGAACTTTCCCAGACTGTCACTCTTTCTGGGAACAGAGATCCCCATCTTGTTCCCATGCAGCAGCTAATGGCTTTGAAGTACTGCCCTTGAAGTTAGCAGACCGATCTGTAAGTACCACACGTATTTCAGTAATGTAGGGAGTGGGTCTCCAGCGTCGAGTCACGGGCTGCAGGCTGACCACCTACAAGGAGTAGGTTGAATGAGTTGAGCCCTTCCACCATTCGTTTGGAAAAAGCGTGACCGGGGCCCACACAGAAGTTGCTTGCAGGGCTGGTGTGCCCGAGCGGGACCCACACCGTGGTGACTGGAGCTGGGCGCCCAGGGGTGTTGGTCAGTGAGGTGGAAGGTGGACTAAAGTTTGATTTTCAGCAACTTTAACAAATGCGCTGTGCACTACCGTCTCTGTGTGTAGTGATATTGGTGTCCTCTGATGATTGCACATTGTGGTCCCCTAATGTGACTGTTTGAGGAACATTTCTTTCATGAGCGTTTCGAGGAAGTGCAAAGTGATAGCTAACCGATTGCCGAGTTTGCGTCGTCAGCAACATGGTTCGGACTAATTCTGATTTGGGCCCCAGTTTTGATTTGAGATGCACGTTTATCGATACGATTGCAGAGTCTTTCAAGTAGATTGCTGTCTGTTCGCAGATGCTGACGATTTATAGTCAAATTGCGCTTCATGACTCTGAATGGCTTTGGGGGATACGTCACACTGTCTGCCATTCCACTTGTACATAGAAATAACTCATTATTTGTTTAAAACGAAGCTTTTGTTCCCTTGTCCCCTAATAATTTTGCCCTGAAAGGTTATCCATACCGTATATACTCGTGTATAAGCCAAGTTTTTCAGCACATTTTTAATGCCATTTTTGTGGTAAAATTAGGTGCCTCGGTGGATATTCGGGTTGGCTTATGCTCGAGAATATACAGTAATAACAGCAGATATCAACCTCTAAAAGATGATTTCCCACCCCCACCCCCACCCCTAAAATACCCAGGAAGCTGAAGGGAAAAAAAAATTTTAAAGAGTTGTACAAGTCAGAACCCGTGGAAAGCGGAAACCTGTCAGAGAAGGAAAACTCCAAATATTTTCTAGCCCCCTCTGCCCCTCCCCACCCCCAAGAGGTGGGAAACTCACCAAACCCCAAACTGAACTCACTGTCCCTGGTTCCACCGAGCAGTGACTCTGAATCGGGGTAGCACTGCCCTGTGGGGTTCCAAGACGGGGAACTCTTTACAGGAGTAGAAAGCCTCATCTTTCTCTCGGGGCTTTCTACTCTCATCAAGATCTCCTCCAAAAGTGGGTGAAGGGAGACGTCGGACAGGGCAAGATATGACAAAATAATACTTTATAAAGTATCAAGGGCTCATGAGGGAGGGGGGAGCGGGGAGGGAGGGGAAAAATGAGGACCTGATGCCGGAGGCTTAAGTGGAGAGCAACTGTGTTGAGAATGATGAGGGCAATGAATGTACAAATGCGCTTTGCACAATTGCTGTGTGTATGGAATGTGATAAGAGTTGTATGAGCCCTAATAAAGTGATTAAAAGAAGAGTCCTAGCCTGGGAAGCACAGGGGCAGGTCCACCCTGTCCTGGGGGGTCGCCCAGTCAGTGGCAGTGAGACGTGGTTTGCGGCTTCATCCTCTCCTCTCCATTGGCATCGCCACAGCCCATTAGTAAGGTCCCTGGGTGCTGGTTTACTCACCCATCCCTTGTGTCCGCTTTCTGCCCCTGGGTTACATGGCCTTCCCTCACTGGGGTTAAAGGAATTCCCTGAGCCCTCCTCACCTCTGCCCCACCTGCCCCCACGTGTAGGTGCTTCTGCTCCGAGTACCTGGTGCTGAACCCACCCATAGCCTGCATCACCTGGCTTAAAAAAAAATAGTATTACAGTTCCATCCCCATGGTAGACTCCTGACGTAACTTGCCTATAACCCCACTGCCCAGCACAGCTCTGGACACACAGCTCTGGTCCACATTTCCATAAAGTGAGAATAAGTGCTCCTCTCAGAAGTCTGGACAATAAAGGTTTTATTGTTTGTTTTATTCTAATCTCTCAAATTGCTGTATTTTCACGTAAATATATTTAAATGCAGGTAAGTTAGTTTTTTTCATTACCCATTTTAATGGAGAGAAATAGAGAACTGCCACTTTGCCTCACACTGGAAAGTGTGTTTGTTTAGTAAACACTCTGAGGGTGTTTAGAACTGAATCACATGGGATCCTGCCCCAGGCTAGAGTGTTGCGTGGGAGAAAGTCCTGATGCTGTGTGTCCTGTGTCTTGATGGGGGGAGGGGGGGATGCCATGAGCCTTGATGTTGCCAAGTATGTCCTTTTGCTTGGCTTCACAGTCAGTCCTGAGCACTCAAGGACTCAGGGTGTTTGCAGTCACCTCATATATATGTGAAAGCTGGGCAGTGAAGAAGGGCGAGCAGCGAAGAGTTGATTCAGTGGGTGCCGGCAAAGAACACCAGCAGTTCCACGGACTCCCAGAAAGAACAAACACCGTCTCAGCGGAAGCACAGCCAGAATGCTCCTCAGCAGTGAGAATAGGAAGACCTGGTCTCACATATGTTGGACACATTATCAGGAGAGACCAGCTCTTGCAGGAGGACAGCAGATTTGATAAAGTTGAGGGCCAGCAAAAAAGGAGAAGACCCGCAATGAGATGGATCGACACAGTGATTGCTGCCATGGGCTCAAGTCTAGCAGTCCTTGTGAGGCTGGCACAAGGGCGGCATGGCTTTGTTCTGTTGACTCACTGGGAGTGGGAGCCTAGAACCAATGGTTTGGGAGCCTGGGGAAGAGCAGCTCTTCCCATCTCTATTAGACTATATATTATGTGAAGTTGTTTTAGTGTTTGATTAAGTTGACATCAGGAGCCCAGGTGGCGTAGTGGTTACACATGGGGCTGCTAACCACAAGGTAAGCAGTTCTAAACCACCAGCATTTCCGCAGGAGAACGATGGGACTTTCTAGACTCACAAGCAGTTCTACCTTCTCCTGTAGGGTCACCATGATTGGGTATTGACTTGATGGCAGTGAGGTTGGTGGGTTAAGTTGTCATTATTCAAGGATTTATTAGGCACTACGTCAAATCAGTCTTAAATTGAGCGGTCATAGCATTTGGAAAGAATAGCAGTGGTTCCCCCTGACCTCCCAAACCATTTTATTGTGAGCTGGTACAGATATCAACCACATCGAGCAGTATTGTACAATTGCTACCACAATCAGTTTCAAAGCATTCTCTTCCTTCAGCCCCCTTTACCCCCACTTCCCACTGTATTCCCCAGGAATCCTTATTCTACTTGCTGCCTCTAGAACTCCATCAATCCTGGGTTTCATATACTGAAAAACAGAAAAACAGAACAACAATCCAAAAGGGTTACTTACCCCCAATGTTTTTCATATTAACGAGGAGTTTGCATTCTGTCGAAATAATGGCCATGATTCGAATGAGTGGACACTTGAGATTTACTCAATGAAAACTTGCTTTCCCTGATCAATTGGATCAAACTGATGCCATTTTTCTCGGCAGACTTTGCGGCGGTGGCTGCCTTTGCCTTCTTCACACGTTGGCCTGGATTTGTCTGGCACTGGCCCTGGCCTGGCACGGCGGGCCGGCTCGGGTGCACTGCTAGTGACTGCAGTGTGCACAGCAGAGCAGGGGGCTGTCTGCGTGGCACTTCCCCTTTGCCAGGTCCCTTTTCCCTTCTGATTTTCCCGAGTCCCAGGGCTCTTTACCTGGTGTCCGAGGAGAGGGAGAACCTCTGGTGGTGGCCCAGAGGGTGGCATATCCCGTGGACTGCAGACAAAACCAGTCAGTCTTTAGAAGAAATGTGACAGGCGGGGTTCTCTGAGAAGCAGCGGTCAGCGGGAACTGTTGAGGGTCTTAAGTGTATGTAAGTGAGCACAGAGCAAAGCCTTCGTGGTCACATAACACATTTAAAAACACCCTCCTCCTGAGAAGGTTCCAGAGACCCCAGGTGGTTAAAAAGGCTGCGGCACAAAAAGCTTCAGGCTCTCCGCTTTAGCCTCTGTGCTGGATTTGGATGAGAGCTCGCCAAGGTGTGCCCAGCACGAGACTGGTAGGGACGCGGGGCGCTTAATGGAACAGGCTTCCATCTGTCATGCCTGCCCCCCCCCCCCCCCCGCAGCAGCACCCACTGCGCCAACTCTTGTGGACACCTTGTTGTACCCACTTTTTTTCACATTATTCGTGTGTGCGTGTAATCCGCAATGTGCACGTAGAAAGTTAATGCCGGAGGGGGTTTGCACACCCCTTCCCCCACATATAACATGCATACTGTTTGTGTAAAAAGTGTGCTTGTCACACACACAAAAGAAAGGGTTAAAGTACATTCTCTAAATGAAGTCTTTTGAAAAAATGTACCCAATGGCTCCCTTCCCAAAATGGTTAAAATAAAAATAGCTTAGGTGCTTAAAGGGGTCAGCCTTCAGCTGTCTAAAAAAAAAAAAATCTTGTAATCCAGAAGGATTTATTCCCAGTACTTCTGGTTAGCTATTTATATAACATTTGTTTCTCCTGTAAATTTCTATTGTATGCTTGCACAGGGCATTGTGTTGAAACGACAACTGGTTTATCATGGTGTATTAGGCTGGGTTGACTAGAGAAACAAATCCAGCGAGACTCATGTACACTTAGACCCAAGAAGGGATTTTATATCAAGAAATAATTATATATCAAGAAGGCATCTCAACTCAAGTTGCTAAGTCAGATACCAGTCCCTACAAGCTTCTGTAGACGCTCTTGTAGCCTCAGGCCAGTGACACAGAGCGGTGAGGTGGGATGCAGGAAGACCATAGGCCAGCCAGCGCAGTCGCACGGAGCCAAGGTCAGTGGAGACATGGCAGGGCGCCCAGCACTCTGAGGGCTGGAGGCAGGCAGAATCCCAGCAAGCGGGAACGTGCAGGGGCAGAGAGCACGGGAGAGAGCTCCCAATGTCTCTCAGCCTTAACACAAACAGGCTCTGACACACAGGGAGGTGTCATCAGGCTGGGACCCAGGACTCTTGTACCCAAGGGTGTCTAGTTGACACAATTCGTTCTAAGACATATTTGAGGAGTTTCTTTTTATGATTTAAATAATTGGCTTTATTTTCAGTGTTGTGGTTGCGAATATACTCAGCAGCACATGCATGCTCTGTCAACGATTTAACTTTCTTTCAGTTGTGTAACTGCGCTTACCCTCCGCTTCTGGATGGTTCTCTCCTGATGACCACACACAACCGGAGGAGATAATGCGGTTATCACGCTGCTGAGCGCCTACCAACCATTAGCCTAAACTCACTGCCACCGAGTCGATGCCAACTCATAAGGGGACCCTACACAAAAGGTAGAATTGCCCCTGTGGGTTTCTAAGTCTGTAACTCTTTATAGGAGTCAAAAACCTCACCTTCCTCTTGCATAGCCATTGGTGGTTTTGAACTGCTGACCTTGTGGTTAACAGCCCCACAAGGCGCCACTGTGTACCAGGGTTATAGGCCTGTAAGTCATAAGGACCCTGTATAGGACAGGGTAGAACGGCTCCTCAGGGTTCCCGAAGTTCCTAAACATTAAATCTTTCTGGGGAGCAGACAGCCTCATCTTTCTCCCAGGGAGTGGCTGATGGTTTCAAACAACCAACCTTGCTATTAGCAGCCCAAGGCTTAACCCACAGTGCCACCAGGGATCCTAAAGGGTCATAAACCAAAAGAGCTCATTGCTGTTAAGTCAGTTGGGACTCCTAGCAATTGCATAGGACAACATAGAACTGCGCCTTTGGGTTTCCAAGGCTGTAAATCAGTGGTTCTCGATCTTCCTTAATGCAGTGACCCTTTAATACAGTTCTTCATGTTGTGGTGACCCCCTCAACCATAACATTATTGTCGTTGCTACTTCATCACTGTCATTTTGCTACTGTTATGAGTTGGGTGACCTCTGTGAAAGGGTCGTTCGACCTCCAAAGGGGTGGAGACCCACAGGTTGAGAACCGCTGCTGTAAATCTGTATGGGAGTAGAAAGCCTCCTCTTTCTCCCAGGGAGCAGCCAGTAAGTTTGAACTTCTGACCTTGCAATTAACAGTCCCGTGAATAACCCACTATACCAGTGGTTCTCAACTTTCCTAATGCGGAGACCCTTTAATACAGTTCCTCATGTTGTGTTGACCCCTATCCCCCAACTATAACATTACTTTTGTTGCTACTTCATCACTGTTATTTTGGTACTGTTATGAATCAGGCGACTCCTGTGAAAGGGTTGTTCGACCCCCAAAGGGGTCTCGTGACCTACAGGTTAAGAACCACTACCCTAATGCCTCCTTGGCTCTTTAAAAGGGTATAGAGAGGGCAAGAATTCAAGAGCCGAGTGAATATTTTTCAATTCTGATGCACGGATTCTGTTTGTAGTGTTTCAAATACAGAGAGTGTAAGATGCCGTCGGAGCCCTGCTGGCACAGTGGTTACACGGTGGGCTGCCACCCCCATGGTCAGCCGTTCGACACTACCAGCCGCTCAGCTCCATGGGAGAAAGGTTTTCTACTTCTGCCTCTGAAACCCACAGGGCAGTTCTGCCTTGTCCTCTGGGGTCGCTGGGAGTCATCCGGGTCTTGGTGGCGGCGACTTGTGGTGAGGTGCCGCGGGCTGGTGTGTGAATTGTGGGCCTTCTGTGCAATGCCGAGAGGAAGGTTCCGAGTTACTGATGGGGATCCAGGTGCCACAGTGTTTTCCCTCGCGGGTCCTCTGCGCTTGCTATTCCCCAGCCTCAGTCGGAGGAGTTGCCTTGGTTCTGAGGCACAAGAGCAGCCTCCCTGGGGGCACCGTTCTGTCTCGGCGCCTGTGTTCCAGAGCCCTGTCCGCGTGGCCCCGTAGGCTTTGCTTTTCCCACGCCAGCGCTGTGCGAGGAGAAAGGTCTACTCTCTTACCTAAGAAATGACGTCCTGCCCCGGGGTACGTGGCCCAGACCCGGAACGTGCCTTTGCTGCATTTGTCATACAGACAGACTTGCTGGTAGATAAGCAAAGGGTGGAAGTGAGTTCCAGAGTGAGGGGAAGGCCATCCGGTCCTGCAGATGGACCAGTGGGGGTGGGCTGCGGTGCCCAGGAAGGAGGGTCCCTGTGGGAGAAGCAGCTGACTCTCTGTGGTGGCTCACTTCGGTTGGAGCACTAGATCGATGGCTGCACACCAGCCCTGTTTGCTGGCCCACCTATAGGTAGTGTGTGTGGCCACCGACTCTTGTCATTTTCCATGACGAGCCCAGCGGGCGTGGGAACACCGTGCAGACAAGTCCGGCACACATAAATCCCACTCAGTTTCTGTTTCTGAAAATGTTTTCATATGATCTAAAATTTCATTAAATTATCTTTTTTATTTGGGGCCGGGGGACACAGAAAAACCGACAGGCGTCAGTGTGCAGTCCCCGCTGGCTGGTTTTATTCTAAGAAGGGCCGCGCTGGGGGGGTTGTTTGTTCAGTCACCCCGCCAGCTCTTCATGGCTCATTTGAAACGATCCCTCAAGTACGAGATGTTGTGTTTATTCTCTCCCCTCCCTTCCCCCCTTGATGGCCTTGGGAAGCGTTGCCTAAGCAGGTGCGCACTCCTTTATTCTCCTCCCTTCTCTCCGCCAAAGAAAGAAAGCCATTGTGATTCCCGTGAGATTGTACCCGGCAAAATCGTTTTGGGGTCGACTGTTGCTACGCAGGTGGTTCGGAGCGTCCCCGTTCTCACCTGCTCCTTCCTGGGTGTTTCTTCCCCGGCCGTCTGGTTTCCCACAGTTGGAGACCGTGCAGTCTCAGGGAGAAGACTGCCCTGGGGACGCACTCACTGGCATTAGCTTTGTGTGATGAACCAGCCACGGCCTGTGCTGCAAGGTGACTTGGGAGTGTGGCTCAAGGTATATGGAGCACCTCCCAGCAGTCTTCTTGGGGAGCCCTGTAGTCTTGACTAATTCAGTAAGCCTGGACTTCAGCACTGTCATTTTGCTACTGCTATGAATCGTCATGTAAAAATCTGATATGCAGGAAGTATTCTCATTGTTACAAATTGAACATAATTAAGGCATAGATATTCATCACAGAAACAATATGTCATTATATACTGTGTGAGATAGTTTATTGTGCCAGCCTGGCCGATAAACACAAGTGGGATTAACTGAAGGGCAGAGAGATAAATGCCTCGCCTTTCTTGTCTCTCGCTCTTTGATCATCGGGCCAGTGTGTGGCTGCCTTGTTTGTTCTGTGCCTCAGTTTAAAGGCTACACTACCTGTGAGACGCCTAGCCTGTGGACTGTGTCGCTGTAAGTTGAGGTCCCTTTAAGACATCTCTGGAGCTGGGGACTGGCGGTTGGTGACCTGCCTTGTGGTTGTTGACCTGCCTTGTGATTGGCTGCTGTGCCGACATAGCCTAGCTCTCTCTATAAATAGAGGAAGATCTGGCAGCAGACTAGACTGGAAGGACTGCTTTATAATTTAATTGTTTCTTTCTTGTATTATATATTTGTATATGATTTAACAGTCCATTTCTTGTTATATATCTAATTATCTTTATAAATAAATATATTAAATTATCAGCAATTTGGTTTTATCTCTCTAGAGAACCCTGTCTAACACACTGTGAAACATTTTTCTCTAATGACAGATCAATGAAATGTTGTCTTGAAGCGTGGTGTAGCATGAGTCACAGTCTTCACGCCCAGTGCTCATATGTGGGCGGACCCACCTGGAGACTGACTGATAGAGGAGAAGTGTCTCTGTTCCTAAGACCATCGGAAATATGTGTTTTCCGATGGTCTTAGGTGACCCCTGTGAAAGAGTCGGTCGACCTCCAAGGGGTCATGACCCACAGGTTGAGAACCACTGTGTTAGAAGGATAGTGCACAATGGAAAAACACCAATTTATATGCAGAGTGGCCGGTCACAATTTAAACGAATAGTGCACCCAAAACTCAGACCAAGAACCAGACTAAGAGAAGCCCCTTTACTAAGGCCCCCCCTCCCGGCTGTTCCTCCAGATGTTGCCTGGCAGCCGACTGTAGCTTGGCCGCTTTTGAACTTTGGTAAAAATGGAATTAGACCACACGGTTAATTCTGTTCTGCCCGAGGTCTGTCCCCCCTCACGGTATTGGGGACAATACCTCCATGCTGTTGCAGATGCCACAGAGACTCCACTGTGGAGCTGACCCCACTGCATTAGATCCTGTCTCAGAGACGCCTGGCTCAGCCCGGTTGACATAAAACCCACCGAGCACCATCTACTCTAAGTCCTTAAGTGGGAATTGACTATTTGGACTTGGAAACATGGCACATGAGCACGTGGTTTGAAAGTAACTGTGAACAGATTCACCACATCTGAGATGCTTTTAGACACAAGCCAAACAGTAGTGGTGCCCCACACTCTACCCCCAAGCTCAGCAAAGTTTTGATACGGAAGAGGCAACCCTGTCCCTCACAACGATTAAAAATTTATTCGAGAGCCACGAGTGTGTATGTGCAAACAAATGAAATCACCATGATCTGAATAAGATCCTTTAAAAGCTTCACTCTCCCGTCAGAGCCACCTGCGTGCCCTGAAAGAGCCACTGGTGGCTCCCAGGCAGCAGTTGGCCCACCCCTGGTCTAGCTGATGCTACTGTTCTTGCCTTTTCTTATGGATGGTCTCTCCCCCCTCCCCTCTCCCTCTCCCTGTCTGCATCCAAGCTTAAAGGAGCACCATTCCAAAAAAAATTGATTATGTCGTGTGTTTAAGAGAATGGAACCAGTTGCCTTGCTAAATAGTTTCCCTGGGCTAATTTGCTTAGTGTCTAGTTCAGTGCTTTCAAAAAGACAGAGTGTGGTGTCCCTTTTCTAAGACTATTTAATACTTATACCTCATGCACAGGAAATATGTGGCTTGGAGGATAAATTGATAGTTCATTTGTATTTCTGAGCCTGTGTTCCTGTCTCTTGGAGAGATTATTCGAAATAGAATGTTGATAAATTGTATCGTGGAGTAGCATTTGTTACAAAGCATCCAGACTTATGTATTGAATTAGCTGAAGGCTCAGATGGTACCGTGGGTTAAGTGTTGGGGCTGTTAACTAACCTACAAGGTCAGCTGTTCAAACCTCCCAGCTGCTCCGAGGGAGAAAAGTAAGGCTCTTTCTAGGAAGGTTACAGTCTCAGAAGCCTTAAGGAGCAGTCCCACGCTGCCTTCTGAGATGCAGTGACTTTTTTTTGCTACTTAGATTTGCTTTTAAATGGTACAGGTGCTGTTGTCAGCTGTGCCGTTGTGACGTAGTGGTTTTGCTGTCATTAGCATGCTCGTCTCTGACTGTGCCCATGGTATGGCCTCCTGTTGGGGAGCTGCCCTCAGTTGAGCTGCCCTCAGTTGAGCTGCCCTCCAGTCAGCCCCTTCTCACCCATGCACAGCAGAACCTGATGCTACGTGGGCCCTCTTCTGCCCATGGCCTTTTTTTTTTTTTAACATTTTATTAGGGGCTCATACAACTGTTATCACGATCCATACACACATCAATTGTGTAAAGCGCATTTGTACTTCATTTTCAAAACATTTTCTCTCCACTTAAACCCCCGACATTAGGTCCTCATTTTTCCCCTCCCTCCCCGCTCCCCCCTCCCTTATGTGTCCTTGATAGTTTATAATTGTTATTTTGTCATATCTTGCCCTGTCCGACGTCTCCCCTCACCCACTTTTCTGTTGTCCGTCCCCCAGGGAGGAGGTCCCATATAGTCCCTTGCAATCGGTTCCCTCCGTCCTGCCCACTCTCCCTCCACCCTGCCCGTGTCCTGTGTGGTTGAGCTGATGTCATCCTGAGGGAGTCTTTGGTCTCTGGAAGAAGGTTGCCAAGCCTTTCTTCCTAGTTTGTCCTTGTCTGGATGCCCCCGTGAAAGCTATGTCACATCACGGTGATATGCAAGCCTCCGCGACAGACAGACAGACAGACGATGGCTGTGTGTGGGCTGTGTTGGTCAGGAACTGAACCCAGGTCTTTCCAATGGAAGGCAAAAATTCTACCACCAAACCACTACTGGCCCCACCTTTATAGTTCACCAATTCACAGCCATCCACTAGATTCTGACTCCTATAGGACAGGGTAGAACTGCTCCTGTGGGTTTCCAAGACTGTAATTCTTTATGACAGAAGTACAAAGCCTCATCTTTCTCCTTTACAGTAGCTGGTGGTTTTGAACTGCTGACCTAGTTGTTAGCATCCCAGGTGCGATGGTGCTGTGGCCAGGATTGGGAAGAAGGCGTTGTTGTGAAGCACTGCCTTAGCTTGGTGTGTGACAAAGGATAGGTGCTTCATCAAGGGGTCTGGATCCTGGCTGCTGCAGGCAGGCTCAGTGAATTATTTAATTATGTGGCTCTTTGACCAACGTCTTTAACTGTGGTCCAACAACCTTTTGCTGCGTGAGTCTGGTAAGAAGGTGGAGGAAGATACTGGTAGGATTCGCCTGTGAGTAATTGTAAACAGGCTTCCCTGGAATGCCACCCTGCTGTGTATAAAAAATCCAAACAAACAGCCCTCTGAGAAGCAGCACCTGGGCTCCTACCAGTGAGAGCCCAGAGTGGAGCTCCTCTTGTGGACCCGAGATCCCAGTGCGGTGAACCTCCTGGGCCTAGACGACCACTGTGACATCGGAGGAGCAGCAGCAGAACCAGGAGCCAGAGCACGGAGCAGAGTGATGGCCTTCTCAGCCCATGGATCATGTAAAGCTGAGCGCTTTTGTGCAGGAGGCTGGTTGTCCATGGGGTGCCTGTGGTCACTCAGTGGAGGGAGTTGGGTTTGCTGACCCATGGATGCGGCACTGAGTGCCTCCGGGCTGAGGGGTAGTGAAGTGGGGTTGTCTCTGGGCACTTAATTGGGGGAGCTGAGTTTGCTGAGGCTTACAGTGATCGGCGTGCCCTTCGGGCATCTGTTAGTAGCCCTGAAAGACCTTTGTAATGTCCCCGATGAACACCTTTTCCTGTGCACGTCTCACCTGCACTCCATCCTGTTAACTTCTTAAGAAATCCTTTACTTGTGAATATTGCCTGTATGTTCTGTGTAGCCGTTGCAGGAGATAGGAGAACCTAGCTATAAAAGTAGAGTCCTAGTTAACACAGCACAAATGCTCACTGGCCACAGTACCAGGGGCGGGGGACTTCTGAAAACTGCAGCTCTCAGCACCCAACTTCACACTTGGCAGGCTGGGCGGGCAAGACTTTTGTGTTTTCAAACACTGGCCGCCATGGTGGAGGTGAGAGTCAGCGCGTCGGATGATGGCCTTGGACTCTGAAGGTTTACGCTCCCTTTCAGGGCCAGCAGTTACGTTTCTCAGTGCATTAACACGTACGCTGACCAGCCAAAATGCTGTGATGATAATCTCTTTTTTTTTTTTTACTCTACAAAGTAATTTTATCTTCTTTAAGAAATGTTTACTTAGCTCTGTGGACTCATGTTGTACTTGTGCTTTTGTGCTTACTTCACTTAGCATGAGTTCCTCCAGTCAATGTGCTTCATGCATTCATCACTGCTTTTTAGGGATGCGTAGTACTCCATTGTATGTATATACCACTGTTTTTGATCCGTTCGTCTGTTGATGGAAATTTGGGTTGTTTCCAACTCCTTGCAATTGTGAACTGTGCCGCTATGAACATTGGAGCACAGATGTCTGGCCATGGTTTGTTTCTTGCCTCTTCTGGGGATATGCCCAGTAGGGGGATTGCTGGGTCGTATGGTAGCTCAACCTCCATCTATTTTAGAATTCGCCAAATTGATTTTCATAATGGCTATACATACCTACAGGTCCACCAGCAGTGGATGAGAGTTCCTATCTCCCCACAGCCCCTCCAACACTCTTGTTGCTTTCTGATTTTTTTGAATTGGGTTATCTTTGAGGGTGTTAGGTGGTATCTCATAGTTGTTTTAATTTGCATTTCTCTTATGGCTAATGATCGGGAACATTTTCTCATATGTTTATTGGCCATTCGAATTTCTGCCCCTATGAAACTTCTGTTCTGGTCCTTTCCCCACCTACTCAGTGGGAAGTTAGTTTTTCTCTTGTAAGCTTGCAAAGTATTGTAGATTTTAGTAATAAGGCCTTTTTCTGATGTGTCATTGCTAAAGATGTTTTCCCAGTCTGTGGGCTCTCTTATTACTCTCTTGGTGAATTCTTTCGATGTACACAGGTGATTTATGTTCAGTATATCCCACTTGTCTATTTGTGACTCCTCTATGTTTGTATTCTTTCCTATTTCTGATAGCCTATGTATTCCCTGTGCCAAGGTTCTCGGGTTTGTCCCAATTCCCTCATAAATGGCCCTAATAGTTTGGGGTTTTACCTCAAGTTCTGTGATCCACCTTGAGTTTATTCTTGTGCATGGAGTGAGGTAAGGGTCTTGCTTCATTTTTCTGCATTTAGATATCTATTTTTCTCCAGCACCACTTATTGAATAGGGCATCTGCTTCCCATTTGATATTTTTGGGGCCATTATCAAAAATCAGTTGTCTGTATTCTGATGTTTTTATTTCTGGGTCTTCATTCTTTTCCATTGGTTTGAATATCTGTCATTATACCAGTACCACACTGTTTTGACTACTGTGGGCGTATAGTACGTGCTAAAGTCAGGTAGAGCAAGCCCTCATACTTTGTCCTTCTTGAGGAGTTCTCTGCTCATTCTGGGATTCTTCCCTCTCCATATGAAGTTGGTAATCAGTTTTTCCAATTCTGTGAAGAAGGATGATGGTATACATATTGGGATAGCATTGAACTTATATAGTGCCTTCGGCAGAACTGACATCTTTACTATATTGAGTCTTCCAATCCACAAGCATGAGATATTCTTCCATTTGTTGAGGTCACTCTTGGTTTCTTGTAATAGTGCTCTGTAGTTTTCTTCATACAAATCTTTTTTAGTCAGGTATATCCCTAGATATTTCAATTTGTGCTTGTCTATTGTAAAGGGTAATACCTTTTAAATTGCCTCTTCTGTGATCTTGTCTGATGTGTATAGCAGTCCGGTAGACTTCTGCTTGTTTATCTTGTATCCTGCCACTCTACCATATTTCTCTATTGCTTCCAACACTCCACTTGTGGAGTTTTGGGCATTTTTGAGATATAAAACCATATTTTCTGCGAAAGCAATAGTTTCACCTCTTCCTTCCCCAGATGAATACCTTTGATGTCTTTTCTTTGTCTTATGTTGTTACCTAGGAACTCCAGTATGATGTTAAATAGGAGTGGGGACAGAAAGAGGGGGGGGGGGGAAGACCTGGGTGGGCGGGGAGCAGGGCACTAACCCACCCAAGGGGAGGATGTTGTTTATATCTCCACAGGAGAGGGAGAGAGAGAACAGGCTTCAACCAGATGCGCGAAGACGTGAATACAACATACTGGCATATACCAGGGAACCATTAGAGAGTTCCGTGGGGCTGGCCCCAATCCAGACTATGTTGACAACACCCCCCTCACCCCCCAGAAGAATGCACTTCAGAGGACAGCACTGGGGCTGAAGCTTGGGGTGGGGTGGGGTGGGGCGTGTTGGATTAGAGCACACGGGAGAAACGCAAAGGGATGGAGAGGGAGGAGAGGACATCCTGGCCCACCAAGCCCCGAGGACAATGTTCCTGCTCAGAGCAGACAATGCACGGGGAGGACCATAGGGCCGGGCCCCCCGTGGGACATGGCCTCCCTCACCATGGCACCATAGGACCCTAGGGCCGGCCCCATCATGAACCATGGCACTGTGAGGGACAGCACTGCAGACACAGTGTGGGAATAGTGCATGGTCTGGCCCAATCACGCTGGGGCGAGGCACTGAGGGCATGCAGCAGAGCAGCAGGGGGAGCAGACTGATGAACCGCCGGGGAATACCAAAATAGATTTTGGAGACAGTGTGGCATCCCATCAGTCTCGACTGGAAAACACTCCTAAAGGCCAACAAACAGGCCTTGAACTCTTTATAGGCTTCTCTGTTTTTGTCAGTGGCTTTCTTTTTGTTATTGTTATTTTGTTTTGGTTTTTTTATGTTATTTTGTTGGTTTTGACTTTGTTTTATTTGACTTTGCTTGTTTTTTGCACTTGTTAATGTATCTGCATGTCTATCTAGATAAGATAGGTGGGATAAATAATTTGGAGATGGAAAGAATGGGACAGATGGTTCTGGGGAGAAAACAGGAGAAGGGGGGGGTGGGAGAAAGGAAGGGACAAGGGAACAATAAGTGTATAAGGGAACAATAAGGGAACTATAATCAATGTAAGGAAGGTTGTAGGATGCCTAGTGGGGCTTAATCAAGGGCAATGTAGCAGCGAGGAATTTATAGAGGCCTAAATACAGGCATGTACACATGTGGATACATATATAACAAGAAGGGAATAAAACTATGTACTTATATCTATATGTTAAGAATTAAGGTTGCAGATAGACATTGGGCCTTGGCTCAAGTACTCCCTGAACACAAGAACACTTTGCTCTAACAATCCAGCATTATGTGTTGCTCACCTTCCTGACAGGATGTCTGAAGACAAAATGAGTGCATAAGCAAATGTGGTGAAGAAAGCTGATGGTGCCCGGCTATCAAAAGATATAGTGTCTGAGATCTTAAAGGTTTGAAGATAAACAAGTGGCCATCTAGCTTACAAGCAACAAAGCCCACATGGAAGAAAGACACCAGCCTGTATGATCATAAGGTGTCAATGGGATCAGGTATCAGGCATCTAAGACCCAGAACAAAACCATACCCAAGGTGAATGGGGGTGGGGCATGGAGTGGAGACCCAATGCCCACCTGTAGACAATTGGACATCCCCTCACAGAGGGGTCACAGGGAAGAGATGAACCAGTCAGGGTCCAGTATAGCACTGATGAAACACACAACTTTCCTCTAGCTCTTTGTTGCTTCCTTCACCCCCCTATCATGACCTCAATTTTACTTTATAAATCAGATTAGACCAGATAAGAGTCTGCAACACAGGGAATCCAGGGTAGATAAACCCCTCTGGGCCAGCAATGAGAGTAGAGATACCAGTAGGATGAGGAGATGGTGGGGGGAAAAAGGGGGAATTGATCACAAGTATCAAACTATAACCCTCTCTCAGGGGGACAAGTAACAGGCGGGGTGAGGGGTGACGCAGGATGATGTAAGATATGGAAATAATAACTTATCAAGGGTTCGTGAGGGAGGGGGAAGAAATGGGTACCTGATATTGGGCTCAAGTGGGAAGAGACTGCTTTGAAAATGATGTTGGTGGCATATGTGCAAATGTGCTTGACACACTGAGTGAATGCATGGATTGTGATAAGAGATGTAAGAGCCCCCAATAAAAGTATTTAAAAAATTAATTGTATACATATAGTTAAGCAATAAAAACCATTGTCACTAAGTCAAAAAATTGCTTACTGTTGATTACTCTAAGGTATGCATGCCTCATTCGTGTTATTGCTGCATTATAGCATTGTTTATTGCTTGGCTGAAATTTGAGCGATAAGGTTAGTTCAGTTCCAGATCTTGGGGGTGACTCACCAGTCTCTGTCAGACCAGTAAGCCTGGTCTCTTTGAGGGTTTTGAGTTTTGTTCCACATTTTCCCCCATTCTGTTCAGGACCTTAAAAGCTCCCGAGAGATTATCCAGTTATCACTGCATGCCATTTCAGAGCTAGAAGCTGAGTCACACTCCTGTTTCCATGTGACGAAAGATGGAAGAGGCCAGCCGGTAGGACAGGGCGGAGGGGCTGAGTGGGGCTGTGGGCTGTCGGGGGCTAGCGGTCGTGAGCACTTCCTGCACCTCCAGGTGCTTTCCCAGCAGTCACCAGGAAACCCAGCTTTTTATTATTGATCGTTGTATTTTATTGGGAGCTCTTGCAGGTAGCATAACAATCTATAAGTCCATTAGATGAAGCATACTTGTACAATTGCTGCTGCCATCAGTTTCCAAACATATTCATTCTTCATGAAATCTTTCATATCCTCTCCCCTTTATCCCTTCCCTCCCCAACCCTACCCCCCAGGAACCCTTCTTACTGTAGTTATTTCTTGCTGTATCTTACACCATCCAAAGTATCCATTCACCTGCAATTCTGCTATTGGTTCTCCAGCTTCCCCTCCAGTGGGGTTATACAGTCACCAGTGTTATCAGCTCCCCCCACCCTCTCTTCCCTTACCCTGAGGGAATCATTACTCCCATCACGGTTTCTGAACTATCATAAAGTACAGTGTGTCTAACTATTAACTATATTTTTGTAGTTCTAGAATGTGAGTATTATGCAATAGGAACAGTGGGTTATTATTTTACATACACACCCCTGGCTTCTTCATTTGCACATATATTCCACATTATTTATAATTCACAGAATTACAAAAGGTGTTCAGTAAAGTGACTGATTCCCCCCCCACCCCGCCCCCAAATATTAGGTTTCAGGAACTCTTTCTTAAGTTCTTGTGAATAAAATTACACTTGCAGTAGGTCTTATAATCCTTTAAAATCCCTAAACCCTTGAGAAGGAAGTTGACCCAAATGTTTAAAGAAGGGCTTTGTTACCAGCACTTAGGTTTTTAAAATTCTCTTGGAGTATCATTTTCCTGCTACCTACAAAGCAACCATCATACTTGCTTCAGAAACGTTAAGAGTGTACCACGCATTCTAAAGATGTGTTTCAGTCCTGAGCCAGGCCCAGGTTTTCTTTCAAAACGGGGCTGAAGCTTACACTTTCTGCCATCTAGTCATTTCCCCCGCAGCGACCCTGTGGGTTTCCCAGACGGTCAATCTTTTCCGGAGTAAAAAGCCTCGTCTCTCTTCTTCAGAGGGGCTGGTGCTTTTGAACTGCTGACCTTGCATGAAGTTAGCAGCACCATTCATACATAACCCACTAGGCCACCACGGCTCTACAGATAGGTAGTTTGCTGAAGTTTTGTCTAACTAAACAGAACTTGTGTCTTCATTAATTATCCTTTTTAACTCTTTGTTTTGAATCGTATGAAGCATGAAGAGCCAGTCATCGCCTATATTTTCAACGGTTCATACACATTTTTCACCTCACTTATTGCAATCAATACATCACCCCCGCCCCCCCCTCCCTGTGTCTTCTGTCTTCCTTCTCTTTCCTTTCCGAACTTTTCTGAACTTTATCTGCGAGCCAAGGCTGCCACTTTGATGCCGACTGATTGATGACCATCAACAATGTTAATATTCCCCTTTTAGACCTATCCATTGTGTGGCTGAAAATTGAGCCACAAGGGTGGGTTGAGTTGGAGACCCAACAGGTGACCCAGGGCCACACTTAGTCTTGAGGGTTCCACAGTCTCTGTGTGACCTGGGAGCCTCATCTACTTCAACCTTCGTTTTATCTCTTTTTTTTTTCTACAGACAGAGATAAGTTATTATTTATTAGGTAAATAAAATTTATTAGGTAAATAAAAGTACTCATTGGATGCCACAGAATCTGTATATCTGACCTTGTGACTAAGTACAGCACTTCATTCCCTAGTTCTAAGAGGTGGCCATGTGACCCACACAGAACCAATCAGAATTCTTCTGTAAAGGTGCAAATAATATGAGCGGTACCCCCCCACAAAAAGAATTTTTTTTTTAAACAAAGCAACATCATCTCCTTCAAAGTACTCTCCATTATACTTAATACATTTGTCAAATCTGAAATTATATTATTGGAACCATTTTTCAGACTCATCTGTTTGGCTGCATGACAGCACCTCTCCCACTGTCCTTTCATGTTCCTCTTCATTCATGGAAACAAAAAGAAGTCACACGGAGTGAGATCACCTGAATAAGGTGTGTGGGACAAGAGAGGCATGATGCTTTTTGCCAAAAAATGGTGCGTTGAGATGGCTGCATGAGTGGGTGCATTGTTGTGATGGCAAGACCAGTCCCCCATCTGCCACAAATCAGGCCTTTTATGTTGCACACCATTACGCAATCTTTTCAGAACCTTTAAATAGAAAGTTTGGTTAACAGTCTGACCTGGTGGAAATAACTCCACATATACTACTGTGGGCTGACATTTTCGATCGTTGGGAAGTTGACGGATGTCCAGAATGAAGTTTGTCACCTTTCTTGAAATGAGTAAACCACACATACACTTGAGCTTTTCACGTAGTGATGTCTTTGTAAGCTGTGTTCAACATCACAATAGTTGCTGTGGCATTTTTCCAGAGCAGGAAACAACATTTCACAGCCGCACGCTGTTCTCTTAAATTGACCGTCACAGAAAAAGGAGATTGAAGAACAGCTTTCACGAAAAAATTCACTGTGACCAGAGAGCACCTTCCCAGGTGCTGCCTGTGGGTGCACTAACTCAGAGCAAGTTGCTTAATGCTCACTTAGAGGGAAAATGTGTATTTTGAAGGCTCAGCTCAGCAGAGCTTTTTGTCTTTTGGGGTGGGGGGAACCCCTTGTAAACTCTGTCTTACTGTGGTTGATGTTTGATTATTAGTCCAAGGAAGCCTGTAGGAGACAATGAGGCCAATTTATATGAAAGTAGAGAGACAAGCAAATATGAGAGACAGTGAAAAAAGAAGAAGAAAACCCTGATTATTATCCTGAAGAACCTGAATCACATGAGTTTTCTCATGTTGTGGTTTACTCAGCATCTTTCCTGGATAAAAGAGTCAATATATTCCCTTTTATACTTTCTAGCCAAATAATACTAATAGTACATCCAGTTTTGTCATCCCTTCTCCAAAGAAAATCATTATGCTTCAAAAGACATGATTGACTAATAGGTTTGCATTTCCACTACATAATAAAGCACATAACGGCAGCTTAATCTTTTATAAAATTGCATTGGGACGGACAACAGAAAAATGGATGAAGGAAGACATCGGAGAGTGTGACAAAATAATAATTTATAAATTATCAAGGGTTCATGAGGGAGGGGGGAGCAGGGAGTGGGGGGAATGAGGAGCCGATGCCAGGGGCTCAAGTGGAGAGCAAATGCCCTGAGAATGATGAGGGCAACGAATGTCCAAATGCGCTGTGGTAGTCACCTAATGTGGTGTCAATTTAAGAAGAGTGCAGGGGTGGAATCTAGGCTGTCAATCTGGAAATAGCCAATGAGACTTCTGAGGGCATGGCCTTCCCCTGAGAATTCTGGGAAATACTGACACTTTCTCAATGGAGGCAGGAGAAGACACCCCCTTGCGGAGGGGTCTCAGGGAGGAGACGAGCCAGTCAGGGTGCGATGTAACAACGATGGAAAATACAACTTTCCTCTAGTTCCTAGATGTTTCCTCCCCGTTCCCACTACCATGACACAAATTCTACCTTGCAAGTCTGGCTAGACCAGAGGATGTACATTGGTACAGATAGGAACTGAAGATACAGGGAATCCAGGGCAGATGAGCCCTACAGGACCAGTGGTGTGAGTGGCGAAACGGAGGGTAGAGGGAGAGTGGGTAGGAAAGAGGGAACCGATTACAAGGAACTATATGTGACCTCCTCCCTGGGGGACGGACAACAGAAAAGTGGGTGAAGGGAGACGTCGGACAGGGCAAGATATGACAAAATACCCATTTATAAACTATCAAGGGCTCGTGGGGCAGGAGGGAGTGGGGAGGGAGGGGAAAAATGAGGACCTAATGTCAGGGGTTTAAGTGGAGAGAAAATGTTTGAGTGGAGAGAGAATGTTTGGAGAATGATGAGGGCAATGAATGTACAAATGCGCTTTACACAATTGATGTGTGTATGGATTGTGATAAGAGTTGTATGAACCCTTAATAAAATGATTAAATAAAAAAAGAGATTTATGTACAAGAGCAACTGAACATTTTGAAAACATCCCAGCCTAGTCCAGATCAAGTCCATAAATCCGACATTAGCCCATAGTTCAACTTCAATCTATAAAGTCCCCTTCAGACTCACGAAACACATGCAATGAAGCCGCATGCAGGATGATCACAAGCCAGTGGGTAGAAAGTCTTTGGATCCAGTGTCACTGGAAACATCTCAGCGCTGGCAGGGGTCTCTCTGTGGCTTCTCTTGGCTTCCGAGGTCTGGTTGCGTCCATGTGGCTTGTCTCCTTCGTTATCTCTCGATGATGGCTGTTGGTTAGCTAACGTTTCGCCCTGCTTTCCAGTGTGACAGGAAGTAAAACCAAGCCCTCACCCTTGTTTAATCTATCACATTAGCACGTTTTCAGATTCTTTTTTTGGGCTGTCGTTTCCATTGACTTTATCTGCTTATCTGTGTGCAGAAATGACGCAGACAGAATTGCCAGGACTACACTAACAAGCTATTTTTGTTAAAAGAACCAGATCATGGTGGTGGGAACGAACCATTGACCACACAAAACATGATCTGTACGACTGCGGTAAATATTGCTGCCTCAAGTATTCGAGGGGCTTCAAATTGTTCCTGGAAGGAGTCCCGTACCTTTTCATCCCGTTGTGCCACCGACTTTGGGAAGCGCACTCCTGTGTTCCTGAGGATGAATTTTCTATCGTAATGAAAAAGATTTGAGTAGGTGTCCTTGGAGGGGCTAAAGCTGTAAGAGAGAGAGACAGCTCAGTGGTAAAAGTGCCTTCTGTGCAAGAGACCCAGGGTGGGTTCCTGGCCAGTGCACCTTAGGCACCGCTACCACCCTTCTGTCAGTGGTAGGTCGTGCAATCTGGGTTTGCAGTATAGTAAGGGAATTAGACTTATCGATAGAGGCCTGCAAAGATTCCTTTATGTACATAATCTAGGATGCAGTGCTGAAATGTGGGTTATGCAAGAGCCCTGGCAGCGTAGTGGTTATGCACTGGGCTGCCAACTGCAAGTTCAGCTGTTCGAAACCACCAGCTGCTCCTCGGGAGAAAGACGGGCTTTCATATTTTTTTTAGTATTAATAAATCATTGGGGGCTCTTACAGCTCTTATAACAGTCTGTATATTAATTGTATCAAGCATATTTGTACATATGTTGACATCATCATTTCTAAAACATTTTCTTTCTACTTGAGCCCTTGGTATCAGCTCCTCTTTTCCCCCTCCTTCCCCCACCCTTCCACCCTCATGAACCCTTGATAATTTAGAAATTATTTTTATGTTTATATTTTACACTGTCCACTGTCTCCCATCACCCATATTTCTGTTGTTCGTCACCCTGGAGGGGGTGTTGTAAGTTGATCATTGCGATCGGTTCCCCGTTTCTCCCCCTTCTACCCCCCCTCCCCTTTCCCCCTGCACTCATCGTATCACGACTCTTATTCTTGGACCTGAGGGGTTTATCTGTCCTGGTTTCTGGGTGTTGAGAGCTCTTATCTGTACCAGTGTACATTCTCCGTTCTAGCCAGATTTATAAGATAGAACTGGGATCATAATGGGCGTGGGGTGGGAGGAGGGAGCATTCAAAAACTAGAGAAATGTGTACTTTTTTGGGTGCTATACTGCACCCTGGCTGGCTTGTCCCTTCTGTGAGGGGATTTCCAACTGTCTACAGATGGGCTTTGGGTCTCCATTCCGACACCTCTTGTTCAAATCGAAATGGTTGTTTGTGCTGGGTCTTCTGATGCCTGATCCCTGATCCCATCGGGTTGGTGTGCTTCTTCAACGTGGGCTTTGCTGCTTCCCTGCTAGATGGTCACTTGTTTAACTTCAAGCCTTTAAGACCCTAGATGCTGTATCTCGTAATAACTGGGCACCATCAGCTTTCTTCACCACATTAGCTTATGCACCATTTTATGTACCATTATGCACAATCGTCTTCAGCAATTGTGTCGGAGACGGGCTTTCTACTCCTGGACAGCTTCATAGTCTCAGCAACTCACCGTTGCAGTCGATGTCAACTCGATGGCAGTGAATTTGGGCTTTGGAGCAGCTTGTACCGCCAAGACACAGTGGCCACTCCACAGATCCAAACCAGTGATCCTAAAGGTGGTGCGTGGTGCGGGACCAGGCAGTGTTTTTTGTTCGGTTACAGATGAGGTTGCCGTGAGTCGGAGCCAGTTGATGACACTAACCGTATATGAATCACAAGCACTAATGAGCCAACACAATGGATTTTTAACTATTTGAAGTTTATTGTTGGAACTTTATTAGACAAGATATCTTTCGCCTTCAGATAATCTGAAAATGCCATGTTCTCCTGGTCGGTAGCCCTGTATTTTTTTTATCCCCAGTTCTCATCTCTCCAACCCATATTGGATCCCTGCTGGTATAGTGGGATGTGAATTGGGCTGTTAACTGCAAGGTCAGCTGTTTGGAACCACCAGTAGCCCCTCGGGAAAGGTGAGACTTTCTACTCCTGTAAAGAGTTAGTCTCAGAAACCCACAGGGAGCGTTCTACTCTGTCCTTTAGGGTCAGTGACCGAGTTTGCTTTGTCTTGTGGCTTTGTGGTTTTGCTCCCTGTAGGACACAGCGTGGTGCTCTGAACAATGGACTGCCCCTTACCCTGGCCACGCCAACCCATGAGCAGAACTACGCCGGGAAACATGTGCTCTTACCGTGTAGGAGGGAGTGAGCCTTGGGTCTTGGATTGAAAGCATGTCTTTTTTAAAGTGTAGGAGAGATGAGTGGCTGGAAAACC